>NC_056705.1:15277299-15591466 GCF_018831695.1 Puntigrus tetrazona | reverse complement strand
AAAAGAACAAAATGCAAGGAATTAACAAAAGAGAAATCTAAATCAAATCAGTATTTTGTGTGACCACCCTTTGTCAAGAGCAGCAATTCTTCTAAGTACAGTTTTTGAAGGAAATCGGTTGGTAGGTTGTGCCAAACATCTTGGAGAACTAACCATAGATCTCACATCCTTCTGTCTCCCAGACACACTCAATGATGTTGAGATCAGGGCTCTGTAGGGGACATGCCATCACTTCCATTACTTCCAACTCAATTTGCAGAAATGCAGCCCCAAACGTTCAAGGAACCTCCACCATGATTCACTGTTTCCTGCAGACACACATTATTGTACCGCTCTCCAACTCTTCTGCAAACAAACTGCCTTGTGCTACAGCCAAATATTTCACATTTTGACCAGAGCTTTTTCTGCACCCCAGTTCCTATGTTTTCGTGCATACTTCAGTTGCTTGGCCTTGTTCCCACATCGGAGATATGGCTTTTTGGCTGCAATTCTTCCATGAAGACCACTTCTGGACAGACTTCTCCAGACAGTAGATGGGTGTACCAAAATCCCACTGGTTTCTGCCAGTTCTGAGCTGATGGCACTGCTGGACATCTTCCGATATCAAAGGATAATAAGCTTGATGTGTCTTTCATCTGCTCCACTAAGTTCTTTGGCCAACCACTGCGTCTACAATCCTCAACGTTGCCAGTTTCTTTGTGCTTCTTTAAAAGAGCTTGAACAGCACATCTTGAAACCCAGTCTGCTTTGAAATCTTTGACTGGGAGAGACCTTGTTGGACCTTGTTGGAGAGACCAGAGTTTGACTGTTTCTCACCCAGTTTTAAGCCTCCTACACAGCTGTTTCTATTTCAGTTCATGACTGGGTTTCAACCTGCGTGTGACATTGATGATCAGCAGCACTTATTTGGTAAAATTGGTTGATTATACACCTCACTTTGTGCAAGTTTTCGATTTTTCTTTCTTTTTGCTCACTTTGCGTTTTGTAATTGTAAATTGTAATTGTAAATTGACAAAAAAAAGCATTCTGAAAGTATTCACCTGCCTAAAACCTTTGCACAGTACTGTGTATATATATATATATATATATATATATATATATATATATATATATATATATACTGTATACACACACACACACACACAATAAAAAAATACAATACATAGGCTATATTTACTATTGTTGTTGCTTGTGTGTGCAGCTGGTATTTATCACGTTAGAATTAAAAAAAAAAAAAAAAAAAAAAAACCGTAAAGGGTTTTCTTTCAGTCATTTCAATGTTAAAGCATTGCAAAACTAAAGTAAACAATGAAATAAAAATGGTTTAAAATCATAACATGCATCAGTTGTATAATAATTTAGAAAATGTCAAATTATAAGTATTAAGTTAATATACAATAAATGTCTAAACATATTTCACCTCAAAAGTTTGGCAGTGCTACAAAAAAAAAACAAAAAAAACTGTGTTATTAGGTTTCCTCCACTAGAGGCCAGACACAGACTGGAGCTGTGCAGTGATTCAAGCAAAAGCTCTGTGAACATTTCTCATCGATTTTACAAGCTTCTGTGACAAATAACCAATTTGGTGTGTAAGCCAAAGTAAAACACTTTCCACCACGGCAATATCCTTCACACAGACACTAATATTTGATATATATTATCATCAGTTTAATGTCTAAGGATAACACAAAACATGTATTATTATGATATCTGTTCACAGATGATGTAATTCAGTGGCTTGAAATATTAGATATCTTCTATAAAAATCATGTCTTGCTTTATGTGCAGGGATACTCTCTTTCCTGATTCGGTATGTCTGATGGCCACAAGCTTAAGTTGCCCCGCCATTTAGTGTGCTATAGTCTCGCCGCAAAGTGGGGTGGTAAGACAACCCTTTCGTCTAAGGAATAAGGAATTTATTTGCACTGACGGGAAAGGGGACTTTTTTTAGCGAGACTGTAAAAAATGACAACCAAGAGTGATGTAGCCACCCACAAACATGCAAGGCTGCACACATGCATGTGTCTCTCATGTATGGCCTCCTGAAATGAATCTTTTATGTGGATGTCTGTGTTCTCTGAATAATTATCTTTGCTTTATCGGTCAAAATCCCCGATCAGCCCCAATATTTGCACAGCTACGTCAGGCTGTGCTTGTGTCTTGCCTAAATATCTGGGTCTGGCACCATCAAGATTAATGATGCTTTATTGAAGCGCTAGTAAGCTTCTTTCACTGTCCCACATGTCTCCCAAAAGCTTTTCAAAAGAGTTCGTTTCTGCATCTTTAATACAAGAGTTCTTTTCTTAAAAATGAACCCCACTGACTAATCTCTAGATATCATATTTTCCATGGCAAATTATGAATTGACACTGTGAGAGAACTATACCGTCCCACTAATGTAATGTCTATAATGCTATATAAATCACTCTATAGAGCTCAAAGCTCAAAGATGATCCCGTCAGGGGATTTGAACAGCTCTGTGTCTCTTCCATGATTCGGTAATTTATGTTTTTGTTATTCTTCGGTATGGTCTGGTTTTGGCTCGCCATTTCTTACAGTCTCATCTCTGAAGAAGACTGCATGAGATATAAAAAGCTGTGTGTGGGATTTACTGTCGTTATTGACATCAGCACATTATTTATGGTTCGATCATGCACATAGAATTTGTAGACAAACTCGATTGCAATTCTGGCACATTGCAGCTAGGCATATATTTTTAGTGATTTAGGGAAATAGTGTGAGTGGTGAAGAAAACTGTCTCTATTAGGAATTACATAAGTTTTAACTTGTGACAGACATGAAGAGCTAATATAGAACCAAAACATGTATAAGTTATTTATATTTTATATGGCATTTTCACAAATTTTTATTATTTTGCAGGTGATAACATTCTAAGACAGGGGTGTTCGGTTTTGGTGTTCTTTTTTATGGTGGATAGAGAGACAAATAATTAATAGAATAAACATTTGTATTATTATAATTATTGATATACTGCCATTTAAAATTATGGGGTCATGACTGCTTTCAACATTCATAATAATAAAAATGTGCCAGATAAGTGAAATGATTTCTGAACGATCACGCGATAAGACTGGACAAACCGAGTAACAAATTAAGCTTCACAAGCCTGAATATTTTGCTGACTTGAATAATTTTTTGTATTATTTATATTTAATTTTCACAGACATTAATCTGAGATCAAACTGTGATTGGTGTACTACAGTGATAAAAGAGTGTCACTACGGTCCATAGACACCAAAAAAAGAAGGATCATCTTCATTAGCCCTCCTTCATTCATTTAGCTATCTCATTCTCACTAATACTAGCCGACGGGAGAGATATGCAGACTGGAAGATAATTGCGTCCATGGTTGCCGTCGCCGCCATGTTATTTCATTTGTGTGTGAGGTCCCAGAGAGCATTTAAATCTGTCGTAGTCAGGAGTGGAAGAGATGGCAGCAAAAGACACAAACAAATGGTAAGCGTTTGGATTGTGAAAAGATCCCAACCACATCAAAGAGCTCGATTACTGGTCTCTCTGCACAGTTGATGAGCCCAGAAAAAAGTAAAGTGAAAGCTGGGGTGAAAAAAGAAAAGAGAAACGCAAAGTCATTGAGGCCACTCCTAGCAAGCGTCTTGGAAGCAAGACTCGATGATGGCCCACAAATCTCCAGGCAGAGTAGTGACATATGGAGCTACAAACAGACTGACGCTGATCCTGAGCCAGGAGCAGCATCTCAGATGCGGAGAGTTATGACGGCAATCAGCACTGTGTCCAAAAATGTTTGCTTCATGCTTCACATGGGAGACGAGAGACAGAGAATGACAGAGACATCGTAGCAAGTTCAAAAATTCCGAGTTTGTTCAGAAAATCATAAACCAGTTCTCTGTTTTGATTACAGTGAAGATTTTCAGTGTTGCCTACAATTGTGTCCACCTGTTAAAATACTGTCCTTGAAAAAACTGGCCTCAAACCTGAACACAAATGCACAAGCCAAACATGGATTTGCTTGAATACAATAATCACTGGAGTTCATCAGACTAATATGCTGCCATGTGAGAGCTGTTTTCATCTTAGCAACCTGAATGTAAACAGAGAAGAAACCTCTAATAAACTGCATGAGAATGTCTGGATTCAATGCCCGTTCCATTCACCCGAAATCCCCTTAATCATATCAAAGTAGTACCAGTCCCATTACAGCATCCATGCGCGTGTATATACTGAAGACGTCAAGTCGCACACCTAGGCGTCAGGCAGAATGGTAAAATAATCTTGAACAGATTAAACAGTAGATGGCGCTAATCTCTCAAAAGACACAAATTATGTAGGATTACTGCAGGGTAAAGATTGCTATCGTCATAAAAAGAAAATAAATGTTAAAACATACATATTGTATGAATGAACTGTTACTGGCACATACAAGATACTGTACATCGACCAGTGCTTCTTAACTGGGGCCCTCAAAGGGACCTACAAACTTTAAAATCAGGTAAAACAACAAAAAATAGAGATAATTCACTGAATTATGAATTAGTTCTGCAATTATTTGAATATCGATGTGGACACTAGAGGTTCTTCTAGTGAAAAAAAGGCTAAGAACCACTGCATTATATTTTTACATTTAATAAACATTTAATAAAGACTTTCATGCCAAATACATTTTTTGGTATTCAAGATATTATATCAGTGTGTTCCTTGATAATGAAACCTGCGACCTCTGTGTTGCTAACACCAACTGTACTACCAGCAGAGATAAGAGGAAAAAATAAACAGGTCAGGGAAAGAGGATTTTGCTTAACGCTGACTAACAGAAACGTTGTAATGATGAGAAGCAGATAACAGAACACAACCTGTCTGTCACGACCCAGAAAACAGTAAGAACTTCCTGCATATCAGTCAAATCTATACACATCAGAATGGCTGTGATTCGGCTTCAGGTAAAGACAGCTGTGCCGATATCTCAGGAAATCAACACATTATGAAAGTAAGTGCATTTATAGTACAAAATAAAAAGTTGCTGATATGTATTTACCCTGCCAATAAAATCATTTCTAAACTAAATCAAACCATGATCAATCATTCCCAAGCATTGTTTCCAATGGATGAGTGTCAGATTTGCTTAATTTGAATTGGTTGAGTAAACAATTCAATGACCCACTCGAAATTATGTTTTATGACATACTCAAAAATGATCATAAACCACCTTCTGGTGTAACAATGTAATATGTTCTGTATTTCCACTAAAACCTCAAGCTTTCATTATTCTTCCATAATAAACTGCAGTAGAAGCAATCCCTTTTTGTCTATAATGTGTAATAATATTGTATATTCTATATATTTCAAATATAGTGAACATAGAATGTTATAGATTATACTAAAACAAATCCCAATGAGTTTCTGAAGCTTCAAGGTTTTAAAAATGGGATTGTATTAATATTTCAGTGTCTTGCTGTTTGACACTTCTCATTTAGATATAAATATGTGCTTAGTTTTCTCGCAAATTTCATACACTGCACTACCCGAAACTGCAGTGGCCGCTGAGGTAAAATGTAAAAGCTGCTTCATATGAACGCTAAAAAAATTCTTAGTCAATAACTAAACATCTGAACTAAACAAGAGATCCAGCTTCTCATATTATAACACATATATGCTCTGCCCCACTCAGCGAACACTCTGTGAACACTGGCTGTCATTTAGGCTATAGTTCAGTGGCTTGAGCTTCAGGAGATCCATTCCTTTTGACACCTCGGCAGAACTGTGACCGTCTGCTCGCAGTCTGAGGAAGAGGAGGGAGTTGACTGCGCCGTCCAGGGCCAAGCTCTTCTCTTCAGATGTGGGCCGCTGAGTAATGGCCATACATCCTTCAGCACTCCTCTGCCTGCACAGTCTGCCCGTATTAAAGACATGCAGTGGATTTATTGGTTGAAAAACCACAGGGGCCCCACAAACACTTCGGCTGAAGCCTTGCTCCCGCTGCACTGCAGACCAGCGCTGGAATTCACCAGATGCCCCTCTGATTCTGCTCTCTCTTCTTCATCCGTTCTCTCAGCGTCCATCCATGCCTCACTCTCCTTTTCCATCTTTCCTCTCAGTCTGTCCACTTCACCCCCATTGACCTGCCATCCATCTGGACCTGTCCTCTTATCTGTTTGCATTACTGGCAGCGTAGCGCGAATGGTTTTAATACATATCTATGTTCTCATATTCTTTTATTATATTTATCTCTTTGTGTTTTCTTTAATCTGCTGTGGTTTGTTCTTTCCTCATAATCCACCAATTCAAGCTTTCAATAAAATTTAGACCTCAAGAAATTGCTTGGTGTCAGTCCAGGACTACAATATCATGCCTTTTAGTCGGTTAAAGACAAAGTGATCTGAGAGCATTTCATAGAAAAAATGTTGTAGTGAAGAATGAATGAATAGTTTTGCAGTTGATGATGAGCACACTATGCATTTAAAGCTGAAAGACTTGAATACAAACAAAAAAGGTTTAAGTTTAGTTTCCGCTCATTTAGAGTGTTATTACGTTACATTACAAGAAGATATTACACTATATTTTTGTTGATTATGGAAAAGGGGTAACACTTTATTTTATGGTCACACCTATTAGTTGCTTATTAGCATGCATTTTACTAGAATATTAGCCATTTATTAATGCTAATTAAGCATGACCTTATTCTACATTCCTAATTTTGCAGAATACCTAAATTAACAACTACCTTACTAATTATTAATAAGCAGCAAATTAGGAATTTATTGAGGGAAAAGTTGTAGTTCATAGTTAACAAGTGCTACCTATATATAAGTGTTAATGAAAAAGATTACTTTTGTCCTTTTGTTAAAAGATGAACAATGACAGAGAATAATAAGGAAAAGAGCATTTGAACCTGAAACATTTTTCTTGACACATTTATAATGTTACAAAACAATTTTTTTTACTTTCATTCTGGCAGAGAATCTTGAAAAATATATCTATTTTCACAAAAAAAGGCCACAGCTGTTTTGAACTGTGATAAATCAGTATTAGCATGATTTCTGAAGGATCATGTGACAAAAGAAATGGCTACAGAATATGTATCTTTCTCATCACAGAGATACATTCCAATAGAAATATATTAAAACAGAAATTGATTCTTTTGCATTTAAACAATATTTCACACTATTACTGTTTTTACGGTAATAAAAACATAAGACATTGTACTGCCTTTAAACTCTCCTTTAAAGATAGTGTATGATTTTTTTATTTATACTTCAGCCAATCCAAACTCTGCCCAGACAGTGCATTATTGAGTCTGTGGGTGTCCAGATGTCACTGCATCCAGCTGTGGGGGTCACGACCACTAATAATTATGGACATTCATCAGGGTGCATATCCGTCCATGCGCAGGTGGAAACAAGCTCATGGTCAGCTAGCTTTTTTTTGTTAATGTTCCACTTTTTGGTTCTTTATTTACTTGCCCTTTCTCTTTCTGTGTGAGGATGTTTACCCATATGGGAGAGAGGAGCTGTATTTGGTGCCAAGATTGAAATCAAAGAGAGAAATATTCTTTTCCCCAGGAGGGACCAGAAAGAGAGACAGAACGGCAAACGAGACGGAGAGAGAGGGAGAATGAAGGCGCTCTGACTAGACGTCTGCTCGCCAGCTGCAATGAATGCAGATCTGCTCTTCAACACTTCTCAGGGGTCTTCCAACACCTCAACAATCCGGTCAGCTCTCTGTCCCTGGTGGTCCTGTTTGTCACCAGTGTAGACTTACATGCATGCTGACTGCACGATTTCAATCAGCCATTTTCCATTTGCTATTTAATGAAAGGTCTTCGCTCGCAGCTATGATTCACAACATGTGTCATGTAAACTTCAGTGACACTTTATTTCCTTGTAGTGCACACATGGTGAGATAACAGCCTGGGAGAGGATAAAACTTAAATAACAAAGGCATTTCACTCTTAATAGAAGCACCTATTTTATTAGAGATGGCTAGATTTCTTTGTTACTGTGGAAAATGTTGTTGAAGACTTGGAGCGCCATTTGGGACTTTTAATGTGCATGGACTCCAGGCTTAAATGAAAGTACTACAGTGCTTTAAAGGCGATCATCACCGTAAGGTTGTTAAGACACTCAAAGTTTGCCAGATGAGCTGAGAGTGGTTTTAGTCCCCCACGTGCCCTGCACTTTTCATCCGTGGCTCGACCGCATACTTTCCACTGGCAGTAAAAGTGGAGCAACTGACATTATAGAAAGGGAACACTTCATTGCGGGCGCATGGTGAAAACCTTGATCTCAGACTAGGGTCACACTGGCCCACCTGTACATTAAGAATCTGTCACATTAAAACATTGTGAACATCTCACACGCTATATCGTGAACTGCATAACAGACCACTTGCTACATATCATACATATATATAAGCATTTGTCTAGCTCTGTGGTAATCTACATTGATACCTTTTTCGTCTAGAAATGAGATGAAAATGTCCATTCAAAACTGTGTAATAGATATATACATCTGAAATGTAACATTCTGATTTAACTGCCATACGTTCTAAAGGGTCGAACAAAAGCGCTTCAAATTGATTCAAAACTGTTTGCAATTAATAAATAGCACACATTTATGCCAGAAAACTGCTCATGAATGAATGCTGATTAATTATAGCAATGTTTACTTTACAATGTTTATATGATAATGTGTTTAAGACTGTTGCAAGAATGCATATTTCGTCTCCCCCTTGAACGAAAGCCGGCAAATAAGAATTCCGGTGTATTTTGGTTTTGTTTTGGAGATTACAGTCACAGGAAGGAAAGACTAAGCACGTTATTTGATATTATTCACAAAGATTTTACTCTCAGTATCATTATAGTTAACTAGAAGCATTAGGCCCTGATGTGCACAGAATTGAGCTCTATTTTGTGTCTCTGTGCACTTGAATTGTCATTGTTAATACACACACAATTCTGACAGTTACGTAAATTTAGTCATGTTTTCAAGTAACCGTTGTGCGATACTTAAATGCTTCATTGCATTACACTATAACCAAACTATTGCAATATTATCAGCTGTTGCCAAAATTTTTAGCTCAACAAAGTAATTGGAAAATTCTAAGGGAAATTAGATTTTTAAAGTCACTGAATTCAGAAAGCTATTGCGCTGATAACAAGGAAATAGCTGCAGTATGTTACTATTCATTAAATACTTTCATTTTATTCAAATTTTCATTCCATATATTGAAACGTTTGTTTAATATATTCAAGTTTCAGTCAAAATATTCAAACTTTCATTCCATATAATAAGGTTTCTTTCTCTCCATTTATTGAGACTTTCTTTCAATTTATTCAAACTACATATTATAAATACCATAATTTCCTGAAAATAATGTAAAAAAAGTTTCAACTTAAGAACATACTTTGAACTTTCTATTCATCAGTGAATCCTAAAAAAAACGAAATGAAGAAAGCAATGAAAAAAAAAAACACAAAAATACTGAACAGCACAGCTGTTTTCAATTCTGATGAGCATCAACATTTAATCTTTGGGACACTTTTAGTGTTATTATGTAAAAATTAGAACAACAGAAGATGAAAATTCAGCTTTACCCTAGAAGGAACTATATATTTTTAAATATATTAAAACGGAAAAGTTATTTTAAATTGTGATAATATTGCACAATATTATAGTTTTTATTTTTTAAATAATTCGTGCACACTACTGGTCAGAGGTTTTAGAATAATTATGATTTATAATGTTTTTGGAAGTTTCTAACGTTCACCAAGGTTGCATTTATTTGGTAAAAATAGAGCAAAAAGAGTAATAAAAACATCACTCTGTGCCTGACACACAGGATTCCAGCTGTTGTTACTGCTTCACATATTATGAATTCTGGTGTGGTGAGCTACTGAAGAGTTGTAGAGCAGATCCGTGCTGGAGATGTGAGTCACTAATGTGTGTGCACGTGTGCTCACCTCCTCCTCTCTACCACACCTCCCTTCTGAGGGAGACCCACACTCACTCACTCATTCCTCAATCTCTCAGTTACTGCAGCTGATCTTCTCCCTTTGAAGCAGTCTCTCAGGACTGAGACCGACACAAAGCAGACTTTTTCTTCTGTGAAGCCGTGGAGTTACAGAAGCAGCGAATTCGTCTCCTGTGACCGGGAGAGAGCAAGAGAAACCATCTTGAGTCATCAATGCAAATAAGTCCATTTAGCGTCCGCATATCAAAATGAACACAATAAAAATATGTGGTATTATTTATTTATTTAAAGTTCAAAAATGTCAAAATGCAAGCTTTTTTGCACGCTACTCGGAAGCCAACGTCAGACAAGCTGCTCTAATGTTCATATGATTCAGAAGGAAAACCAAAAATCTGTTTATGTATACATTGTGTACATTTCAACTCAAAGGGCGTGCAACCTTTGACCTTGGATCCTTTTCTTGTGTAGCGTGACTGGCTGTAGTTTGGACTAAAATGCACTTGGCGCTCAGACGTGAGGTGATATTGCATCTACTCTGGGGGGTTATGCACTGAACAGCGCTTGTTGCTGTACAGAATTCACACAAACTTGATCTTATCTCGCAGTACGAAACCTGAGCACACCCGTCAGGCTGCTAAAACAGAGCAAAGCACAGAGGGCATTCTGGGAACTCCTGGGACGCTCTTTCTTGAGCGAGGAGCTTCCCAGGTGTCTAGAGTCATGTGACATCACTTGAGCTGGGTTTTCACAGTCAGCTGCCACTCAAGATCGCAATGCCCTTCAAGGTTGGATTAGGAACTAATATCAGCTGCAAGCTTCTATATCACGTGCCACTGATTCATTAATAATGGAAATGGAAATAAAAAACCTGAAATGTAGTGATATTTCTTTTGGAAAATAATCAGCTATAACAAAATAAATAAATAAAAAATCACATAAAAATTTTTTAAAAATATATACAATATATATACAAAAAATATAAAACACAATTGCTTATTATGTGCATATTTATTGGGCCAAAAAAATACAATACAATATGAAAAAACAAAATCTCCTATTGATAGTGAGATGATTACATTTAACTAGTGATGCATTCTGAATTTGAAGTTTGTTTGTTTAGTTTTTTATTTTTAACCCCTTGTTTTCACCTAAATGTCCTCAATGTACCTTGGAAATAGGAGTGATCAACGTGTAAATATCAAAACAGTCATTCATAAAGTCTAGGAATGACTTGTAATTCAAAAGGCCACATGAGATTGAGGAAAAAAAAGCCAGACACAAGGATCTATGCTTGAGAGGACAGGATAAGTCAAAATAAAAGTTGTTAACAAAAGGACTTCTTTAAAGCATTCAAGAATTTCATCAAACTCTTTCCACTCTACAGAGAAACAGATGGCGTCCACCATGTTTACTCTGAATTCAGATGAAAATCAGTTTAGATGGAAATCTAAACCCAAACTTGGAGCAGAATCGCTTGCACTACAGGTCCATGTTTGTCTTTAGGCTTTATGGAGGGTTTTAAGCTCCCACTGTTACCTAGGGTGAAATCTATCCATATTGGAAAAGCAAAATAGGAACTGATGAAGAGATAACAGAAATGGACATTTCATCCAAACAACATAAACTGGAAACATGTTTGGATGTCTCCTCCTTCCTGCTGAATGTGATGGTATCGGCCAATCACAATTACGTCAGGATGAGCATTCAGCCAAAATTCCGATCTATCTTTGTAACAAGACCAGGGAGAAAATGGGAAATGGATGAACTTCGAAGGAATGGAATCAATACATAGCTGTATAAAAATGATTCCACTTTGCAGTGACAGTGGATCAAAGTTTTGCTGGTTAGTGTGGTCCAGTCAGCCCCTGCTGGTACAAGCTGAAACTACAGCACCATTGAGAGAAATATAAATCATTCGCCATTGAAGAACATTCACATAACTTTGGATTGTGATTACAAAAACACAAAAAAAACAAAAACAAAAATAGCTTAGTATTAGGAGCAATCTGATTCATGAGTACGCATGTTCATGTTGTAATACCTGTGTTATTATACGCATTTGTCATGAAAAACCATATAAAACTGTACACACACATATACTCATCAAAATTTTTTAAAAGCTGCAGTAGAATAAATCCACTGTCTGTGCAGTTTGGTGCAGATTTTGATTGGCTATTGATTAAATAAATGCAGTCTATCTAAATTTAATTACTATTTTTTCATTATTTCAAACTTTTAAGTAGAACACCTTACAATATGTTGTATTATGTTTAGTGTAATATTTTATTACTATAAAAATAATATTTTATAATAGTTATATATACAGTATATATTATAAAGCTTTCATATTTTTCCATGAAACTTTTCCCCATGCATCACAGGCCCAAATCTGAACTCATTTGCTTAGTTAAAATAATAAAAAAAAAATACATTTCATTGTCTGAGTAATGGAACAGGAAACCAAATTTAGATCCCAAAAGTTTTTGCGTTTGGCGAGAGAGCGTCCGTGAACAGTGGTACACATGTATGTCAGATTTTAGACTTCAGCAAAAGTCATACCCACATGCCGCAGTGGTATCTGTCACTAAAGAGTCTCTGGAGTCTGTCACTTTATTTGCAGAGAAAGTTCAGTAATGAGGCAAGTTTAATTCAATCAACCCGGGCCTGTTGCTGAACTCCTGGCAAAACATAAACCCTTCATCCTCCCAGCAGGTTTAAGGTTGAAATGACAAAAACAACCCCGTGTCCTTCTCCACCCAGCCCAGGCAAAGCAGGGCAGCAGACTGTGGCTTACTAATGGGCATGTGGCTCGACATGCCAGGGCTCTGTGGACAATCTAAGGTCAGCTGGCCGATTGAGTGTGATGATTCAAACAGAGCTCTGCGTTACAGCACGGTAAGAGACACGAGCGATCCAGACGTGCAGAACACCCCCACAGGCCACAGGGGTCACCGAGTATGACACGACATGGGTGATCTTGGGAGACGCCTTGTCAAGATTACTTCAGATTGATACCGTTGAAATGAACATGACACCAAAACAGTGCAGCAGGTCTCGAGGTTTACTTCAGAGCACGAAGAATGGCATATATGGAGAGGGTCTGATAAATCTTCAGAGAAAGCATTGTGCATGGATGTCACGTAAGGACTGTTTGAAACGTGTACTGCGAGACACATGCTTGAAAAGCAAACAGCTTAACATCAGAGGTTTTCTCTTCTATTATGTCATTATGGCTTTGGTTAGAGCCTTGTTTGTCTTCTGTGTTTGTGACTGTGCATTCATTGTGGCCCACTGTTTCCAACAGGTAAAGGAAATAAACAAGCTCTTTTCGGAGCAATTCCAAAAACCTCAGATCGTTTCACAGCAACGTTTCATAGAGTTTTCTACATTCAAATTTTTTTATTTTATCTATCTATCTGTCTATCTATCTATCTATCTATCTATCTATCTATCTATCTATCTATCTATCTATCTATCTATCTATCTATCTGCTTTCTGTGCAAAAGTAAAAATGATTAGACCATTATTAATCAATTACTATTATAACTACTATGAAACATTTATTACATTACAACAATTACCAATCATTAAAGTATTTGACAAGTAATAGAAAAAGAAACGAAACAACATGACGTACCCCAGCGGACATAAGGATGCCTTATGCTGTTGTCTTGGCAACAAAAAACTAACAAACAGCAAATAAACATAAGTGCAGTCTTCCAGATCATGCTGGAAAAAGGAGATAAAATATGCATCATCTCAGAGAAGGAAAAAAAGGCCAGGAACAATTACATACTCTCACACAGTCTCCTTACATTAATCAAAATTCTGCAAAAACATCCTCACCATATGTCTAGAATGGCAGCATGCCTTCTTTGTTTTGTCTCAGCTATTGCTGGAGGTTGTGCGAGGCATATACTATATCTAATTGTTCTGAAAATATTGGTTATATGCATATGGATTTTATTGACATAATCATCCGTGTACACAAATGAGAACTAAATCCAATTACAACATAGCAATGACTGATGAGGATCAAGGATGATCTGCATGTAAAGGTCTACAGTTTCATCTCAGACTACAGATTTCTTCAGCCACCAAGATAAATCTTTGAGGGCCCCCGAGTTGAGACCCCAAAGAGTGTAAGAGAGCTAAAGCTGTGATTTTAAATATGGCACTGTTCAGCCAGGCCAGCGGCAATCTGTGCAGCGTAGAGAATGCACAGGCTGACCCGCTTGCCAGCAGAGCTTTTTTCCTTTGAAAGTGAAAAGAAGGTCTATGAAAAGCATAAACAGAGAACTTCCTCTCATACTCTGGTTTTGATTCTCAATGCAGCTAGTCCCCTGACATGTGGATCAGCTTAAGGGCATACTGAAGTTAAGTGACCTCTGACACATAAATACACAAATACGCACCCTTGCGGAACCTTATGATAGGCCTTTTGTGAACAAACATGATAGAGGAGGCGGAAAAGTGTCCCTAGACGGGGCCTTAAAAATGTCTACAAAATCTCACATGCTCACAGTAATGTGTTCATTAATGTTGGTGATGTTTAAACTTCGAGGACTTTGGCCCTGTGTGCTTCTCAGAAAAGAAATACTCTTAAAGGGATACTCCACATAAAAAATATATATATTTTTTTACATCATTTACTCACATTGAAGTTGTGTCAAACCTGTATGACTTTGGTAGACACAAGAAGATTTGTTAAAAAAATTTCAGTAATCAAGACATTTCAGTTTCCTATAGTATGAACAAAAATAATACATGAAGATGAGGAAACATTTTTTTTGGGGGGGAGGAGTATCATTCAACATTTTCACACTAATTTAAATGACTAACTTCTATGCCTAGCTAAGTCTTGATTTTTTTTTTTTATAAACTGAAATCTTTTTCACACTATAAATACGAAAACACCTTACAATGACTTAGCTCTTTGTTTAAATTATTCTGTCTAAACATTTTTTGTGTGTTTGAAAAGCACATAAGGATATATATTTACATCAGTTTAGCATTAAAACTGTAAAAGTATTGTGTTGTAAAAGGTTTCAAAGACAGGTTTGTCAGATTTTTTAGTTTAAAAAAAATCTTTAAAGTTTAAAACCTTTTTGTCCTAATAAAACAATTGACACATAGAATATAAAACTGTTCAAAGAAGAAACACTGAAATGTTTTATGAAAATGGCCTTTAGATGAGAGCCAAAAAAAAAAAAAAGGATAGACGACATGACCTAAAACTTCAATCCCTGGGTCCATCGTGCTCAAGAGTTTTGGAGGCCCCTGGGTTTACAGCTCATGCTTTCTGGTTGTTCTGCAAGACAAACAGAGCATTGCTGGGCAGGGGCATGGATTAAAGTTCCCAAACAAATCAGGCACAGGAAGTGATGGCATGGGCCTCTGGGCCAGATCATGTTGTTGGGAAAGTGAGTCAGGCAGTGAGGTTTTCAGCTGAGAGGGAGAGGGGGTTTAGACGAGTGTTGTCAGGGGCTGCTAGAATTAGAGGTGTGAACTGAACACTGCAGTGTGCCCCGGCACCATTCGCTATACCATATCCGTCATGGGAACATCATCTCTATTTTCTTTTCATTACAAGACCAATCCCTCCTCAAGCCTTTCAAACAACAGTGGAATAACAGCTTATTTGTTCTGTGTGGCCTCTACAGAGGGCGGAGGGATCATAGCTTTGTGCTAAGGTCCTGCCGGATCCACTTCATCCCTCGCCGAAGGTGGAAACAATCTTTCCTCCTAGTGTAAACTCAATCAGCGAAGAATCAGTGAACCATTACAAGATTTCAGTTTTTCCCACGTTAATAGACCAGATCTTTCCTGGCGCACATTTGCGCTGATTTAACCTCAGCTGTCCGCTTTAACATGATAATGAGTATAACGATTTTTCAGGAGAGTTATGGAGAAAAAATTATTCTTAGGTCTTATTGTGAGCAGCCTGACACAAAAGCTATAAAAAGATCGTGTTTCTAAGATTTTATTTTTAGACAAATTATCTCCTGATTTGATAATACTGGACATTTTAGACAGAGTGAGCTAGAAGATCAGGTGAATGAAAGGAAAGGTCTTGGCAGACTCAGTTACTTTTGGCACAGCGCTGGTTTGAGCACGTCTCCCACCGGCGGTCTGCTTTAGATCAGCCTGACATGATGAACGGCGAGCGGCAGCGTCGGCCACAGGAGTCCATCTCTACGCATCCAGCGTTCAAGACGTTTCAAATCCACACAGTTGCAGTGAGAATTGGTTTATGATGCGTTTAACTGCACAGGCGAATTTGGCTCTGAGACCTGGCAAGAGCAGCAGCGGTCTATTGAAAGAATATGGACGCTGCTGGTGTATTACAGTAGAAGCAATAATGTTAAGTGATGTCCGCTGATCATATTTCACAAGCTAGGGTTTGAAAGTTATGATGAAGAACAAGCTGCCACCAGGCAAACGTTATAGCTGTAACGTAATTCAAATGGTACATTACATTACATAAATGTTAGTGTGCCAGTTATACAATTATCTTCAGAGGGATTTCTGTAAGAAATGTTTAAGATGCAATTAAATCTTTAAAAATTTACTTTATCTTTTGTTCCTACTAAAAAGCCGACTGTGATAAAAATAAAGCTTTAAATCATTTAATAATGTGATATCCAAAAAAAACAATGACAGGTTCATATTTTGTTAGTGTTTGTCGCTTACTTGAGAAAATACAGACCTTAAAGACTTACTAATCTTCCTTCTGTGGTTACTGGAATATGTAAAAAAAAAAAAAAAAACTATATCACACATAAATTGCACCCATAATGTAAAGAGTAAAGAGAGAGCAATCCTATCAACATGACCAAGTTCTATTATGGAGCTCTTGTCTCAGTTGAATCTATTCAGTAGCCTATTTCAGTTTTAGCAATAAAAAAGGTAGTTGAAAGGCATCATTTTTACCAAATATGTAGTTGTTTTTCAGCAGACTGTAGGATCCTAATGACAATTGTCACTATTGGGGACCACATGAAAAAAAAAGCATGCTAAGAAAATAAGGAGCAGATCTGGAAAATATCTTTTCAGAATATCACAGGGACAATCAAAGGCTATTTAGCATGCTTTTAAAAACTCCCCTCAGCATGCTTCGGTTTTAATATGTAGGCAATCACCACAACAAGATTTTTGAGGCCCAGCCTTCATCCTTTCAAATCCCGCCAAACGTGAGTAGTTTTGGAATTCTGGAATGCCATCCCAACCGTGAAGCCCCTCTGCCTCTCACCCGGTACTTCGTGGAGGGCAATTTTCCTCTGGCTGAGCCTCCCAAAGCCGCCTCACCTGGAACCAATCTGTAACACAATCGAAGTGTCCTAACTTGAAAGCCTGCTCCCTTCCTTTGATAGTCTCCTCCTGGTAGTCTGCGTGGCGCTGGAAATAGTCCCTTTATAATCTTCAGATACAAAAGAGAGCAAAGATGGAGGGCTAATATCATGCCATCAAAGTGAATTATGCAAATGGTAATGCTACAAAGCTCAGACACTCTCTATTTTTCCTGTGAGGGAATG
The DNA here is from genome assembly GCF_018831695.1 of Puntigrus tetrazona. Classification (NCBI taxonomy): domain Eukaryota; kingdom Metazoa; phylum Chordata; class Actinopteri; order Cypriniformes; family Cyprinidae; genus Puntigrus; species Puntigrus tetrazona. The sequence continues at coordinate 15,573,965 of NC_056705.1, read as the reverse complement.
GGAAATGGGGTTGACTGTGGAAATTCTCAGAGCTGTTGTCATCTGCAATGTTCCCTGAAAAACATCAGGACTTCGCCTGGTAATTGCTGAAGGACTTGGCTCAACGCTCGTCACAGGCAGGTGTTGCTAACCTTGTGCTCAGCCTCTTTTTGCTTGTTACCTCTGGATAGCCAGGGCTATTTACTTCACGTGAACACGTGATAACTTCCCAAACAGGCAAGACAGGCAAGCAATTAAACTTTAATAGCTGTCCATTGAGGGGTCCTAGGGGATTTTCTCCTGAGTCAACATGCCAAGCTCCATTTCCTTTTCCTCCCCTCTTTTTCTTTCAGCAAACTCTCGCTAGAACTCTGGGATGCAGTGCTGTGGTTTTTAAGAGGTTTTGGGCTGGTCTCATTCTACACTGAAAAAATTGTGAATTAGCACTTTAGTTTCACATCACAAGTTCATGCTCTATATGTTTTTTTTTATAAATATAAAAAAAAAAATTATTCAAGAAGGATGCAGTACATGAAGAGCAGCCATGAAGACATTTATGTTGCATTGTAATGCTGTTCTTTTGTATATAAAAAATAACAGAAGTGTTTAGCGGAGCACTAAATCAGCATATTCAAATGATTTCTGAAGTGTCACATGACACTGAGGACTAAAGTAGTGACTTCTGAAATCCAACTTGTAAATTATATTTTAAAATATCCAAATATATGCAGCCTAGGTGAACATTTGAGGTTTTTTTTTTTTTTCTCCAAAACCTGACCCCAAACCTTTAAACAATAGTATGTGTTGAACAGCAGTATATATACTACATATATATATATATATATATATATATATATATATATATATATATATATATATATATATATATATATATATACACACACATATATATATATATATATATATATATATACACACACACATACATACATATATGTTCTATTAGCATAGCAGCTTATGCAAAAAAATAAAGTAAATTGGGAGAGAGACAAAGGGAATCATAAATAAATACATAGCTGAAAAGACGCCATTAAGGAGCATTGAGAAACTATAGATTCCCTGTATCGGCAGTGACATTCCTGTAGCTTTGGTCATTTAAAATAAAACTTGAAGTTTAACAGTTGCGCTGACTGGTGCTATAGATAGAACAATAACTTGAAGCCGTTCCCTTAACATTCCATCAGCAGAATGTTTCAGAGGAAAACAACATAGTTTTCAGTCTGCGGGTTTTTGGCCCATCGAGAGGCCTTATTTACTTGCTGGGTGCATGTGATTTTAATTGTGTGATTAGAGGTTATTGAATTAGCAATTGAAGGGCAGAGTGCATGGATGTAAGGGAGAAAATAAAAGTAAGCGTGCTGAGTGGAGCCTTTGTCTTCCAGCCACAATCGTTACCTTTGAGCGCGAGTCACAAGTCTTGATGGGCACAAGGCCAGAACGACCAGCTACACTGGAATACAGACCCCGCACCCTCTATACGGCCCTAATCTACTAATGACTCCCGCTTTCATTTCTGCTGTCGTACATATACAGACGGCTCGCATCTCTCATCTGAGCGTGTCTTCTGTAATCGGGTTTCATACTTGCAAGTCCAGTTAACTCGTGCAAAGTATTAAATTAACTTTTGACCAGGCTTTCATCTTAGTAATGATTGTGGGCCGTTTTGATTTCACACTGCCTCATATACAACTCTTAAGAGTCTCCATTATGCCATTAAAGGAATCTAAAAGCTTTTAATTGGAAGAGAATACACATGCTAGCCTGAGAAGATCTTAGGAATTTATGCGTAAAAAAATGACCAATCCATTAATAACAGAAATTGCCTAATTATAAAAAAAGCAGTAATTGTGGCACTATAAAGTTTCACACTATCGGTCACTGTTTTACTAAATCATAAAGTCATACAGTGAAAACATGTGTTTCTAGATGTGTATAGCTCATTACAGTAATAGGCAGCACGTAAAGTAAAGCCTGTTGTGTCTGAGTGCATACGGCAAAGGCTTGCTTTTTCTGATTGGCAGTAAAATTTTATTTCAAATCACTGCTACGGATTCTCAAGCGGGAAGTGGGGCTTGTTACAACAGTTGGTGAGGAAAGGAAGAGGGCAAAGTGGTATGCTAGGGCACCGCATGGTGCTTTGCTTAATTTTCCTGTCATGAGATGGAAGCCTGTTTCTGAAATAGAATGAAAAAAAAATAAAAAGGCAATTGTGACATAGCAAATTAAATTGTGTTACAATATACCAGTAAAAGTATTATAAGATAAAATTGCAAGAAAAATGACAAGATATAAAAGTGAAATTGTAGAAATAATTCAAATAATTCAGAATAAGTCAGATTGTGAAATATGTCACGCTGTGAGACATAATATTATACAAAAAAAAACATTCTGCCAACACTCCTGCTGAAATCATTAAAGCACACTTACAGAAAAACGGCAGAAAATAAAAACTGAACATTCCTAAATGTAAAAAAAAAAAAACACCCAAAACATCTTAATGTCCCAAAGATCATCAATGCTTTGCATGTGTGTCATATCACCAAACAATAGCTCTACACAGAAATTGTATATTTGCAATTTAGCGGACAGGATAAGCTTGAGGCAATTATGCAAAATCTGTAATGCCCTGGGTCGTCCACGACTGCCACATCATATTCTGTTGTTGACAGGAAGGCCTGTAGCCTTCAGGCACGGCATACCCTCGCCACGGCTTCCTCTCTTCTCTCTGGCTATCCCACCTCTCCCGCCTCGCTGGCGGAACTCTACGCATGCTAAAACAAATTGATTTTACTTGCCTCTTGTGCTCTGAGGTCACATATTAATCTGATTAATTGGTTAACATCGTTCAAGTGCTGTTTGGAAATGTTGATAATATTTCAACATATTTCAAGGAGGAAGTGGCTTTTGGAGAACTTTGGGGAAGTAGGGGTGAAAGGTCAACTGAATCTCGTTCTCAGAAACTTTTCTTTTAATAGAGGATGTGGTCTGACATACGCTAGATGTATTTTGAAAAGACTTCCAAAATGCATTGGAGGCAGAGCATCAAATACAATATATATTTTAAGACGTCTCTCTCTTTTCTTTCTTCCTTTTTTTCCTTTCTCTCCCTTCTTCCTCATTTTCTGTCTATCCGTCCATTTTCTGTGTCAGACAAATCGAGCGCTTACACCAAGCTCTAAACATTAAAATGAAAAAAAGTGTAAGATAGAAATGCATGTGCATGTGTAGAATATGTACCACAGTTTTATGGTAGATGGAACCAAGTGTTCATTATCGCAGTCCTCTGTGAATGGGGCTGTGAAGAAAGGACAACTTCTTCCACACAAGTGTCCCCCTAAATTAAATAAGGAACATGACTCTGATTAGGACTTTATTTGAAAGAGCTTCTTTCTGTCCATTCCAGGACATTCTGGGATGTTAGTGGCAGACAGACTCCCATTGTTTCCTGCTTTGGGTGACCTCTGCCATGGGAGTTGGCGCTATTGCAAGCCTGACAGCTCCGGTAAAACTTTGGCAAACGAGTCCACAATAACTGCCTGAGCCGCACAGTGTGGTCCGGGAGAGCTTCCGAACAACAGCATTTCAAAACATTCGGGGTTAACTTGACTCAGGTGCAGGTGATCCATGTCACACTGTCTAAAATTCAGAGCAGAGACCGAATTTCCTGGAATCACTGTTTATAAGACTTGTATTTTCTAATACATTTCCAGATGCAAAAGAGACAACATCTGCTAGGCAGAATCAAACAGGAGAAGATATTTTTATGACACAAACAAAAAACACAAATAATTTGATCCATCCCACATCTATTGTATATTATGAATGCTTTTGTTTTTGCCTTATATCTAAGCCAAAAACGGACGGACTTCGCAACAAACTTCAAAAATAAAGTTAAACAATTCAATGCGGTGATTAAGTTATACAATAATAATAATTTGAATATATCAACAAGTGAAATTGGTTGGGAAAGCATTGTGAAAATTCATTTGATATTTGTCAAATTAACATTTTAATTAACAATTTAGACTTTTTTTCCGATTTAAAACTTAAACATCTTTTTGATGAATGTTTTCAAATAATTTATGATTTCTTTTAAAAAGATTGTCCACTTTTGGGAGCTCCATATGTTGTGTCCTTTATGTTGTTAAATTGCTGAGTAACTTGAAAGCAGACCCAAAGCTTATCCAGACAGTGCTTTGCTTAGACTCAGAAAGAAATCTGTGATGACATGATGGCAGAATGATGTCAGCATCATTTGCAGTGGCTGACCAGAGAGACTTGTGGTCCATTTTGAGTCACCAGACAACCTTGATGTCACACACTAAATTCACTCCAGCCAGTATATAAACCCCAACAAACAACAAAATGCCCGTTTCGAGAAATGTCCTTTAACTGCCTGTAAGAATAAAAAAAAACTGCAGCTAACCATGGCCAACAGCTTCTGCCATCATGAAGAGTTTAATAGCAGTGTTTTATGTCAGAAACACCCACTCTATCATTAAAACACAGGCAAAGATATCCATAAAATTTGCAGCTTGTTGAGCTTCCTACAGAAGCTCCTAAAATTGGAGCAGCCACTTTTCACTGTGTCCACATTTTGAGAAGACCTGTTTCTTTTTCTTTTTTGGCTTTCCCTCAGTCTAGACCCAATAATATCTCTGCATTTGGTCCAATGAAATTAACCCAGCAAAGTGAGTGATGTGGTCCAATGCTTGTTAAACTGGTGAACATAGTAAGAGCACAGTGTTGAAACACCCCAGTGTGATGCCACTTGGCCAAATCTCCATCTCCAACTGCTCACCAAATACTGTAAGGCTTTTTCTGCGGCATCACTTCTGAGATGTTTTATGTGGAAAGCCATGTAAAATGAGATTGTCACTGAGAGCTTTTAACAACTGTTTCTCTTTTTCAAAATAAATGTTCTTTTGGTCACGGTAATTATCCTGTAGCAGGACCAAAAGACAAGCATTCAGTGTTAGTGCAAGATACAAGACAGACAGGCGTCTCTCTTCACCACTACACTAAATGAGCAAAAGAACTTTTACCAGGTCCAAGAAAGAAAAGAAAAGAAAGAAAGGAACGTTTAACTCTCTAAGAAATAAAAAAAAATTTTATAATATGTATCTATAAAAAAAGTTTGGGTTTTGCAGTCTGAACCGTGTAACTAAAACAAAAAGAATATAAATATCTAAATAAAATTAGCATGACTTGGAAGGTGCAGTGCTGGAATCATCAGCTTAAAAAAGAGCAGACAAACTATTTTAATGAGGACACTACTGAATCAAGACAATGAGACAATCTTGAAATGAGAAAAAAGAAGGTCCATTTTCCAACCCAATGAGGTCAACGGAAAACCTGCTTGAGACTAGACTCTGGAAATTACTCAAACTATCATAGCCAGAATTCTGTGGAAGAACTCAGATTTTAGGAAAAGACTTGAAGTGTAGAAAGACAAGCTTTCAAAGACAGTTTGTCCAGATTCTATAAACCATAGACGGTTTTAACTCTCTCCCACAAGAATACAGCCAGAAAGAGCTATAAAATGACACCTTACAGTCTTCACTGTTGCTTTAACTCTTTCACACCATTCATCCGTTCCAGTGGACATTGAATTCAGTAACAATGTACATCGAAATTACATTGCAGAATCTTACATTGAGAATTCAGCTAATCACTTTTGTCATCATTTCTTAATAACAGCCTGAATCTATAAAGATGCACATTCAGTCATTTATAATTTGTTTAAATTCTTATTTGTTAAAATAATACTATATTATAAAACACAGAAAGACTAAGTAACCACAATATACCAGCGATATTGTTTCTGGGCTGAAGATGATTTTAATAAAAATATGTGCATCTGCCAAATGCTTAAATTTAAAAATTACATTTAAATGACTTGCAAGAAGAGAAGATTGTTTCTTCTTTTTTTTAAGATATCACCATACCAGTAAAAAAAGCATGCATTCAAGTATTTAAAAATATTATACTGTTGTCTTGAATTGCTCTACACAGAAGCAGTTCAGTCTAGCTGCATTCTTTTGCCCTGACCTGTGTGTGACCAGACGGTCTCTTCCTGCATGATCCTCTTAAACGAATGTTTAATTAAATTACGGTCAGAAGCCCGAGGGGAAGGCAAGGACAAAGGGGAGACACTAACCCCAATGATAACGTTTCCACTTTCAGTCCTGATGGCATTAGGGGCATGAGAAGGGCACGGAAAAGGAAGAGAAAGTGTAACCTGTTTTATGTCGAACTGCCAAAGGGTAGGGGGGTGACCGGTCGCTCGAATAGGTCTGTTTGTGCGTATGGGTGCAGTTATGTATCTAGGCTTAAATCTGTGTGACTGACTTAACAGCTTGGCCATAACACAGAGGGTAAATGCAGTGAAACCCTGCATGTCTCGCAGATTTTGAAATGGGGAAAGCTTGGGACACTGCCATGACCTCTTCACCCGATTCAATCATTATGAGGAAAAACTGAAGCCTTACCTCAAGCAAAGTCTCAGATTTTCTTAACATTGTATTAGCTAAAGCCACAATGAAAATACTACAAATATGAGACGATTTTGCAAAAATTTATTTCTGCTCAAAAATATAGGAAAGAACTCAACAAATGTGACAATAATAATGTTATAAATTATGTATATTTCTTAACGTTTTATTAATCAAAAAAGCCTAAAGGAATCTGTTAAACAATTAAGCAGGAAGAGTAATAATAAGAAATGTTTCTTGTTTATGAAATGAACATGACAAATGAAAAGTCAACTGTCATCACATGGATATTTAAAATTAAATTTTAAACTTTAATAATATTTAACAAGATTTTCACTGTATTTTTCATAAACGCAGTCTTGGTGAGCATAAGGCACTTCTTTAAAATTCTAAACCCTTTCAACTTTTGAATTGTAAAGTTTTACAATACATTCAGTCACATTGCGGATTGTTTTATTTACAGATCTTACAGATGATGACAATAGAATGTAAATGAATAGAATTAGAACAAACTGAATTAGAATAGAGAGTGCTAGAGTTAAAGGGTCAAATAAAGATGAAAGAGATGTGTTTTTAGGACTCTGCTTGAACTGAGCTGAGCAGGTTATTTCACCAGGAGAGAACAGTTAATTTTGTATTTTGTAACGTGATTTTGTATCTCTTTGTGGGGTGGCACAATAATGAGCCATTCACTTGCAGAATACAACTTCTAGAGAGTACACAATTATTATAAAGGGGTGCAGACTTTACGCGCTTTACAGTTTTTCACACTATAAAGTCCACAGGTTACCAGAAAAGTTAACTAAAACAAAAAATAGTTTTTACCCCCTAACAGAAGTATCTAAAATAAAGGTAAATAAATACAAATATGTTCACAGATCTTGATCTTTGATGCCTTTGTGACTATCAGTTCTTGGCCCTCTACAATACAGCCTTAGGAGTCCTGGGTCTGACCATCAGTGAGTTCAGAGGTCACAGCGATGACAGCGGGCACCTCACTGTGAGAGTGTGGCCCACCTCACTAAGACAACAGCAGCCGATCTGCTCACCAACTTCCAAGAGCATAACCGAAGATCAGGCCTCGGCTTGTGAAAACAGAGGCAGGGTCACCAGATGACCTTCGGGATCACACTGAGCTTTTATCCCTTCCAAATGCGCTGAGGGGGAATGCTGCCTCAGCCAGGCCTGGAGAGACCTACCCTGTTTTTCTTGCAACGGAATCATGTTTGACACTGGCAGAAACAAATTATTTATTCTTCACTCTACTTTACCATTTGCCAAATTCACAAAAGTTCAATTTCAGAGACTGAAAGGAGAATGTGATCTTGAATCGACACTGTGATTCAAAATGAAATAGACATCACATTCACCTTCATTCTCTGACATTGTTTGCTTGGGGATTCAAACAAATCACAATGCATATTATACTGCATGTCCTCCCGCAACTATAAACAGAGCAAATCAAAGCCAATGTTTATTTAGTTGGACTTTTCCAAAAGAGCAGGGTTCTTCTAAGGATTTAGAAATGTTCAACGGGCAAGACTGCGGTAAGAGAGCTACAGATGTAATATAGTCTTGGGATACAAAAGAAAAAGACGCTAAAGTATAGCCAAGTCTATAATTCATTATTTTACATAGATGTTCCACAGCTAGATTTTTCATGAGGGAGTCATTCAAGACAACAGGTCACAAAAACATCAAGAATTTTACATGACGTTCTATAAACCCGTGTAGGAAAGAGTGATGATAAGTCTCTATTTGACAGAAATGCCCTGAACATGTGGAATCAAAAGAAGGTCAGTTCTACTCAAATATATGACCAGCCTGACATTAGCCCACAATAAAAGCACAATGTTTCTACACACCCATCATTACTGACTGCTCAGTGGACAATGTTCTTGCCTGCTGCCACTGTAATTCTATGGTACATCAGCAATTACAATGTGGCTAATAAATTGGGGGGGATGCATGGGGGGAGCAACAATAGGCTGAACATAGTCGAGATTGAACCAACATTTTTGAAAGGCACTTGTATAATAATGTTCATGACCCACTGACAACATAAAAAAAAAGTCTTTCTGGTGGTCATGGAAATAGCAGGGTAATATAATTTTGTGCCAGAATTCCTCTTCTCCACAATGAGGTTTTATATTGCCTTATGGAGCAGATGTGAAGACAGTGAATTCTAGCATTTCTGTGTTCAATATAGCAGTGTATTGTATGACAAATCCATTCGCAAATTTGACAAGCAAATGAAATATAGAATTTTTCTTATGGGGGAATTTGGAATTTCTTTTCTGATTTATAGACAATAGACATTAAATCACGACTGTTTCAGAACTTAAAACTTAACATATGGGGCATCTGAACGTCTGCTCAATGATGTCAAGCTCAATAACACCAATTTTCTTGTTGTTCACTGTGAGGCACCTAATGATATTTTGTCTTGTTTAATTCTGTTTTCACCTAGTGGAAAAAAACAACACGATGCAATAATAAATGAGCAACAATTTATCTCAATTTTCACTTCACCTGGAAAAAATCTAATTCATAGAGAGGAAGCAGTGTTAAACTGTTTTAGGCATGCATTAGGCCACACACACCCATTTGAACTACTTTATGAGACTAAATGAAGTTTACTTAAACATTTAGAATCTTGATTCCAATAAACCTATTTTCCAATAAACTGGCATTCCATCTTTTCAGACTAAAAAACAGTCAGTGTCTTAATAGCGTTTCCCCATTTATTCACCTGATTCCACACAATTTGAACCAAATTCAGGCTCATTTGAACATTATGGGCTTGTTTTCCTTTCTTATACAGAAGGGAATTGGCAAAATGCTGCAGAACAATAATAAACCTCAGGAAGTAACAGCCTCGTATGAGCAGAACGACAACCATATTGCACAAGAATAAGAGCTAAAAATGTTCTAAAAATTGCCAGTGCTGCATCCATAAGCTAAAAAACTCGAACTAAAGCGAATGGAAACTTTTGCGACTGAATCTTTCAACTCAAATAAAGTCAAAAAGATCATTAGTATTTTTTTTCCTTTTTCTGCATTACTAACTCACTTTTCACCATTTTTAAAAATGTGCAGCTAGAGCTAAGAAAGTCGTGTGTCCTGTTTTCAAATTGAAAGCATTTGGCCACTAATTAGCTGTCCTTGAGACTGAATCTTTTTTTAAAGAAAATTCAAAGCCCTGGTGTTGCAGTGGTTTGCCAAGCCTTGTCCTTTGACTACTGTCATAAAAGGCATCCTTGACATAAAAATTAAAAAAAAAACACTCCACACATACCAGATTACACTGGTTTAGATCAGTCATATCTCAAAAATAATAACTTAAAGACATGAGGAATTGTTATTCTAGACAACATTAGCTATTCACAAAGCGAGGGATCATCTTTTTTTTTTTACAATAGGAATAGAGACCAAATCAACACATAATAAACGTCTACAGAAGCACAACAGTTGGTTTATTATCAGGCGCTCAAACATAATAGAACCAACCACAGCACCCAACACTCCCACATCTGGCTTTTCCCAACGGGATGAAGGAAGAGAAAAAAACAAGACAATTGCTGGACATTTGTGTAATTTATTCAGAATAAATTGCTACCAAAATTGCTGTCTGCAAGCCATTTGCACAGCATTATCTGTGAGAAATGTTTGGAGATTCCCTTTGCTTTTGGGGTGTCATGCATAATATACCTTTTTTTTTTCTCCAGAGGAACAGCAGAATGTGTTCTTAAAGCCTGTGTGTGTGTGTGTGCTTAGGACTCCTTTCACATACTACTAAAACTCATCTAACCCATGATGCTGAAGTGGCTGCCATGGGATAAAAATTAAAAAGCAAGACACTCACAGCACTCATAATTCTGCCCAAGCATGAGAAAGGCCAGTTATTTACATACCAGTGGTCAATTGCTGGAAACTTTTGGTATGATTGGTGTTTCTCGATCATAACTGGGGTCTTTCTGTGCATCTCTGCATTTCGCAAGTGAACTGCTATTACAACAACACACTTTGTTTTTGACCAAACACGTTTGAATGACAAATAACTGCAGTGACACCGATTCATGGAATGTGCCTATTTTCCACTTCATAACACTGTGTGCTCTCTCATTCTATTTCTTCAGAATACCCAAAGCGATTCTTTTGATCAATAATAATCCAGAAGAAACTGCGGTGCTTCTCTTATCCTGCTATGAAATGATGAGAATAATCCCTCTCACTCTGATTCTAGTCCTTTTTTCTTTTCCATTGCTCTTACTTTCTCTCGTGCTTTTTTTCCTCTCTTTTAACTGCTGTACGGCTCGTGTCGGGTGTGCTCTGAATTTGATGAAGTGGCATAATTCACCCAACTGATCATATCACTAAAGGAGCGATTGCAAGATCAAGACCAGATTCCAGCACAAGTCACATATGGGAAGCATTTTTATAAATCTTAATAAACTTTCATCTATAGATTAAGGGGGTCCCAGGCACAAGCATGAGACCTCCAATGTGATTAGCAGATCTGAATCCCTCGAGGTGTCACAGAAAAACGGCTAGTTTTAAATAAAGAGTGAAAAAAAAAAATCACAATGGTTTGATTTTATATTGTCCAGCACGTGCACCAGAGAACGATATTGAACACCCACCACTGGGCAAAAAACTGAAAGGGAAAAATTTAATTCCCAAATTTCTCTCCACGGATGAAAGACGATATTTATCATACACACATCTGACGGTTCTTTGGTCTTAACCACAACTTTATAACGTCTGGCTGAAGAGCCGGTCAGGAAGGGGTGTTGAAGGCCTGATCTGCCGCTGGGGGTTAAACTATCTTTGACCATGAGGACAGTGGTAAGAACGAGTATGATGACTCTCTCGCCTCGCCTGTTTAAAAAGTCCTGTTTATTCAATTAAAGATCAGTACAACCGCTACCCCCCTCTTTCTCTGTTTAATTTGATCAGAAAATCTGCTGATGTAGGCTGCCCCCAACTCATGTGAAACCAATTTCAGCTACACATAAAAAATCTGGAGCAAAGCTCCAAATAGACATGGCTCATCCTCGCCCAGGAGAAGTTCTCACAGCTGGGAGAACCAGAAGGTCCGTGCCCGCATGACCAAGAGGGGGTCCATGAGCCAGACTCTGGGCAGGCTGGGGGTGAGGTATTGGTGGGGTTGCTTGTCAGAGAGCACAGACACTGCTACAAAACACACACAACGGAATAAACAAGCCTAAAGCCAAGTCTGTGCGTCATGTTGCATACGAGCAGGACCACAGCATGACTGTGGTGGAAGCACACCATCTGGTTACCATGGAGAGGTGATGGCAGTGATTCCGCTCCTCTCTCCCAAGCATTCCCGTCCGCCTCACACATAGGAATAATTCTGATGGGAAAAAGATTGCCTTTCAAATGATTCCAGGGTAATTGTTCCTGATCATAGTTACAGTCTCTTAAACATTGTTTAACATTAGCTCTAGAGCGACGCTGTAACAGACCAACGGATTAAAGGTATTGTTTGTACCTAAATGACAGTTCTGTCATTGTTCACTCACCTTCATCTCGTTTCAAAATTGCCTGACTTGGAACAAAACACAAACACGCTGTCTGACAAAAAAGTAATAGTTATTAAAAAAAACAACAAAAGAAGATATATTGAATAATGTGTCAATTGCTTACAATAAAAGATGAAGAACATTAAACTCCCTGACATTATGTTGACTAAATGTTTATCTGTCCTTTTAATAATACATAAATACATATAGAGGCATACTTTGCACCTAGACAATGTGATTTAGTTTGGGGCAGTAAGATTTGTAAATTGCTTATGCTCTCCAAGGCTACTATTATGTGACTAAATAACTAACAATTAAACATTTCTACAATTAATTAAATTATTATTATTATTATTATTTACATTTAGCATTGCAGGTCCTTTACCTTAAAAGCTGCTACAATCCACTGGAATGAGCTACAAGAGCCGCTTTTGGAGTGATGTATAAAAAGTTGATTGTATCTGTTGTCGGGTCATAAAAAAATCCTGCTTAACACGTACATATTTCACATAATTACCTTAAACAGCTACAAATCACACATTTTTGCCTAAAACACCATGACAGACAAAACACACTAATCATTTGGTCCGTGGAACATCTCCATGTTAAGTCACCCTAATAAACCATTTTCATATTAATTTGGTTGAATTTATGACTTAAATTCAAACGTTAATGTTGACGTTGATAACTTGTGTATTAAAGCGTCATCTTACATTTAGAAAAACCAGCTACAGTAAAACAACACTCTCTTTGAAAAAGTGAAGCTCTTTTTTTTTTTTTTTTTTTTTTTTTTTTTTTTTTCCATCGCACTGTTTGATATTATCCGTTATAATTTGACACAGAAGACTGCGCAACACATTGACATTGCAGCTTTCATCCATGTGCGTAACCGAGCATTACCGTGCGGACTGTTGGTGTTAACTGTGATTAGGAAATTAGGATACATTTCAAATCAAACGGCACGCAGCAGTATATGCTGTCAGAGCGGGCACAAGTAATCAGAGCCAATCTGGCCCACGTTCAGTTTAAATGCATGACGTGTATTGCACATATGCACAGGCACGGATGAAAAAACTGAACTCTGGTGGGGCCTGCGCTTCATCTGAACATTGAAGCGCATGTCAAGTTTGTTTGAGGGCCAATTAGTGTTGTTTATTGCCGCAGAAAGCCTGTTTGGACTCTGGTAGAGATGTACTTTATACATAGCATGGGTCCCGTGGAAAGAAAGAAAGAAAGAAAGATATAAGTCAATTTAAGCACAATGGCATCCCCATTGCCCATGCCCAGGGCAAATTACTCAGACTGAGATCGATTCACAAGCACTAAAATAAAATGAGGAAGTGCTTTAATGTCATTAGCCCAATGGATTAATAAAGCGTGAAGTGACTCTTCCAAATAAAATGACAAAGATCATTTCCTTGCTTGTTTTTCCTGCTGTATGTCTCAGTTGCATCTGCACTGAGAGTTATTGTGTGCCGCAGTTACTGAACAAAACCATCAATTATGACTCACTTGTCACGCCGCATTAACATCTTCAAACGGAAGCACCCACTGCCTTTGCCACAGGCCAGTGCCCCTTGTGACCAACAATGCATTTATCATCAGTGGTCAGCTTGAAACCGCTACCATAACTTTTAAATATGTTTTGAAAAATACAAAAATAGATGACCTCCAAATTTTCTTAAAGAAGCCCCTTTGAAAACGCAGTCAAAGGTCGTTTGCTGACACAGCGACCTCTCTTATATGAGTACGAGGAGACGCTTGATAATGACGGAGCGAAAGCATAAATATTATAAAAATAGGTGCAACAAGCATTAAATTTAGAGAGGAGTTAAATTTGTCAGCTTTGGGGCACATCTGTCATAAATCTAACGTTGCAAAAGAGACGTTTACTTGAGGGCAGCGCATATCATAAAATAATAACCCATGGCTTCTCAAACATACTAGACTATTTTACCTCAGTGCAAACCACAAACAATAAGAAACAAATCTGTTATGATTTATGCGCAAGTTAAAAGCTTCTAGTACGCATATGGTAAGGTTTTCCACAGCGCACTGTCAATAAATACAAGATTCATAATATGGCTGGGATCCATGCTTTATCTCCATGTCACAAGGTTGACTTTTTAATATAAACTTCTTGACCGCACCTTTAGTGGAACAAAACACTTGATTCCACCTGTGATTGTTTATTATTAAAACTGTCAAATTTCATTGTCAATTAACTTGATTGAGGGGCCCTTTCGAACTGTGATGGTGTACACTTACGAAAAACTCTTTCTTTAAATTCTTTTATCTTTTAAATAAGATAAAATAGAATTAAAAGGATGAAGACAGGGCAACATTGACACGAATCACCTTAAAAAACACATTTGTTTTAGTGCAAAATATTCTATGTACAAATAACCGTTTAGTCATTAAATGGTTATTTTTTCAGTGGTGCAAAGATTTCAATAATAGTATCTTGATGTGAAACCTAAAAATGAGTTATTTGTGCGTACTGCTGCCAGACCTCACTGCGAATAAATAAACGTAATAAAGTTTTAGTCTTCGCAAAGGCTGATAAAAAGTCACAGATTTCTTCATACTTTTACCCCCTTTGCTAAAGCAGAGAGATTCCAGCATCGCTTTCCATGGGCTTTTGGGTTCTGTGCGCTACCACAGGGATATGGTTTGACACATACATTAGAGAATGGTTCAAAACAAAAGCTTTTACTTTTCATTTAACAGAACATTTGACGACATTTCTACTACACTGTCCAATCATGTTACACCTTGTTAAGATGGAAGAATTTCTATCAATTCTGAACAAATCATTTTACACTTAAAAAAAGTTATTAAAAGGCTATCTGAGGAGATGACGAATAAAAAGAGCTGATAACTTTTTAAAAATGTTATTACGGAAACAACTGTAAATGTTCGCTAAAATAGTGTTTTACAAAAGAAATTGTTTTTATTAAGGAAAATAAAACATTGCTATTTGGTTGGACAACAACAACAATATAATTAAAGCAAAAAAACTACATTATTTAACAACGATTTACTTGAGCTTTTGCATCATACAAACACTACTGAACAACTGCTGCAAATACAATTTTGCTTTTCTAAAATATATTTTGTCAATGAAATGTCATGTTCGGTGTGCAAAATTATTGAAGGCTGGGTGTATCTGTGGTTTATTCCAAGCTTAGTTAGTTTTCAGACACTTTTAAAATAGTGTGTTATCATTCATTGGTTAAAAAGTGCATTTATACTAATAACAAAAACACAGTGAATGAACCTGAGCATGAGAAGAAGAAAAAAAAAAACACTTGGGAGTGTTGCTTGAAATTTGGGATGTAACGGTGTGATTATAACAAAATGATATTATTTTGACATAATATTTGCATTGTTATAATGTTCGAAAGT
The DNA here is from genome assembly GCF_018831695.1 of Puntigrus tetrazona. NCBI lineage: Eukaryota > Metazoa > Chordata > Actinopteri > Cypriniformes > Cyprinidae > Puntigrus > Puntigrus tetrazona. Next base: position 15,558,514 of record NC_056705.1, on the reverse strand, counting down.
CTAAAAATATAAACAGTCAAATTTGTCAAATATGTGTGCATTAAAACAATTATACAATTAAGCAACAAAGTAAGATTTTAGCAACTTCTTTCCTGCCAAAAACGAGAATTCTGAATGGCTTGTCGTAAGAGGGGATAGCTCTTAAAATAAAAACAGAAAATATGAAAACCCCAGCTATCCACAAATGCTGTTCTGCTGATTCTGAAACAACTAACATTCAGTCGAAAGGGTGGAAAGGCTTAGAAAGCGAGGGCATTGTGCTCGAAATAATTTGCCTTGGCATATGGAGACAGTGATATATAAACATACAGGCACCTTCTCAGTGGACTAACAGCCCCTTCATATCCAATCAGATGGAGAGAGGGCTGGAAACAGACTGGGGCTGGTTCACATTTGTTCTGCTGTGGCATGTGCCCTGCATGCAGGACCCTGAAGCACAACCTGAGTGAAAGCACTCCTGTGACAGCAGGTCTACAGGTAATACCTGTCAAAAAGAGCAGCCACGACCCGCACAAACAACACTACTCCTGAACATCCTCCTCCAGAAGTTGTAGTTCATCTTCTTAGAGCCATCTGTGGAAGCAGGTTCAGTGAGATGCTTCAGTGATTTCAGAGACTGTTTTATTCTCCATCTGGAGAGGACCGGTGCCAGTTTTGTTTGTGCCAGCAGCTGGGCTTTTTATGTAAGAACAGATCAAAATCTATAAAGAGGGATAAATTCGTTCTAATTTATTCAGCGCGTAAAAGATTGTTAACTTGATGAGCTTAACGACTATAAAGAGAGATGGGGCTTTTTCTATTCCAGCAAAGTACAGTTAACTGTGGGTTCATAATTACGAATGCGGGACATTTATGATTCATAAGTGACACGGATGAATATTAGAGTCGGTAAATTCATTAGTCGGAATATGAATTCACGCTCTTTTTGTCCGTAGATATATATAATGGACTTCATACGAAAATTAACTCGTAATAGCATATAAATGCGTGTTTAGTTCTAAAATAAAAAAAGACTTCTTTTCTTTTAAAAAAACGGCGAAACGATTTAAACATTTAAAATGCTACTATGTGACAAACTAAATTAATATCAGTTTTCTAAATGTTATTTTGAATTAAATAAAAATGAAAAAAGAGAGCGCAAGAAAAAAAAAAAGTTACGCAACGCCTGTTAAAAATAAATGCATCTATTTTTTTTTAAATGCAAAACCAGCAACAAATGATATACGTCAAGCTGTTCCCAAAATAGCCCGCTCTAATGAAATAATCCCAGACACGTGCGCAGCTCCGAGACATTTAACGGCCATAAATAACTCAAGAGATAATATCCCAAACATGTTCAAATACATCCAAGAGTGTTCGACATGAAAACGGAGCCGGTTCTGACGGGTCTGTGTTTATCATTCACGAGGGAAGTCCGAAAATCGAGACCTAAAACTTTAAACCTAAGCTAATTCAATTACATTCAGCCCTGGGTTTGAAATAAATCTAATCAATGCACTTTTCTCTGAAAGTGACCCTTTGCGACAGATGAGTCTGCTCACCGCGAAATGAAAATTCTGAATTATTTGCGCGCATAATTCCACATACTTTTGTCAACAACACGTTTTTTTTTATGCCGTAATTGCGAAATATAATAACCTACAAGAGCATGGAAGTATTTAATGCATAAAACACAACCAATGAAATAATTTTAAATAATTCAGAAAATTGTTTAGGACAATATAAATAATTACACCCGTTTAAGCTTAAATCTGACCTCAAAAACATTTATAAAAAGTTTTTATTTATGTTTTATTAACGGCAGACAGCTGTGGTAATAGGCTAGAAATACTCGTCTCAATATTGTTACAACTGCAGGCAACCAAACCATTGCAGCAATCCAATTAAGCTCGTATTTCCTTAAATGTGATTTGGTTGCGAAGGACAGAACGATCACCGCTTTTTTGTTGTTGTTTAGTTCTTTCACTGATAGCGGAACAATTAGTGTACGAGGAAATTTCAACGCAACGCCAGAAATGAATTTCCTATTGGCTTTTATAAGGAGCGCAGCTTTAGCTGACACGTGACGCTCTTTATTGGCGTCTGATAAACGTGCTTTTAATGCCGCCAAATGCAAAACTGTTGTAGCCTAAAACACTTTAAATGAAGGTGTCAAAATGATTTACTTTAATCAAGACATCGAATAATAATAATAGCAATAATATTAAAAATACAAAAAAAAACAGGAAAATAATTTTAATTATGGATTTTAATAATGTTATTTTAATAATGGATTCAGATGGCTGTGAAAAAAAAATATCTATAGGCCTAATGCATTTTTAATGAATTACTCACAGCTGTTTCAGTTTGCTGTATCAGTTCGGCATCAGACAGGGCCTTGCTGGATGTGTTTAGGATGTGTAGTTTAGACAGGTTTGTTAACTTGCCCAGGTTCCCCCTCTGCTTTTTATCATTTAAACTAATGCAGGCGTGCTTTACCGTAGACATACCGTATACCACTACGCCATTCGCCGTCTTTTGAGTTAATTAGCCTAATTATTATGCCTGCAGGCTTAGGCAGACTTAGGTACATACATTAAAGCAACTGCGATATCTTACAATAAATTAGATGTCACACACTGTTTACTCGACTCGTTACCCAACCTACCAAAAAGCCTGGTTCGAATAGCAGGCTGTAACTGCGAAAAGAAATCAGGGAAAAGAACACAAAGCATATGTAATCATAAATAAATAAATATACATACATATACACACACACACACACACACATATATATATATATATATATATATATATATATATATATATATATATATATATATATATATATATATATATATATATATATATATATATATATATATATATATATATATATATATATATATGTGTGTGTGTGTGTGTATATATATATATATATATATATATGAGATATGAGAGAGAGAGAGAGAGAGAGAGAGAGAGAGAGAGAGAGAGAGAGAATATTTATTTTGGTTGCTGCACACAAATTAATAGAAATCTCACTAAGCAAAAAGATCCCGACCATGAACAGGCCTCGCCTCTCAGTGAATTCGATTTGTCGGATCTCTATATTGATTTCTATATTACAATAAAGTGCAAATATGCTTAAATTAGGAAACAAGTAGTGTGATAGATTAAATTTAGCATTTTTTTAATGTATCCCCGACTGACATTTCTAAACAGAAAAAAAACTACAAAAACCCGAAAGGACATGTTTTATGAAGTAACGTGAACTTAAATGAAAATAAATAAAAAAGCCAATAAAAAAAAATAATGTAAGCACAAACGTACTAAAAGTTTCATTTACAAATGACAAAAAGTGGATGCGTTTCAAATGACTTGTTCGTCGCCATTGCTATAACGTCATAAAGGTTTTATTGCCACTTAAAGCAAATACATTATGAACACGTCATAATGGCCAAGACTTTATTAAAGAAACAGAATTAAATTCTTTTTTTTTTAAGTTACAACATTCGTCTTTTTTTTCTTGGATGCTACAAAATTTCACGCTGATTTCTAAACACCAAATAAAACGATCCACGTGAAACACGATATACTTTTAGCAGTAAGAAATAAGAAAACAAGGGACTGCCTGACAATAAATGACATATTCGTGACAAGTTTCACTCGGGCCCGAATCTACCTCCAAAAGCGGTCTATATGAAGATGAAGAGCCTTACTCGGCGTTAACATTATTTAGATGCACTAAAACGACGTCCTTTAAATCGATGGCAGTATACGATGTCAAAAACGACATCGGGACAGAAGGATCGCCCCAAACCTGTCTAAAAAGATAACGTCGGCTGAAGTGAGAAAAGATTAGGAGCAGAAAAGAAAAACATCAGTAAAAACGCAACAAGCCAGCTCGTACGGAGTTCTAGCTTTCTTTCTTTTTTTACTTTGTTGGCGAGATTAAGTCTCGAGTTAAAAAGCATTGCGAATCAACCATTAAATTGCTCCCTCCGTGTTGCCCTTCACATTCAATGAGTTATATATTTCACATCCTAATGACATTAATGTCATGTGTTAAGTCCCCCCGCATATTTCCAACAAAACATTTTTTCTTCTTAGCAAAGGTCTGACCTCACCCATTCATTTCATCTACATAATAACCGAGGAGAGGTCTTGACGTGCGTGGCGGTCTATAGCGAGGAGATCTGGGCTGCATCTTCAGAAGACGCATTTTTCGTTACTCCTCTAACCTTAAGGGGGCTTTTTAGCTTTTGGTTAGCTATCCGTTTCTGGAAAACATCTGAATCATTTTATAACCAAAGCCAGCTGCTGCGCAAGTCGATGCGTGCGTGTGAGTGAGTGTGTGTGTGCGTGTGTGTGTGTGTGCGAGCGCGCGGGCGCGTGTGTGTGTATTCGTTTGTACGAGGAAGAGGGAGAGAGTGTGAGAGTATCTGTTCGCTTCGCTCTCCAAAAAGGAAAGAAAGGAAAGGGGGAAAAAAACCGCCTGGACGTCTTTTTCATCCCGAAACATTTTTTTTTAGGAATGAACGCCGAGACGTGCGTTTCATACTGCGAAATGACATCCATGGATTCGTATTATAGCCCATCCGCACCTCAAGGTAGGGATCACCAGGCGAACCCTTTCAGGACATTCCAGGCGAGTGACACCAAATACAGCCCCGCTTTCCTGACCAACAAAGGTCAGGCGTTCGGGGAAAAATCAGTGAGCCCGTTCCAGCAGGAATGCCAGTCATTGGATGCCACCGCTGGGGAAGGCACCTTTAACAAATACCACCTCTTCATGCAGAGGTCCTCCTGCAAAACTCCCCCAGACGGCAGCAAGCTCCAGCAGGAAAGCGGACACAACGGAGGGCTCGTCGCGTGTTACGGTGAGTTTAAAGCGAGGCGTCTCGGCAGGCTACGGCAGAGAGAGGCAATGCAAGCAGTTACCAAGCCTATAGCGTTCAACTGAAATGACATTAACGTTTTTATGGCTCTCGTAAGACTGGATAATCTGCAAAGCCCTTCGGTAAAAAGCTACAATTAGACCAGGTTATTTTACTTCAGAGGCAGTTATTCATATTAATAATCACGTCAGAGTAAAGTCCGTCTGCAGGCTAATATTTACAAAGCAAATGCGGTGGACTTCACAACTTACTGCCGATATAAACCGGCTCAGCTATCACAGTAACACAATTAGGAAGAGGCATAACCTCCCCGGCTATTACATTTTACCTTTGAAGAGCGAATTAAATTATATTTAATGCGATAATCTGAATTACAATCCTTAATGCCGCATCTGAATCGGACAATCGAATTAACACGTTTCCGAAGGCAAACGCGACTCGTTTTAGACGCTTTCACAAGTTGTCGTCGGCGCATCGAGAGTTTTGATTTTTGGAAAGCAGTGCGAAAACCCGTCAAGGCCAGCAGAGCCAAGATCTGAGGAGCATTTTGCGCAATTCTTACAGACATGCCTGCGCGTACACACTCCTGCACCGAATATAAATCTATTTTAAAAAATGCATGCAAGTTAATGCATTTTTTTAATTGTGAAAATCGCACTGAAAACCGCTCTAGCGTATTATATGAATACGGTTTTTTAACTACAGGGCTACTTACTGAAAGCAGTGCAAGCATTCATTAATAAACTCTGTAGAGCAATTTCATCTTCTACAATTGTATATTAAAAAAAAAAAAAAAACGTTTACACGTTTATTTCTTTTAACGCGTTCTTGCGATCTGAGGACGAAGCCTATGTTCGCGGATAGAAACGGCCCTGAAAACTCGCAGCTAGGACTCTGAATAAGCGCAGAACCTTTTCAGTCCTTTGACATCCAGCACTATCTCATGCAATTTATTAATAGCAGGCCTAGTAATACTAATGATGGTGGGGATGACGATTATACCGTACGAAATACCGCGTTATGGAAAAATAAATAAATAAAATAAAGTCTGAAACGGGATGGAAATAGGAGACACACGGAAGCCGAAGAGCTGGTAGCGGTAGCCCATAATGAGCTTGGGAAAATGTTTCAGTGTGTCCATAAAAAAAGTCTTCTGCAAATGTTTGTTTTAGTTAATGCATTTTTAACAATGCACATATTTTAAAGTGACACTAATGTGTTTCAGATTAAACGAATTTGATCGACTTTAAAACGTCAGGTGTGCTGTGCGATAAATAGTTGAGCTGTCTGGTGCTTAGAATCATAGAAAACAGGTTTATGATCGCCACATCCATTTTTAAGACTACGATGGCTCCTTGTTGGTTTATTCGAAGGTAAAATATTGCCAAATGTAAGAAAAAAAAACACTCGACCTTGTCTGTGCAGAAAGACAAATGTCTCATACCGACATGCAACTACAAATACATATAGCATTATAAACAAAGCTTTGAATAATAATAATAATAATAATAATAATAATAATAATAATAATAATAATAATAAAACGTTATTCAGCTTTGAAGAAAAAAAAACATCGGACATATGCTATACAGTCTCTTGGTATTTTCTAATAATTCAAGATACTAGAAAAAAAAAAAAATTTAGCCTTAGTTGTCCAAAAGTGTTGAGGAACAGAGCACTGTAAAAGAGACCTTAAGAACACGTCGAGATTATTGTTAGGCATATTAGTGAAAATATAGATACAAATACTAAACGCATTAACAACGGCATTAATAGTAAAAGGTCTGGTGATATATAGGCTACCATTAATTGTGATCGCGTTCAGATTTTCATGAAGACCAAACACAAAAGCTATCACTGGTTTATAGCTGCAGCTTTCGGCGACGCGATGCATAATAAACGGATGACGCAACGAGATATCGACATACATTAGATTTAATAATGTCTGTTGTGCAGATGTTGTCAAATAAAAGTCCTGTTTCCCAAACTAATCAAAACCTCTCTGACAGAGGAAAAAGACCACGTGAGTGATTCACAGAACCTTACAAGACTGGCAAAATTAGCTCGTTTCATTTAAAGTTAACCTGTTTTAATAGGAAACGCTTTACAATAACTTAAATGTCATTATTAATATAACATGATGTAATGCCTTTCAGACCAGCTGTTGATTTAGATTCATAAAGGCCTATGAACCTACATTTAAAACTTATATATGCACCTATGTTCTTGAAGTATATTAATGCACAATACCAGGGGGCTGTTATGCATTAGCCTATAATGCTTATTCATAAATAAAACGTTATTATAATGTGTTACTATGTGATGGGAGAAAAGCAGTTCCAATTAATCTTTCAGCACATAACATAATAATTGATCTGCGCACAAGGTATAATATTACAGCCTGTAACATAAAAAAAGAGAAGGATTTACCTTCAGCAGCTCATCATGCACAAAGAAAAAGAAAAAAGTAAAAGAATATTAAAAAAGTGCTGATGTTTTAAACAATATCCTGGCTTTATTTATGACTATTATTAAAAGATTGCTGTAAAAACAGTGTCTTGGGTTGCAAAAACAATCTCAGCTCAAAGGATTAGTTTATTTTTTAATAGGGGATAATGAATGCATCATCAATTTATCTAGAGGTTACTGAACACTGAGTAACTGTCTTAAATTGAAAACATGTTCCCTCTATTTAAAAACAGGTGAATGAGTTTATGACTGTTTGTGTGCAATATTTATGATATTAATATGTTTGCAGTGGATGTGTGCAACTGCTGAACGCTGCCACAAACAAAACCCATTTAAGACAAGTTGTTGAAAAAACAACTTTGAAGCACTAGAAATAAAAAAACAACAACAACAAGGCTGGCCGATACATTCATTAGGATAATGAAATTTCAAAAAGTTGTCTAATTTGAAAGACCATTAGGACTGTCAAATAGTAAATCCGAATATAATATTTTTTATTGCATTTATGCATTTTTATTTACAGGATCTTGTTTAAAAGCAGTGACTCATTTTGCTCTTAAGAGACACCATTACAGCAACTCAAAAAGTGCAACATACAAAATGTTCTGCCAGAGAAATTTGTTAAGCCAAAATTAAAGTTGCAGAGGCCCATTTTGTGTGTATTGATTTTATGGGGTGTGATGCCTAAAGACGAAAAAAAGCAAGTTAGTGAATAAATAAATAAATGCCTATGTTTAAACCGTGATGCTTAGCAGCATCTAGCGTGGCTTACTTAATTCTGGTTTTAAAAGGAGCCGCAGTCACAGACTAGGCTTGCATCAAAGTCACATTTCCCCTGGGCATGATTATTTTGTCGAAGAGGGCATGCGGTTTTCAAAACAAGCTTTTGACTAATTCCTCCTTTGTGGTCAGCACCAATAACAAAAGAAAACGACACTCTTAAAAGGGAACCCTTCATCACCTCTTCAGCGAAAGCCCAATTTTACCACAGCATTATCCGCCATTAGCTAACACTAGAACTGTCCTTGCAACAAAAAAAAAAAGATCACTAATGTAGGTCAGATGTACATTGACATGGTTCCTGTTAATGAAGACTAAGCCAAAAAAGCAAAGGGAGACCACTGAATGTCAAAGAATGACGACTTCATGCAACCTTGTAAAACAAATGCCTCGGACAAATACACATTGCGTTACATCACGGCACTTGCATTTGGCTTGAGATCGCATAAACTTGCATTAATATTAACACTAAAGGCATCAATTAAGCATGCATTTAAAACAAAAGTATCGATCGTGATGAACTAAGTATTTAAGCAATTCTGTATTGCAGGCCTTTGAGAGTCGATATTATGAGCCAAAATATTTACAGTACAATGACCTGGTAGTTAAGGAATGACAGTCTTGTACAACAGGCAACATCACAGTTTGTGTTTGGCTTGGTTATCGCTTCTTTTTCACTATTATTTTGGATTTTGGTGTTTGTGTGAATCAATAAGGCTCAGTTTATCTACTGGATTTGCTGAGAGACAAAATATTATTTATATTAGGCGAGGGAATGGCAGAATTTAAAGGCTTTGATGTTTGAGTAAACTTTGCATAATATAATAGTTGGTAATTACATCAAATTGCGAGAATTATGCCTTTTCATATAGCTAGTTTGTGCAATACCCCTTCTATACGTCCTCACTGCTTGCAAACCTTTTTTTAAGCACTCTCAGCAAATTTAACAAACCATGCTTTTATGAGCGATATGATTAATAACTATGTGAAAAGAAGCAGCTCAGCAGCATTTCTATAATGAGCATACAAACCAGAAAGACCTTTTTTTCCCTTTTGTGAAACAGTTAAATATTGAAGGTAGGGATAAAATTTTTTTATTAAAAACCTTCTAAAAACTGACAGAATAATTTTGAGCATTTACAGTTTTTAGCCCCATTTGTCATACAAATAGATAAAAGAAAATCATATAAATAAAAAAAAAAAAAAAAAAAAAAAAACCCACACATTGTACACATGGTATATTTTGAGATATGATAAATATATAACAGTGATTTATTGTACTGTAATTTTTAAAGAAAATCCCTTGCTTTCATTTATATGTAATTAATGATACATACGTGAATTATTACCATATATTATATGAATTTACTTAAGTATTAACTTACAATGACTATAGCAGTGAAACAGTACAAAATTAGTGACAACAAAGCTATAAACAAAATATCACCATTTAAACTTCCTAATATCATGGTACACAACATGTCATAGAAAAAAAAAATGCACATTTCATAGGAGATCAGGCCATCAGCCTAGTTTTGGAACTGTAGTTTGATTCAGCAAAGAGCAGGCATAAAAGAAGAATAAAGTCACAGAAGAACTGCACAACCTGAGGAAAAAAAAAACATTCCCATAGCCTGTTGATCTAAGGAGAGGTGACAAGGACTTGGGATCATTTTACCAGTTAGCCCAAAATTTGGCTTTACAGTTTACATTAGCTTCAGTCTGCTTGCCTGAACGCGGCACGCCAACAGTACGCTTCAAAGACAAGGCCTCTATTTAAACAGCATAATCAAACCCCAGTAGATTCCTTCTAATCGGTCCTCAACTACTAGTAAATGCCTGAGCACCTGAGGCAAAAACACATTTTTGAAACAAACCCGTTTGGAAATTTTGGTACTTCATTCCTCAATTATTGATTTGAAGCTTATTTATAACTAAATCCAGTCACACAATTTTTTTCTAATAGGGATAGTTCACAAAAATAATAATTTTCTCACTTGCACACACTCATGCTGTACACATTGTGACTCCACCGACTTTAATTGCATGAACATTTTCATATTGCTTTGCTTTCCACAGATGTCAGTCAGTAAGTCGTGAGTTTAAAATTGTGTAAGAATGAGCAAATTACAGGGGGAAACAAGGTAAAATGTTTCTGAAGATATTAAAACTATATGTCTTTATGCTACATTACCTTTTGGCTCTTATCTGCATGTTATTTCTCTTGACATTATCTTAAACGACAGTGATTAGTTCGTTTTTTACTGCATTCCATAGTGCTTGTTAACTACAACACTGCTCCAATGTGGTTTCTAATGCCATCCAGGAGATTCCAGACTTTACTGATGATTTGGGAAATGCAATGTCAACTGCTAAACAAACAAAACGGTGCAAAATAGCACAATAAAAAGAGAGAGCAGTACAAGGCAAGCTGTTGCAGCATGTTTAAAGCTATTTAATTTAAACCCCAAAAAGCTGATTGAAAGCCGTGATTTATTTGTACCTAATGATGTTCCAAAAGAAAAGCCACAGCCGAAATCACCAAACTACTGCACTTACACAGACTACTTTAACTCCCTATATTTTCCAGAAAACCACCAAATCTGATCTCTCGGTAATCATAATTGTTGTAAAGCCAGCAACCTAACCAAGCGGTGTTTGAAAAAAAAACAGCAAAAAGTCACCCTGCGTTTTCTTTTTGACGGTGTGTATGGATTCAAACTGCAGTTGCGACTCATCCTCAGGTTTTAGCAATCTGGGGTTCAAATACTTTTTGTCTCGGCAAGAAAGCCGGACGAGCCGAGCGAGCTGTGATTTATCGCGAGAAGCGGCTTAAAGGAAATGCTGTGTTTTCTTGCCCAGCATGTGCTCTTTGCTGCAGCCTGCTGGGATAAATCGTCCTTTAGGACTAGCGGTGTGTTTGGACTTCTCTGCGGATACCTATCGGATTCTCACTACCGGGCTTTTTTTCAGTCAGCACCAGCTGAGACGCAGTGCTCCCTCTGAAACAACTGCCGTCTTGTGCGTCATTTTGAATAGAGTCATACAGTTCGGTCTGAAGTCCGAATCTAACACAAGAGCTAGAGGTGACTCTAAACGTGAAGCAAGTCAAGCAGGAGACGGTCCCTGTGGTTTGGTCGCTCTATGTTTAGAACCAAGCTGCTGTTGTCACATCTGCCTTTGACTATGTGATTTGCTCTGGTTTTGCAAATGGCTGCGTGTGCAGACGTTTACTAATGAGGCTCCATCTATAGTAATATCTTGTGGTGTCACGCTCACAATCACCAATAAAAAAAAAAAATGGTTCACCGTTTCCATATGCCACCAGCCGGAGCCACTCTTCATATCACAACCTATCAATCTCTCCATGCCGTGTCCGTCTGTAAGAGCCTGAAATAATTAGATAGCGGAAGAGAAGCTCAGACTGTTGGCCTGGCTTCAGAGCACCAAGCTGCCTATTACAATTCAATCCATATTTTAAGCACCGAAAACAAACCTAATTACAGATAAAAACAAAAGCTTAGATGAGCAAACAGTCTTCCTCAATTTCCTTTACCATTTGCTTTTATTCATAATACAGATGAAACCCGGCCTGACAATGTCTTATTTATGCGTTTTAATTTTTTTTAAACATTTTCGGGAGCTTTGGCGTATTTCACCATTAACCCTTCACAGAGACCCCAGGTAGCCTAATTTATAGTGTTTCTTTTATTTGCCTGCTGCTGACCCTAACAATCAGATTCTGTAAAAAAGCATAGAGGATGCCCTGCCGCTTTACAGCTAGTTAAATTACACTTTGATGTGTTCCCCCGTTTTCAGCTGGTACTAAATGACTGCCCCTTGTAAAGATCTGACCCTTGCTAACTCATAAGGTCGAGCACCGACATCCTACAAAGCCAGGAAACACTGGCGTCTTCCATCGAAGGCAAGCCACCTTTTTAGTGCGAGTGGGTCTGGAACCTCTGTGTGAGCCATTCATGCATATTTTATTAAAATATATAGCGGTGCCCTTTTCTCATGATTTATAGGATATATCAAATGGTGACCTATTTGAAGATATTTTACTCTGGAGTCAGAGGTAAAAGGAGATCCTGTAAAATAGGTTTACAAGCCCCTTTCTTGCTGCGCATACAGGTGTGAATCTACTCGGGTTAAAAAGCCAATTAGTCTTTTTCCTGAACCTCACCGTCTCCTAACCTAGAGCTGAACAACTGGCAACTTCTGAGGTGACAAACGTTGGTACGGCACTGCTGTTATAAAATTTTAGTGCTGTATTAACATTAGAAATCCAATCAGATTAGATACTATGACTGTTTTACCTCATTGCACAGGGAAAGTAAATTACTTCACACAACCCTCACTCTGTGAAGTAACAGACCAATGGACGTGCAGTATTGGAATCAGTTTTACAAAAGCTGATGCACAGACAACTAAATGGAAAACACACAAAAAACATGTCGACATGGAAAATGCAATTACAAATAGCAAAAACTCTGTCAGAAGAAATTGCGTACACGCACAGTAGTGAACACACACACAATGTGAACACACACCTGGAGCAGCAGGAAGCCATTTCAGCTGCAGGTCACACTTCTGGTTATTCACCTTGTACTGAATTAAAAAAAATAATATTCAAAACATTTTATTTCTTCAGTGCTGCTAAAATAATGCCATCATTTGCATTCACAGGAAAATGTAGGAGATTTTTCTGTTGTCATCTATGGTAGACAATGTACCTAAAACCATACATGATCTCATGAAACAAGGTTAAACAGCAGGACCATGTTCAGCTCTGCACTGCTGTTGCAATCTTCAACCGCCACCCCCCTCAGAGCTCTGGTTCAAAACTTTTCTACTCTGACAGAAACATTTTGCCATGAGACTTCTTGCCTAGAAGGCAGGTCATGTTACTTGCCCATATGGTGGAGCTACAGGGGCAGCCAAGTCTCTGTTCACCTTGAGCAGCAGAGAGCCTGGCTTGAACCCTCGGTGGACTACGAGACTGTCACAATACTCTAGGTCTGCCAAAAGCCATCAGTGACACAGGGTATAAACAAGAGCCTTTGATCGCAAGGGCCTGATTTCAAACAGGCTGTCAGCTTTTCCGTGTGGTGGCAATAGGCGTGAGGCATCTGAAGGGACAAGCTGAAAATATTTATGTTTGAGTAAATATGCTGCTCCCACTTGCTTAACAAGATGTGTCAGTCCTGGGCAAGAGGCAATGTGGGAGCCATTATACCCCCAGGCTTGGCTCCATGACTGTCATGGTTGAGCCCAGGGTGCCTGGAGAAGGCAAAATAAAGAGACAAGCAAAAGTAAGCATATACAACCTGTTATGGTGTCAAGAACAGGAATGAGAGTTAAAGCAGGATAGTCCACTCAAAAATTCATCAACAATACATGACATTAGATATCTGGGCCACATAAAAAGATATTTTGACAGTGTTTTTTCTTCATACAATGAAAGACATCAATGGTTTTGGTTTGGTTTCTAATGTTCCTCAAAATATATTTTGTGTTTCACCTAAGTAAGCAAACCACACAGTTTTGGGTGAACTATGCCTATCCCTTTAAGAGACAAAGATTCAACCAACAGTTAATGGCATAAAAAGGCTGTTTCCATTTTATGCAGTGTTATATATCAAGATAATACTTTTTCCCTAGGCAGAGTCAATTTGCAAATCATTGACACCACACTAGATTCACAAAGCCACAAACATTGATTGTCTTGATCACAGTTCACATAGTTATCGGCAACTAAAAGAGTAGAACTTGACGGAGGAGTGAAAGAATGGTTGTGCCAACACGTTCTAGTGTGCACACATTACCAGGACCAGAAAAAACACATGGATATTTCAGCATGTGGTTGGGGCAACAAGTATAGGGACGTAAAAATATTTTGTAGGATTTCAAAAATTACTGTAGCTTGGCAGTAGCTTAAAAGCCACATTATTGTGAATCATCTACCCCTAAATGAGTAGTTCACCCAAAAGATTTACTATTGTTCCAAACCTGTATGACTGCCTTTATTTAGCAGAACACAAAAGAAGATGTTTCAAACTCGGTGGGGTCCAAATCAACTTTCCACTTTTTAAAAGTATTTTTCTTGTGTGTTCTACTGGAGAAAGAAAGATATATAGGTCTGTAACAACATGAAATAATTAAGCGGTGACAAATGTTCATGTTTGTGTGAACTACTCGCTTAATGGTGATATTAGTACCTTAAGGTATTAACAGGTACCTTTATGAGGTGGGTAAAATACAAAGGAGTACTTTTATAGGGTCCTGCCCCAATGACAAGCGGTTCACCATTTTTCTTTTAGAAGTTTGTCGAGAGGCACCACGATACCTTAATTCAGTCTAATACATTACCAAACATGGTTCTGTGAGGACGACTACAGTGCTGAGAAAGGCATGTGTGCCAGTAGCATTTACCCATCAGCCCCTCACTTCAAACCTGAGAAGGTTTTAATCAAGTCTCACATTAGAAAATGAGCACATCAACACTGCCTCACCTAAAATAACTTTCCGTCACTGAGCGTTGAGCTAAAGTAAGACATAAAGCTTAGGGTCGCCACTGGATCACATCAGCGGGAATGTTCCCAAAGGAACTCTAATCCAGCTTTACACCCTATCCCTTCTTGCAGCCAAGTGAGCGAAAAAGGGCGAGAGAGACGAAAGTCTGCCAATACTGCCATCAATTTCGTGAGCATGCTGTTCTTTGTAGCACAGAGCACAGACAGGTAATGAGCACTAAGAGAGAGCTGGAGAAATGACCTAATGTACTGGAATCCTTACATTCATTGATCTGACTGAATTTATGACCGGCACGCTGACTGGGGTTTCACAGCTGAGCTGCTGTGTGTTTCCAGTGGCTTGACGCAGAAAATTACCACTCTAGAGTCTTGTCACTGGGCTAGTGTGGCCTCATTACGAGCCAAGCTCCATTTTGCACCCTTGCCACAGAGTGTGTGTATGTTTGAGGCTGCGCTCGTCAAAAAGGGCTGCAGTCTTCGGGATTGTGCCCAGGCGGGAAACCTGTAATTTTCTATCAGTTTGCAATTACAGCCACGGTGTCTGTTTCACATGAGCAGCTGATTTATGAGCTGAGACTGGCAGCCATTACGGCTGCGAGTCTGACATCTAACCATGGGTCTTAAAGACTGTCTCATTCCACACAATCACTACAGACCCAATTATGGAATAATTAAGATATTGTGATCAAAGGACTACGAAGGACAACACCACATTTTCTTGGCCAAAATTATATAGACAATGCTGTGAAGTATACCACATTCCACAGTATACAGTAGGGTTGTATAATTTGTTAACATTGATGTATTGCAGGTATAATGAACAATATCAATGTAGGTTAATATCTACATTGTTCGATAATACATTTAGCATTATTTAAATTCTGAACACATAGTAAGTTTATGATGAACAACGGTATACATTAAGAATGCTGTAAGAATGTACTTTGTTAGCTCATGACACCCACAGTTTATCATGAAATATAATCTATATATTTTCATTCCTATGTCACTCCGAAAATAGATTAAAAACTAAAATCATACCAGATTTATTGATGATAATTTTTTTTTATTATATATTTTTTTATTATAAAAGACATGAATAGAAACTTATTTAATATACATACACAAAATGTGTGTAATGCAATAAAATACAATATATAACAAAATATTTTTTGCTTAATATTAAATAATCACAGCTGTGTCCTTAAACTGCTTCAGAGGAAATGCCCTATGCAAAATAATTGTAATATTCTGCAATATAATTTGGACAAAAATGTTGCCAGTGTTACTAAATTAAGTTACTAAAACCCTAGAGAGATTGTGCAAAAAGATGCTAATATTTCATTAAATAAAAAGGTATTACTTATAAAAACACTATTTAGTCAACTGTCATTCTACATTCCACTGGGGTCAAACTAAATATTTTGGTGATCTGTTTTGGTCTTGCAGAATTGCTTTCCTCATAACACCTTTGGAATTAATAACCCTTCTCTGTCCCTTTTCTGTCTACAGGTAAAGACAGCACAGTGCTGACAGATTCCGAGTTACCCCAAAACAGTGATCCTGCAGGGATGGATGGCAGCTACCTCAGCGTAAAGGAGTCAGGAGTGAAAAGCCCTCAGCAGCCAAACTCAGAGCTGTCTTCTCCTTTAGACAAGGTCGAGGGAGAGAGCAACAAGGGCAAGAAAAGACGCAACCGTACCACCTTCACAAGCTATCAGTTAGAGGAGCTGGAGAAAGTCTTTCAGAAAACACACTATCCCGACGTCTACGCCCGGGAACAGCTTGCGCTGAGGACCGACCTGACAGAAGCTCGAGTACAGGTGTGAACCCTTCACATATCCTTCAGCAAATACAATCACCTTTAACCGTGAGGCTATGCCACCATTCTTTCGCTCCTAATAATTTGAATCCAGTTGTAGTGAAGACCAACATTTATGAGTTGGTAAAAGAGAAGTGATACTAACCTCAGCACCTTGCCTTGGCTATTAAAAGTAAATAGAGAATACAGTGCAAAAGTGGCTCAAGTTGACCTTCGCAAAAGATCAAAAAGGGTTTTCATGTTAGCTATGTCCAGAGTCTGCTTAATCTTGAGACACTACCTGAACCTCTGTCTGGAAAACCAGAACCTTTATGTGACCCATCCCAACCCCCAACCATACCCCTACATTTGCATATAATCCCTCCAACACTACTGCTGCATTCCTTCACCGACAGACAGACCGGGAGATCCCTTTACCCGACCCCAAATGTGCGCTTTACTTAGAAGCCCTGGATTTACACTGTTTTTCTTTCATTAATGTCCCACTCAGGAAAGAATGTGTCCCTCCCTGCTCTCAAGGGTAGGTGAGAGAACCTGGCCTGAAGCTCCTTCGTGTGGTGAGGGTTGCTTATGACCTACATATATGCAAACAGCTTTGACTAAAACTAAAGGATGATGAAAACAACCACAGAACCATGATGGCTCAGTTCCAGGGACGATGACAGTCAAATCTTTTTGGAACTTTAAAGTGTAGCCTTTCATCATCTACTTTAGGACAGCAAAGACATGTAACTTTTTTAACTACACCTAACAATACTGATAGCCACAGCCTGTTTATTTACAGCAAAAAAAATAAAAAAATAAAATAAAGATGATATATATATATATATATATAAAACCCACCCCTGAATTCTCCCCATCATTTCCTAATGAGAATATAGGAGAATAAGGAGGCGACAGCATTGTAAATTTCTTTTCCAAAAACAGAGATCTGATAATATATTTAATAACAGTATCTAGTCAAAGGTTAAGGGTTTAAAACAGTCAGCCGTTTCAACTAAAAATGTTATTTGACATGATGACCACACAAACATTATTTAGACCAAAAATTATGAATTGCATTTTCCATAATTACAGTTCTGGAAGTTCAAGACCAAAAAAAAAAAAAAAAAAAAAAAAAAAAAAAAGTAAAGATATAAGTAGAAGAGGTGAGTTTGAGTGACAGCAGAGGCAGACCATCAATCCTCAAAGCTACTCTGGACTTCAAAGCTGCTCTTTCCCCTTTTCTCCTGGGTTTAGTTCAGCGTTTCTGTTCTCTCTCCTGGTGCTGGAACATAAATAAAGCTCCATAATAAGCCTCTAAGCTGTTTTAGCTGTCAACGTCTTTACCAATTACTGTGTTACTAGCACGCAACATACAAAAGATAAAAAAAAAGAACACTTTTTCTGCTGTTTCAAACAGGTGCTGGTCAAAATTTGTTAACTTGTTAATATTGTCAGGATTAAATTTAACCAGAGGCAACCGCTAAAGGAAAGAATGAAAGAAAATAAAGAAACCAAAATGGAAGACGAAGGTTGTGACTGAACTAAAGACCCAAATAACTCTCCGTCTATGATCTCTCTCACTCTCCCGGTCAGTCTGGTTCAAAGTTGAGCGTTTAGTATAAGCATATACTCCACACCTCAGCACTGGCTCATCAGTATGAAAGGAATAAGGGAATCTTTCCACCACTCGTCTACGTGCCTCTACCAGGTCGGAGAGTCAGATATGGAAAGCCAGGAGCTTAAGAGTCAGGAAATTAAACATAGAATGAAAACAAACTCCATTTTGAACTTTCTCCCATCTTTATTTTCAATCTCCCAACTTCCATGCTTAGATTTATAAAGGGGAAGACAGTCTGAGAAAAATATATAAATATAAAGACGGGAATAAAAACGCTGGTGCACAGAAAGCATTTTAAAAATACTTTTTAGATGCGCAGACAGCAAACAACTAGCATCATTTCAAAACACAAACGAGGATACAATGATGCAAACGGAGACCCAAAAGAGCGGTGATGCCTGCTGAAAAATCTTCGATTCAGAAAACAAAATGTTCTTTTTTTCTCAAGGCAGTTAAGCTCTACAAACATATGATGTGGAGCCAAGGGACATTGATGTCCACCACCACATTAAGTGCAAGCAGAGCTGAGGTGCTATCAGGTTACGCTGAGAGATAGGCTGACATGTTGCTGGCAATAGATGCAAAAACCACAAACTGATTGACCAAAGAGCCATACCCAGATCCAAGTTCAAGCTCCGTGACGAATCGAGATTGCAAGACAAAAGAAAGTCTCTGTTTTGGAAAAAAAAAAAAAAAAATTTTCCACTACACAAATCAATAAACAGATAGTTCTAAACAGAGAAGAGCCGGGATTAAAAGAATGGAATTTTGGCAGCTCTTCAGACTGCGACCCATGAGAAATCACTTTATGTGTAATTTGTTCTCTAATTCCCAGGTCTCCAAATAACAACCATCTATTCAGGGAAACAATGCATATTTCTATAGAAAAGCAAAGAGGGGAAATATAGCCAAATAAAATCCTGTCTAATTCCCTATTTAATAGTCACTATTTGCATACTCACGTCATTCAAACCTGTATGACTTTCATTCTTCTACGAAACGCAAAAGATGATATTTTGAATAAAGTTTCAGACCCTTTTTTTTCAAAACAGCGGGGTCCAAAACGTCACAGAAACCCATTGAAATCCACTGCATGATAAAA
The DNA here is from genome assembly GCF_018831695.1 of Puntigrus tetrazona. Lineage (NCBI taxonomy): Eukaryota > Metazoa > Chordata > Actinopteri > Cypriniformes > Cyprinidae > Puntigrus > Puntigrus tetrazona. Next base: position 15,539,322 of record NC_056705.1, on the reverse strand, counting down.
ATATATTAATCTGTGTTATGCATTAAAAAAGTCATGCAGGTACAGATTGACACAAGGGTGAGTAAATGACAATTTTATTTTCGATTCACCTATTCTTTTCTAAAAGCTGAGCGGCAAGCGGCAGGGGGACTGACACAGTTCTCTGAGGCCTCTGGCCCCGGTGGGTTCCTGCTTTCTCCTCCCTGCCCCCCGCTGCTGCTGATGGCTCTGATAGAAAAGAAACTCAGAGGAGGCCATCACAACCTGTCAGCTCCCACAACATCAAACAACGGCCAGGTCTCGCCGAACTGTTTCCAGGAAAATATGCTGAAAATTAATACAGCCGAGGGGTTTCCTACACGAGCTCTAGACTTACAACTCAAGTGACAGACTCTCCAGGCACCGAAAAAATGCATCTAGACATTTGATACCAATTCAGTTACACAATGTGATCAGTGTACATACAGTGTAATAAAAGGAAGTTTGAAGATGGATGTTAATCACTCGGTTTATAAATCTCCACTAAGACAACATTTCCTGTATATGATGTAACACCACTAGTGGCCAGTTAGCATGAGGTCATTTAATCACTTACTAATGCGATATCCTCATGATTAAGGATTGATGTCTTACTTGCAGGTGTGGTTCCAAAACCGCAGAGCCAAGTGGCGGAAGAGAGAGCGTTTCGGACAGATGCAGCAGGTCCGGACACATTTTTCCACGGCCTACGAATTGCCTCTTCTCACTCGGCCTGAGAACTACGCTCAGGTACAGTACTGCCTTCAGTAATAGCTGAGAGGAAATACCAGTAATGAAAATTAATTATTATTTATGTTTTTTTAAAAAAATGATATAAAATCTAAAAGGTTACATTAACTGTTCCATTTTGGGTGGGTCTATTCTATGCCGCTTTTTAGTATAAACGGTGCCAAAAAAAGTGCACTTTAAGATGCATTTAATGAAATTTGTTCTGGAGTGGGAGTGGCAATAATATAATAAATAATATATAAATAAATAACATTCATATTATTCATACAAATAGTGCAGAGAATAAGTACACAGAACGTAAAGCATAATTTTTTCCATGTTTAGTCTTAAAAAGAAGGGTTTCATTCATGGTTCTTTTAGTAATTAAGGAAAAAATATTTGGATGAAAACAAATTGACTGCTAAATAATTTAAATTACTTTATTACACATTATGTTTCAATTTGCACAATTAGCTGTAAAGTGTGTTTTAAAGACTTTGTAATCTGTTTAAGAATCACACTATACATCTCATGCTTTGTTTTTGGATGCAGTGAATAGAATCTAATAATTCATCAAGGAATCAGATTTTTTTATTCACATGTAGATTCAGATGCAGTGGCACCACTGAAACCATGCCAGATGACATTATTAAGAATTCACGTCTGAGAACCGTTTTTGGAACCAATTTATTTTCTTAATATTCATGATTATCTCAACAAATTAGATTAATGTTTTAAACCCTGGATGTAGAATATTGCTGATCGACATTTGGGAATTTCAAATGAAAAACAATAGGAAATCAGATCTGTGTAACCACTGATAATTGCGGGACCCAAGGAAGCACAATGTCGAGGTCAGGTCACACCAGGGCTGTGGCCGAGAACGACACGCCTTCACAGGAGAGCCAAAGAATCTCCTGGATTTATTATGAATATGTGGCCGGGTCGGAGGGCAGGGGTGGCTCTTTGGGGAGCGCGCCTGCAGCTGTGGAATGCAGCTTTGCTCACATCTGGGGCATCTCCCTGAGAGGGCTTTCATCTCCCTCCACAGCCCTCCCTCAGACCCCCACCTCCCCAGGCCCAGAGCAGAATACAGCCCTATCAATTCACTCTGTGCTCCCTCCGCTCAGCAGAGGAGGTTACTCTGGGTGTTGAAGGAACGTCTAGAGACAGGCATTCCTCCTCCACACTAGGCAAGCAGCTCCCACTCAGTACAGGACCAGATGAATGCCTCATAGCTCTTGATAAATCTGCACGTCGAGTACCACTGAGGATTCTGCACCTTCGCCAATGCAATATTTCAAAACAAGAGGAGTTGGACTTGATAAATGCTCTCATGACTATAAGTTACATTAATGTTATTAATGCTGAGATTGCAGAATGTAAACGCACTATACCGTAACCTTCTGTGTTCTGTGTTCGCAGATTCAGAACCCTTCTTGGATAGGCAGCAGCAGTGCGGCATCTCCGGTGCCCGGCTGCGTTGTACCCTGCGACTCGGTCACTTCTTGCATGCCGCCTCATCCACATGCTGCTAGCGGAGTGTCTGACTTCTTGGGTGTGCCCAGTCCCGGAGGTCACATGGGACAGACACACATGGGCAGCTTGTTTGGGAGTCCAGGCATGAGCACTGGCATTAATGGGTATGATCTAAACATGGACCCCGACCGGAAATCCTCCAGCATCGCGACCCTGAGAATGAAAGCTAAAGAACACAGCGCAGCCATCTCTTGGGCAACATGACTTCCACAAGATCAGGACATTATCTCCGAGTCCCTCAGCAAATAAGAGAAGGAGCAGCAAATGTGAACATCAGTTAGCCACAAAAGCATGACCTGGGAACAAGGAGTGCATGGATTGACAACAAAAAGAAAAAGTAAGAGAGATACCAGGAGATTTATTTCCATTTGAAGTCTAGAGAGACAAGAGAAAATCAGAGATCATAAAACTGAGAATTTTCTGGCTTTGAAACAAGAAAGAAATACAAGAAAGATGACAGAAACTTGACATCTGAATGCATACAAGAATTAAATGAAAAAGGAAAAAAATCAATAGAAAAAAACCCACTGCACTTATCCGCCACTAGTGTCCCATTTGTAAACACCCGTAAATTTATCTAAACGCATCTGGCTTCATTTTCATCTCGGTATAATCAAAACCTGTTAAATTCTTCTTCTGTCACAGACTCCTTTTCTCCTTTTCTCAAATATGCCATCTCTGCCTAGACAGTTCCAAAGAAATGACAATAGAGTTTCTCACAGTAAAAACTTTCCTATTGTAGGCTTTATTCAAACAAATATGCAGCAGTAATCTAGGTAAACTAAACTTGCTTTTTATATTAACTCATTGATCACTACAACTACACTACACCACAACTAGTTTGTTCAAATATAATTGCACTGGTCATATAGAAGTCTATAGACGATTTGAAACAGGCAAGTACTACCTTTAATACATTTGAGCAAAGGTCTATTTGGAGTTGTGCATCAGTCCAGAAAAGAAAGGCATACCTATCCCACAGGAAACTAGGCACCCAAAGGATGCTTCCACTTGCCTTGATTAACTGTATGCCCCCCACTACCAGTAGTCTCAGGAAAAAAATAAAAGTGCAATCGGCTAGTGCAAATCCAAAGTTAATCACTGTCTAATTACAGGTGGTTGTCACTATCCATACTGCAATCTCTCTTTCTCTTCTTTGCAACCACATTTCAATTTCTTTTTGGAAGAAAACGTTGTCCTAAAACCTTTTGGCAAAATTTGACAGCAGCACACTGAGAGATACAAATCTTGGATCCATCAAACAAACTGTCAAATTGACTGTCAAACATAACTAAGAAATACAATCTACATAGAATGAAGGATGCAAAAATAGATTGAGAAAGTTTTCTTTGTGTTTTGAATATCACGAAACACTTGCATTTTTTTTACCCAGCAAACGTTGGTTCCTTAACTACTCTGCCTTAGTCCCTGCTATATAATATGTACAGTGTTGGGGCTTTCTGAAATTTGAGCCATGCTTTATTAATTTTTTGGCAGAAGTCCTCATTGCACCCTCTCAAATCTGGGCATCATCCAGCATGGCTCTGATTGGGTGGAAGCAATACTGGGCTTCGGCATGTAATCACTGACATTCCCATGCACCGAGGTGACAGAAATATAAAGCAAGCACTATTGCAAGGTACAACAAGCTTTTTGCTTTTCTAGAGTCAGATTTAGATCAGGTAAAACAAAGCTGTTTGAAATCTGGAGACGAATCCGATACATTCTGCCCTTTGGAGAAGCCATTTCTAATTTGTAAATGAGAAACACATTTCCTTTCCTCCATTCTGCTGTGCAGCTTATCTAGATCCCTGGAGATACTTATACACACACAACCTTTTTTATTATAATACCAGAGCAGTGACTTACCTGGTTTGAGGGGATTACAACATGGAATCAAGTTATGTATCAAGTTCTGTTTTAGAATGACAGAAAACTAGGCTTCCATTACCTAAAAGTTTTTAAACAAAAACTCAAATATATAATGCACTGGATGCAATATGATATTAAACCTTGTAACATAACCTCACTGCCAAAAGTTAATTAGAAATCACCTGCTTACTGCTGCTCAGTCTTGTGCCACATGGCCTGGATATACGATATGTAAAATGTAGGGGCTTCCTGAAGTTTGAGCCATGCTTCATTAATTTTTTGGCATAAGTTGTCATTGCATCTCATGACTGAGCATCTCTTCACTTAACATAGCAAGGGACCTGTAAAAAAAAAAAAAAAAAAACCCAGTGATAATGTTAATGAGCTTTTCATTAAGACTAAAACCATCCATCCTTCACCAAATCCATCTGCCAGAGAAACAGTTCAACCTCCAATCCTCATTGAGAGCCTCAAGGAGTCCTGACACTCTCAATTTGGCCTTTAAGAGGTTGCCGAGAGGGTGAAATGACTACAGTGTTCCGGTGTTCTGGGAAAGGACAATCCACACAGCTGTGTGCGGGGTAAATGCAAAACAAACATGCCTCGCACATGCTTCCCCTTCAGCTGTCATGGCTCTTCTTTCAAAGCCCCATGCTGAACACGGCCTGGCCTGCTACTCCAGCCAAAGCATCAGCCCTCAGCGACTCTGAGTCAATGCACACCCGTGCTCTCAGGCAGACTTTTTAATTAACACCGAGACATCTGTGGAGAGGGATTCTGTGACAGAACAGAGCAGAGTGGGCTCCGTGTTAGCCTATCTTTAACTATTGTGGAACCAAGAGGGGCGTCGATGAAGCTCAGGTCAAAACTATCATTAGTTTGTGTAGTATCAGCACACATATACACTTCTGTAGCATTAAATGAGCTAATCTGCAGATAACAGAACGCAAGTCATCACATTTGCTTTCGATACTCTTGTATTTCATTCAAAAGGTAAATCAGCAGGACGTGTAAAACGGTCATCAAAACGGTTCTGTAGAGAACATTGTACAGTACTCAAAGTGTCAGATAGTACCTTGCAGATGCCTATGAGTTACAGAGATTCTTAAGTCTCTGTCCCATCTCCTAAAACTTATACTACTGAAGTAGGCATATCCAAGTACTAGAATAATATAATGCTTTGTTTTGTGTGTGGTCGCATGTACGGTTTTCTTTGGATTCCTTTCTTGCATAAAATACCCTTGGAGCCTTTCTTTTGTAAAAAACAAAAAAAAAAAAAAAAAATCATTATTAGAAATATATTATTTTATGTGTGACTGAGGTTTCTTGCTTTTGTTGTATTCTGGGTCTGGGGATAAAATGCGATAAATCTCGGTTTTTGGTATGCAAATGAACTTAAAATAATTGTGATGGCTTTAAGCTAAATGTATGGCTTTTGAATCATTTTTATTAATTATTTACTTTCAGGCTTGTTTATGTTCTATATATATTGTGTGATTTACAACCGTAAGTTATTGCACTTACATTTTTGTTTGAATTGCTTTGAGAACATCTGATTCAAGTGGAATAGCACTATAAAATATGCATACTCAATCAACTGTCAAGTACTTTGAGAACATAATGGTAAAGTACCGAGGGCTGGCAAACTGTTTAATATTCATGTGCTTTTTCAGATTGGTTTCAAATCTAAAAAACAGACTAGAAGGAGTTGTAAAATTTGTTTAAACTTGGAACCAAATCCCTTGGAATTTTTTTTTTCCTGGGACATTTGACATTCTCAGAGCCGGATGTAACAGTCATCTTACGTGATTAAAGACATACTGAAGACATGAATTTCCTGTTGGCTAAAGACTGCTTTTAACAAGGCTTTCCATTAATGGGTTAAAAAAGCCAACATTTAAAAGTTTAACCATTACAGGTGCTGGGTATTCTACTGTGGATGTTTCATTTCATTTGACATTTTCTGTGTGCTCATTTTTGTTTGTTTCTCTAAATCCAGATGAATAAAAAAATGTAAAAAAAAAAAAAAAAAAAAAAAAGTAATATCCCCGTGCAATATATTAGTAATTGTATTCATGAATCCAGTTTTCAATATATAAATCCAGAAAAGCATCACCAAAAAAAAAAAAGAGGGCAAAAATGATACCGGATTATGAAATGCATGTTAATAATAGCTGACAAATCATATTGCAGAAAAGGATCGCTCAAACGGGCCTTAAAGCTTGACTTTGATGATTAGCTCGGAGATAAATGCTCCCTCTCATACATATTTTTCTAAAGTAGACACATTTTGCATAAAACACTTCACAAGCTGCAGACAATCTGGCTCTCTTTGTGTAATTGGTCATTCAGTGACATTTTCAATACTTAACATGTTGCTGAAATTTCCTTACCAGATTTTCACTTCTTCATGCAGGAAGAGTCAGAACAGGAATAGATTTCTCTTCACAAGTTCACTCCCCATGGAGATGAAATGAATTTATCTCAGACGTACAGGCTTCTGAACCTAAATCACTCAAAGCACTCAGACATCTGCTTCTGGGCCCAGACAACAGAGGCAGCTGGAAAAAAGATGACAATTTATCCAAAATCTGCACTAAGTCAACATAGCATCAAATTAGAGATGAGAAAACGAATACTCAGAAGTGACAGGAATGAAAACATGACGAAAATTAAAACTTCAATACATTTCACACCACCCAAACTCTAGAAACAACTTCTAAAGTGGCGTCTCAATAATTCTGTGATTTGTTTGGGGTCACAAAAAGATGACAGCAGTTGTGTCAGCATAGTGAAGTGCAACATGCTGAAACCAAATGAATAATCTTGTAACAGTTTTTAGAACATTGTCGAATATCGAGTAACAAATACCACACTTGCATTGTGACATACTTAAAAAAAAAAAAAAAAACCATGTACACAGAGATAACTTTCACAGTCAAATGACCAAAATGCACATCTCTAAATTAAGTATTTCTTTTTCCACACTCTGTTTATTACATATAATACATCTTATGTAAAAAACAAACAACAAAACAATTCAAAGAAATGGAGATATCAAAAAGAAATGTGACTAGAATTCATTGAGTATGAATGAGTTCTTTGCAATTTCATGGTATTTAACCATACTGTTATCAGCTGTACAATATATAACTCTGCAAATAGTGTCTTTTAATATCTAGTAATACCCAAAATACACTTTAATCAGGCAGACATAAGAGCTGAACTAAATAGGGAACATTTATATAAAATACTTTTTTCCAGTAACATTCAAAAAGTCAGCAACTGAATATAAAATGAAATGTCAAACTGATATAACTCAAACTGTAGTATTAAAAATCACTAATTGTGACTGTGCAAAACAATATCTCATGTACAACTAATGGCCCCAACTCAACATCTGAGATATCCAGTTCAAATTATGCTACAATTTGTTCAGCGTGATGCATATCTTTAAAATAAAAAACAAGTTAAACTACAAATGTAAAATTACATTAATATATATTTGCCACTGTTTACCAGTGGGCTGCGATTCATCTGTATGCATTTACTTTTCCTCACATGGATATAGCGTCAGCCACAAGAAAGGTTCAAGAGCAAGCCAAGCTCTGACCTCTCCTCGTCAGACTCGATGTACTGTCCCATTTCAGCAACCATCTTCAAGAGTGAAAACATGATAATAAGTTATACAGTGCATCGTTTCCCATTACACCATAAGTGGAACAGCACTCCTTAAAGTCTTTAGGTCAGAAACGGAACGAAAAAAAGAGAAATCCTGGAGTGCCCAAGGCCTGTTTGAAAGATAAAAATGGTGGGAAACAGTTGTGATTGGTGTCACAGACTACCAATGTTGGGGAAACTTTTCAGTTTCTCTGGGAAGTCGTCTTTATAGAGTACAGGATCAGCACGGTGCTCGACAACCTTCAGAGGCATGGTGCCAAACACAGAAGCGAACTTGTTTATGCACTCAGACCTGGAAAGAAAAAAAAGAAAGTCACTGAAAGAGTGGAGGAAAAAGGGAAACATGGATCATGGATCTGAAGCCAATGTCGGAAAATTGGTCTTCCAAAAAATGTCTGTTCATGGTACAACGTAACTAGAATTTTACAGAAGCATCAGAATGATGAGGTACAAGCACAATGTAAAAAACAGGCTTCAGACATTTTCAAAACGCCTGGCATTCCCAGGACCCTACACTTACGACAAGAAATGTATCAAGAGAGAAGCACAACCAGGGGCAGGAACCCCTTCATCAATCTAAACAAGTGTGACCCCTGGAAGGGTTCAGCAGTCAGCGGAGTCCCTGATTGGCTGCTACCACTCTGTATTCACATCAAGGTCAAACACTCTCTCGCAAGCTGCTTCGACTGCTTTAATTCCTCAAACACAGCTTGGAAGTATGAAACCAATCATCAAGACTGATTATGCTTCAGCGGATGAGGAAACGGTTGTGATTTTCAAGGAAAATCAATTCAAGCCTTTCTGATGCATGCTTCGCCTGGTTCATACTTGAATTGAAACACAGGATGAATTAATGATTTGTGGTGAACCTCTGACAGAGAGGAAAGTCACAGTTCTTTGAGAAGGAACGTTCTTCGTAAGGTCCAGTGAATCTAAATGTTTGATCTGAGAGCACAGAAAAGTATATCCTGTACTGTGCTACAATGAGCCAATTGTTGGTTAAACCCACAATGTGTTTCAGATGCCAAAAATGCTGCCAAAGTCCCCTCTGCCCAACTAAAGGGAATCCCTGTTTATACTGTACCTCTCCACCATGTGCGTCTGGTCTAAGGACAACCCGTCAATCGCTGTGCACTCCGGGCATTTGAATTTCTTCCGAGGAGTAACCTAGAGAAAGAGAAAAACAAATATGATGCATTTGATCGTTGTAACTCAGAAGTCACAATTAACTTCTCAAAGTCTTCAGTTCTCAACCTGTCAGTTCTATCCAGTTTTGTCCCAAAGTCGTTCCTATAAAAATACTGTATCATGACATTGTCAAACATGTTTTTAGTTTGACCAAACTTTAGTCAAGGCAGAGATACAATATTGTACTTCTGGTGATTCTTCAACCTTACCCAGTGTTCTAATTAATCAGCTTCTTGGAGTTTTGAATATGGTGACATCTAAAACATTCTGAGAGTTGGTTCCCAAGGAGTTGAAAACATACTCCTAAAAGGGTACACTGGTATAAAAGGTATATTCTTGTTTTTTTTTTATTTTTATAATATAAAAAAAATGAATAAACATCTGAAATTATATTGAAATATACATGAGAGAAGAGTAGCTTGTACTTCAACTGCCCTATCAACTACATGAAGACCTCAAATAAATACATACTTAAATACACTAAAATACTTATACAGGATATAGCTAAATTTAATACAGTTAAATGTATGGACAGTAAAACAAAAACAATGCATTTTATTTGCTATTGTCTGACTTTCCTTGTTTGACTTTCTATTATTTTAGGAATTGTTAGAATGCAGACTTTTTTTTTATTTAGTGCATAAAACTCAACATGTGATTAATGTTTTCTTAACTAAAAAATAAAACTGTCTGACCTATATGCATCAGTGTCTCCCAATTTCATGCTGAGAAATCATGAAACACTCCTCGCATTAAAAACAACAGAATTTGACGCAGCATTGATAAGGTTGTTTAATAATGAGCTGGGGCTGCAATGATGGGCTTCTGTGAAGTGTGTGTATGCGTGTGTTTGGGAGCTGAGTGGGAGGAGATGACTTGATGACAGGTCATATAAGTCAGATGTAATGAGAGAGCCGTCCGTGCCCATGTCCTTGCTAAACAAGCGTATCTGCCGAGCTCATTAGACAAATGATGTACGACCCCTCTGCCCCATCCCTCCCTCAACAACACACACACACACACACTTGACTGACACTCTCCACAGTGGGAGCTTGGGGTTGGGGCACTAGGAGGTGTGGGTGACGTGGGGATGTGGAGGAGAGAGGGGAGAAGGTTCATAGAGTAACTGACTGCAGAATGAATGTGCCCCGGTGAGCTTAGAAAAACAGAGCACGCAGGAGAGAGGCAGACAGTGACATCCAGATAACAGAGGTTAAGGCCAGGACTTTACAGGCCGAACAGCACCTGGACAGAGTCACTGTAGACTATAGACTGTAGGGGTTTGAGGAGAAAGGCGAAAGCTGATCAGAGACAGAACTCCAGAGAACACTGTCAGAGCACCCACATTCTTTGAGGAAATGCCCACACTGAATTTCAAGGGATAAAACTTTTTGTTTCCCGCATCTTCATTTCATGATCTATTTGTCAACCTGTCTGATTATTTAAAATGAAAGCTTACAAATATGCTTGCAATGTTTCCCGCACTACTTTTTCATGATGGCATTAGACTGTTATCAAATCCCAGGTGCTACAGCAAAAAAGTAATAGATTTCAGTTGTTGAGCTTGCAGTTTTAAATAAATGTGCTGGGATTTGGTTTCCTCATTTTAAAAAATGAGTTATACTACAGTTCAAAAGTTTGGGATCAGTAATATTTGTTTTTATATGGAATTACTACTTTTACTCAAGCAAGGACACATTTAATTGCTAAGATGAAAATAATGACATTCTATTTCAAAAACATGCTGTTAAACATACAGTTTTCAAAGAATCTAGAGAAAAAAAACGTAACACAGATTTATATTAGGGAATATATCTAGGAAACGATGTAACAAAACATTAAAGTTTTGGCTTTTGATATTAGTTTCCATTAATTATTTGGGTAGACTAGACATGGTTTTGTGTACTCTTATTTCAGAGAAGTTAAATCTGGTTTTCAATTTGATTTCTGAACCAGAATTACAGAACCAAAACACACAGGGACCATTAGAACATAATTGTGCATGTCTTATTTGTTGTGTTATGGTTGTGTTACCTTTATTGGAGCTTTGCCAGTGATGTTGGCCACAAGGAAATTCATGGCAATATCTTCACAGTTCATATGAGCATCCACCCAGTTCTTAATGTCTCCAGGCATTTTATACGTGTAGAGATAGTTGAAGTACTAAAAGAAACATAAACCATTTTGGTGTAAAGAATGACCTTAATTGAGCTTTTTGAATATAAATGATGACATCTCTGAAAGACACCATAAAAGGAGGACAGGGACATGACAAGATTTTGGCAGAAGTATCTTAGAAGTAAAGTCTGTAAAGGATTTGTGCTGTACCTTATGATAGAACGCAGCTCCAGTCAAGACCATTGACACTTCATTAGTCCACTCAGATTCATATTTCCACTTGCCCATTTCGTGGTCCCATAAGTGGAGGCGTCCGGGATATCCGACCAGCCTATCTGGAAACTCACGCCATACCTACACACAGACACACAAATCATATCTGAGACATAATATAAACCCATCACAGAATCTAAGACCATAAAGGATCAGTCAACAATTAGAATCATTTTAGATAATACTGACTTCAGAGGATGGTAAACCTTGATTATCTAAGGTTAAATCAATGAAGTTTAGGTCTAACGGTTTGTTAATCCCGATAAACGACAGGCAGGCCTAAAGAATATGATGTAGAAGTTGCATGTCATACCAGAGTAGCAAAAGCAGCTAGTGTTTTAGCCATGCAGCCATGTCTAAAGCTGTCTTCCATTTCATACAATTATCCATAAATTACACTTCATTCTCTCAATAGTGTATAAATGCCTGCAGGTGAGTTGAAGGCAAGACTGTAGCCATGGAAAGCATATTGCTTGTCCTGTCATCCTTCATATACGAAAAAAAACTAAATTATAAATATATTAAAAAGAATTGAGACATCAACCACAAGGAATGCTTTGAGATGCCGAACAAAGATTTAGGCAATAGAGGATGGATCAAAAATCCTGTGCTGCATCTAAACTCCACTTTAAGTAGAAGTGACCCAAAGAGGTACAGGGATCACGGTTCTGCTCTAACATCATTGTGCATGTGGGGAAGGCAATTAATCCCTAGTTGCTCCAGATACAATCCCTGGAAATACTGTGAACTACTTCAATCAGGTCCATTAAACTATAAGATAACTAAAAAGGTGCTCATCCAGTGCGATAATCTGAAGGTCACATGCAGACTAAGACTACCATTTCAGACCAGCAGTTGTCCGTTTTGCTCCTACACAAATCAAACTTAGGAAGGAAAATAACCAGGTTCCAGCATCAAAAAGAAAGCATCAAATGCTCGAAAAACAAGCTCTAAGTATACAGGGCAATGTATTCATTTCTCCCTGAATGAAGTAAAAGCTGAATCTAAAATCATAAACTAGTTGTCCTAAATTATAATTAGTGCATCCAAAATAAAAGTATACCAAATTTCAAAAGGATTTTAATGCTTACAAAGGTCTTAACTGTATAATCAAATATACAGTAAAACAAAATATTTTTTTTGCAGTTTTTTAAATTATAACGTAAATAACTGCCTTTTTTTCCCAGAGAGAGAGCTAATTTACAGCTGCTTGGCTGACCTATGACTCAACGTATGATGCAAGTTGCATCATACCTTGAGTCATAGGTCAGCCAAGAAGCCGGAACTATTGCTTTAATATTTGTGGAAACTGTGATACGTATTTTTTGTCAGGTTTCCCTGATAAACAGAAATCATTTGAACTAAAAACACCATTTACTTAAAATGCAAATCGTTTAACTGTCACTTTTAATCATTTCTGTGCAACCCTATTGGGAAAAAAAGTATTAATTTCTTTCATTAAAAAAAGAAAAAGAAAATCATACTGACCAGCATATGTGCTGTTAGAGGACTGGTTTTCAACTATTCAAGACCTAATTCAGAAGTACAGGCTGACTCCAAGCTACACATACAAGGAATCAGTGCATTTGCTACCTCATATCCAAACTGCAGCTCATCTGAGGTCAACATGATGATGTCATCATCAATGGCTAGGACAGCTTCTGTTTCGATCTCATCAAACGGGAAGAAGCGATTGCTGAGCTTGTTTTCTTTGGTGCGCAACACTTTAAGAGGTACTGCAACTTTGGGCCAGAGCGACTCTGTTACAGAGAGAAGGAGAAAAAGAAAACAGTGAGCTAATAATAATACACTGTCAGTTTCAGAGAAGATGAAAAACTATGAGAGATGGCAGCAACTGTGGAAAAGAGAGCGTGGGTGGATAAATCTAAACACATCACTGAGTAAAAGCACATATGAATCTGACCACACTTACATTCTTCTCAGGGCAGAAGAGACAACGCTCTTTATTTTCAGTTGCATAAGAGCTTGGGAGGGAGTTCAGAGCACGCAGAAGACAGATGGCACACAGAGTGTCACCTCATAAAACTGACGAGAGAAAGTCTACTGGAACTCAAACACAGAGACCCTAAGACTAGAGGAGTCAGCAATTATACTGCTACCCCAAAGCTGGGGTATAGACCCTGGAAATCTCAGGAGATCTGGAATGAGCTCATCTCCGTTAGGTTGACGCTATTCAGCCTACAGTGCACTTCCACAAGAAAAAAGAAAAGAGTATTTCCTAACTCCCGGAAAACCTCCCTGGCCTCAGACAAAGGCGGAAAGAAGAGCCAGATCTTCACATGCAAGTAAGCTGATACTGTCACCACATCCGAGCCTGACATGGAGGATTCAACAAAAACTGAAACAAATGCAGACAAGATGGACTACTAAAACAAGTAACATTTTAACAGCTAAAACTAACTGGCATAATCCAGAGCACCACAATGCACAAACCTAGACATTAACACATCATAAATACGCACCATAAGAACTAGCTGGAACCTCGACTGCGTCAAACAACTTGTGCGAAAGATTTTTAATGGCCTGTAATCACTTCCTTGCCCTGTATTGAAATTTTACTTGGGCTGTACTTTATGAAGGAACATTTTAAAAGAGCTTTAGCAAATTATATCCCCTGTGACACCACCATATAAAAGCTCTCCTCCCCTCCAAGTATTAAGCCCATTGAGAAACTCGCTAAATGCAGTCCTATTGTCAGAAGTCGCCAGCACCTCATTAAAATGACAAACAGTCAAGACTTGGGCAGCTAAAGCTGTTCGAAATAAACAAACATAATCAGCGATGGAAAAGGGTGTGGAGGAAATCCATCCTCATCAGGGCCTGAGCCCCAGGTTGACCCGTGAACAGACCTTATTAATTCTAATGGGTCACAAAAGCTTGAGCCTGGCTTCACTGACGCCTCTAATCAAAGGCAACAGTGAATCATTAGTCTACTTCAAAGTATTTCCCTTCATAATGGCATTACTCAAATCTATGGAGAGGATATATTTAATTCCCTATTCCGCCTTTTTTCCAAGGGACTTCATAAACAGACGCATACCTAATCGCCTTGTTAAGCAGTATTATTAGAGGCAGAGCCACAATAAATAACTACTAATATCAGCTTATTTTGACATGTCTAATGGGCCATAAATTTGACCACAGCTGTACAAAAGGGAGACCGTTATGGAAAAGATCCTTTTGGTTTGACAATAAAGTTTAAGGGTGGACGTCTGGTGAAAACAGGCCATGTATCACAATGAATTAAAATACACTTAATTCGACTAGTCAGGAGTAATAGGACGCACAGATATTAACAGTCCATAGACAGTCGAATGAGAAAAGCCACATTTTTGCCATCTCCTCACACGCATCTATATGCCAGGGGTACTTACAAACAGTTGGGTTCTCACTCATATCTGAAGATAAACCAGAGCGGTTTGGCCACAGACCAAGGCACATCATGCTTTCAATTCTCCAACCTCAAGAGGAACATGATTTGGCTACTCGCTGGCTTATCATTCATCTGTTCCATATCAGGGGTTTCATGTCTTTTGTGAAAGCCGCACAACTGCATTTCATACGAGTGTCACATTTTCATTCTTTAATAACTGAAGCTGTCAGAACAACAGTGTTGATTTAGTCACAATCTCTTTTCAAATTCAACAATTTGCTACCCAAACAAAACACATTTAGTCAAATTTAAAACGATTTATCCTGACAGAAAATGGCAATGATATTGAAGTTCTGGCAGATGTCCATAAACATTCTGTATCAATAATTATCTTCGTGCTATGGCCAGTTACTTATAAAGTTTCTATATTTCATTCTTCTTACAAAATAATTAAAATAGAAATAATACAACAATCTAAAAGCAGTCAATTTAGGCATGTATCTACAGAAAACATTTAATAGTGCTAGGCTGGTGTTTTAAACAATATGCACAATTAAACAAAATATCAGCTGATACCCACCCACACTTAAAAGTACATATACATTATACATATACGTTATATATATATATATATATATATATATATATATATATATATATATATATATATATATATATATATATATATATATATATATATATATATATATATATATATATATATATATATATATATATATATATATATATATATATATATATATATATATATATATATATATATATATATATATATATATATATACATATATACATATATATATATATATATATATATATATATATATATATATATATATATATATAAAATAAAACACAAAACAAAATCCAAGTTAACAGTTAAAATGACATGTGTCAAGTAAACACTTTTAAAATGACATGTGCCTATAGACCACAAAAGCAGTCATAAGAACAATATTTGGCTAAGATATAAGTACTTGAAAATCTGGTATCTGAGGGTGCAAAAAAAAAAAAAAATTAAATACTGAGAAAATGATTTGTCGTTTAAATTACATTCTTAATTCATATTACTAATCAGAAATTAAGTTCTGATATATTTACAGTAAGAAATTTCCAAAATATATTCATTGAACATGATCTTTAATTAATATCCTAAAAGTACAGAAAGTAAAGAATATAACAATCCAAAAATGTGACACTTACCTTCAGGGGGGATCTTGTTCTGATTGTTCCACACCACCAGTAGTTTGGCCAAGCTAGGCACCTTGGAGATCTCAGTGATGACCCTAAAGAGACTTTCGATTCGATCATAGGTCAAGACCACAGCCGTGAATCCTGGTGAACGTGGCGGTATGAGAGGAAGAAAAAGTGGACTGTTCACACTTGTCCATTTCTGTTGAAATAAAGAAACAAAATCAATTTATCAATCAATCAATTAATAAATCAGTGGGAAACTCAATTTACTGTACCTGTTGTCTTATAATTACAACAAACGCAAAGACTTTCCATGACTTATTTAATGACATGAAGTGCAGTAAGATAAGCAGCAGCCTCAGCCAAAACATGGCTTTATTTGGAAACACGCATGGACTATAAAATTGAAAGATTACTGAGAATGCTAATAACCAGCAGTGGTGGGTAGGTGATTAAAAGTGGCATGGAATGTCGAGTGCACAACCAACAAAGTTTAGAGCAGAGTTAAACAGCTGGAGCAGCATGCCATGACCTTTCATTGTGCCAAAAATTCACCTAAACCTTGTCCTTCAGATAAAAATAAAAAGCCAAGATCTCATTCTCTATAACCTAGAGAACTGCTATCAGAAACTACCCAATAAAGCATCTCTATCATGACAGTCCGTTAAAATGTGTATTGCAGTTTAACCAACTGAAGGCTTTGTGTGCATAGGTGCTACATTCCTTGCTGTAGTCTAAATTTCAAAAAGTGGATAGATTAAGAGAGAATGTTTTCCTTAGCTGACCTGAGTGAAATCTGGCAGAGAGTAGAAGACAACAATGCAAAGATCTTATACACTATGGTCAGATATTAAGAGCTAAATGAAATACTTCCTTGCTTCAGGCTCTTCGCCGTTCCATGGCATCCGTCCATCCTTTTCCTGTTAACTGTTATGTATCTGAATTTGATTAGAATGTTAAACTTCCTGGTGTTCCTCTTGAAATAAAATGCTAACATATGGTATCCACTGAAGCTTGGTCAAAACATCAACAGCTCTTAATATTTCCCTTCCTACAAAATAAGTATAGAAACTGAGAACTTAATTCCAGTGTCATTTGTTATGACCATTAGGTCTAGCCTTCACCAATCAGTATGCTTAATGTGATCAAGAGACCATTATCATCAGCTCTTAATATTACTGATGATCTCGATCCACACAGCTCCAAAATAGAGATCTCCACTACAACACAATATGTCCGAACCATCCAATCCTCACTTTATAATATTCAGAATTATTTCTGGACATACTCAAGCTTTGAGCTGTGAAATAGTTAAATATCAGATCTAAACTCTTTCTCTTGGGTATAGAACTGTATATTGGCTCATATTACTATTTTAAACCAAATTCTCCTTTAGTTTTATAGAACTTTGGAAGGAGCATATAGAATACTTTACTTGTGGTTACTAATCCATTAGACCACCATCAAAGATTAATGTAAAGTGATACACTCATTAATGAGCGCAATTCCGATTCTTATTTGGATCTCTTTTGTTGCTATTTATCCAAAACTGCTTTGCAGAGAGTGGAATTTTATGATTGCACTGCAATGAACTCTGGTACAGCAGGGGTGCAGATGAGTCCTGGCAGGACCAGGGTGAAGCAGGGGTGCTGGGACGCTATCGGCGTCAGTGGCTGTCTCCTGCCAGTGTGGGGCTTGGCTCATCTTCCTGGCCCGCTTTAAAACAGCCTGTAAACTCCCAAAGATGCACAGACTAGAGCCCAGATCAAGTGACACTGTAAAGTAAATACTGCGAGTGCTTAAAGGGCCTCTGATGCGGTCATGAAGACTGCTGTTTATTGGCCTGAAGGATAAGAATTGAACGCAGACTGAGTACTCAGACTTTCTTTACCGTTTATGTTCTCTTCTATTTTGTCAGTAGAGAAGAGACAAAGTGAAAAGTGACAAACGGCTAGGTGCAACTCCAATGAAAGAAAAGAAGAAAGTGCACTTCATTTTTTAGTTTGAAGACTAATTTAAAGAGTTGGTTTGAATAGATTTGGTATGATAGATTATTTGAATCTGGTGTACAGATCCTAAGCTCAGTAGCCAAAGCCAATTCCATTTTCATTTCAAAAAAGAAAGAAAGAAAGAGAAAAAAACATCAAATCTCTAATTTTGTCCATGTAAAATTCTCACTATTGTTGTGAGGCCTTCATTTAAATTGTCCTCATAACAGCACTAATAACACTTCCTTTAATCAAGGAACTAAAAAGGCCTCACAAAAAGAGACCCCCAAGAAGAAATGCTATGTAGCCGATAGTCTACAGCAAGGCTGTTGGCCCGTAACACTCTCCTATTCAGCAGCTGCTGAAGGTGCCCGCAAATAGAGAGCCGTGGTTAACCAGCTCCCTCGCAGCGTCCGCCATGGTCTGTCACCATGGACACAGCCGTCTTTCGAACAACATCAGTCAACCATCCTGCTAATAAAAAACAAACTTTATATGCCAATGGAAATTTCTTTGAGGTGCCTGACACGGACACCAAAAGCAGAAGGGGAAATAATTAAAGTACCACTGTGACATGTAAGTGGTAAGATGAATAAAGAAGAACACTGGGGTGTGGTTCATATAAGCTCAGTCTGAGTGCTCTGATCTAATTGGGCAGGCTCCAGTGCGGTTCGGCACATGTCGAGATTTTGTGATTTGTTAAAGTAAATAAGCAGGAAAACAAGACTAATTTTGTATTCCATCAGCCAAGGCCAGAATATTTGCTCGCGGTTAGTCGGTGTTCACCTGCTATTTGGAACAAGCCGTAAATGACCAGGTTCTCAACTTTTGGCTTGTTTCTATGAATGCAGATTTGCTCAAACCAAAGCCAACCACACTTTCCGAGGTCTGAAATACGACGCCAAGAAGTGCCATATAAACCTCTTCATTTATACTTCAAAATGAATCATACAAAGAGAGATTTCACCACCTAAAGACAAGACTGTTTTTATCATCTCTGATGCGAAAGTGTGTGGGTTGGGTACAATTACTCAAGAAGAGCTTGTTACTGGGCACCAATATTCTTTTGTCACACGTGAAAAGAAGAGGTTACAGGCGGCTCGAGTGATGGTGAGGGATTGCAGGCCGTTTCATGTGGGCCGAGGGGGTTTGGTGAGTCTTGCAGCTGGGATCATACTAGTACAGCTTTGGGATTAGTCGAAAATGGAACCCAGATGAAAGCATGGATGCCTGTTCAATTGCAAAGGCTCAGTGCGCAGAACATTTACCTCTAGATTCTCATTGAAGCTGATGGGCAGCGATTGCTAACATCACAGAGACTAGTCTAAAATAAGAGCTGCATTCTAAGTGGCAGCGGCTTCCTGTAGATTTGAACTGTTGGGACCAGGCACAGGTCACGTTGCTTTAGTTTCATCCTTCAAACGGATGAAAAGTGCCTGCCTTCTTTCCAATTCCAGAAAGAAATAGGATTGGAAACGTATACAACACTGGAAAACAAAAGGCACACGCAGTACGTTTACAAATCACACATCTGAAGTATTAGATTATTGTCTTCAGCTCTATTAAGCTTCAGCATTTAAAAATCTGACTAAGTATTTTAAAAACGAGCGATGTTAGATAATAAATGTATGATGCAACATTAAGCATTCGTTTGGTAAGTAGAAGCTGAACACAAGTTCCCTCAAAAGTCAAGCACAAAAAGCTGCCTGTCCCGACAACGTCTCCTAAGGCAGAGCTGGAGAAATGTGCTTTCAATTATGTCCCGGTGGATATAGGGAGGCAGAACAAGAAATGCACTCGATTTATGTACTGCTCGGATTCTGCTCAGCGTGTTTTTACTGAACATTCAGAAAGTATTTAATATTTCCCGTAACATTAGCAGTCAAACAGAGACAGGACTATTAGCCTCTTGGGGGTCTGGATCCTTCCATTTGATCTGAATGATGCTGAGAACCGGTGAAGAACAACAACAACGAACAAAACCCCTAATGAACTCCACGCTTCTGCCTTTTCTGGTCTAAGCTTTGACTGTGCACAAAATCAGATTAGTCAGTTTTCAGCACACAATATGAGCTGGGATCTGTGCTCAAATTAGGACCGACTTACAGACAGAAGAGTGTGCTTTATGTGATTCTGGAGCATTGTGAAGCAATGTTTTCTTTACAAAGCTGTCTGCTGCCACTGCTTAGTGACGCCATATAAAATAACATAGAGCTGAAAAGAATTTAAAAAAAATGAAAAGTCCAGTTCTTTAATTTTTTTTAATGGCACAAGCTTACTTCAGTTAAGTTGTCTATAGGCAGTATCTTTCATTCAACATTCCATTTAGGCCTTAAATCTAATTTTCTGCACTGAATGTTTTAACACGTCACAAGAGTCAGTGCTTATAGCAAGAAGAACATTTAAATTTGATCCAAAAGTCAGATTTAATGGTGATTTTACACCTAACTGTGATTAAAAGTCTATTCAGTCTACTTAATGTTTGCCATTAAAACAAAATTCCTTACCGATGAAAAATCTATATTAGACATTGATTATCAGAGTGCTAAAAAAATTAATTAATAACTGTTAATTAATTAATCACATTATTCTCCAAGAAACAAAACTTGTGGGTAGTTTGGAGAAACCAAATTTGGTCCCACTTTATGGTAGGTGGCCTTACTATACATAATTACATTGACATTAATCATTTGGTACAAAATATATATACTGCATGTAACTGCATTTGAATATAATTTCTGTAATTACATGTATAATTTCACTGTTGACTCATCCCTTAAACTTTAAACCACCCTTAAATTTCCCCATACATCCAAACATGTCCCTAACCATACCCGTATACCACCTTAATAGCAGCAAAAGTGTTTTGCAATACAATATAAAAATGGATTTTCATGCGTATCTCATCAGTAAAGCTATTTTTCAGATGGAGGACATTTAATACACAGTGCCGTAGTTCATAGACAAGCTACGCAATTAATGCTCATAATTGCAGGTGGATCACCTACTAGTAGCCCTAGTACATTGTACTTATTTTCTGATGCTGGTATATAGCAGTTATGGACATCTAATATAAAGTGGAACCCTAAATTTACACTTAGAAAAAGCATTATTTGTTTAAAAAAAACAACAACAACAACTTACGTAAGTTAAAAGCTACTTACAACTACAGGAGGATTGTTCCACTCTTCGTAGGTACGAGCTGCATAGGGGTAGATGCGATCGTTAATGATCTGAAGAGTAGTCATGCCAATAGCCTTCATGGAGCTGAAGTACGCCTCCCAGAACCATCGGGCCTAGGGAAGAGTAAATTGCATGGCATTCAAATATATGTAGTAAGAGCAGCAAAGCACAGCCACACTGATAAACAGAAATATATAAACACACAAAAACCATGTGAAAGATACAATCCAAAGGCATAAGATAAGGCCTCTCACATCCCTTTACTCCCACCATCCTGCTCGTGCCTTTATGACCCCGACACACTTTCAAAGGCAAAACAGCCCATTAAAGACTGGTGACATGACTGCAGGGACCATTCCAGACGGTTATGAGCCCTTTAGACTATCAGTCTTTTAACTTTTCCACTCAAGTGACACTGAGACTGCAGCTAAAGTTTAAGGTCAGAGGTCAGGTCATTTTACTCCACACCAGCACGGGGGCATGCTGCAATGTAATCACACTTTCGCCCTGTTACTTGAATGCTACTATAATGCTGATTAATAGATTTTTTATACATGTATGGTACAAAACGTTTGGGGAGAGTATGATTTTATTTTTTTGTAACTTTTGTAGCTTTTTTAGATATGTGTGATAATAATCCTAATTTCCACATTGAGAATAATATTATGAAGTGGTTCTTGAGCACCAAAACAGCAATATCAGAATGATTTAAGGATCATAGCACTGAAAACAAGAGTAATGGCTGCTGAAAAATGTTGCTTTACCATTACAGGAATAATGTAAACTTAAATATTTATTAAAATGTTATTTTAAATTGAATAAAGTTATTTTTGTTTTCTTACCCCACACAAAATATTCTCGTAGCTTCATATTACCGCTGAACCATTAATAGTAGTTGGGGCATTAAAACAACATCTTTCATACTTTTCTGCATAGTGGCAATTGTTTGGCAGTCAATGGGACAGTCACAAGCCTCTCGGTTTTCATCCAAAATATCTTAAATTGTGTGTTGACGATAAACAAAGCTTTTTTACATCAACAATGGGCGTAAGTGATTGCCAACTTTTTATTTTGGGGCGGAGTAACTCTTTTAACAATGAAACCCTGAAGAATTAAGAAAAGTTAGTTGGAAAAAAAAAAAAAAAAATAAATAATATCACCAATACTACAAAAAGAAAAGAATATTCATCAAATAAGACGGCAACAATCAGTACAAATATTCTGTCAATACAAGAACACGCACTCTTTTCCTTCCACTGCTGATACATTAACAAACCCAAAGCTCCTGCAGTGAGGGGTGAGGAGCACATAAGAGTTAATTACCCATAAAACAGCGCTATCTCCTGCTAGGAGGCGCCATGCCGCAGTGACCCAGCTCCACCCTTCCTGGTCCTGTTTGACCCTGTTCTCTTTAACAGGGTCGACCACGAGCATGCTAGAGGCAGCCTCATTACCTGGCCTGACCGCAAACAGTGTCAGATTAGGTCTAACTACAAAGAGTCAAATGAGACCAAGGTGAATATAAAAAGCAAGAATAATGGTGTTCCAACATTTTCCTGGGCCAATTATTGAACAACGTCAGAGAACGCTAATGGTCTTTCTTTTAAAAACAACAATTAAAAATTGATTTATTGTGTCATTCCATGAAATAGAGGTTTGTGCAACATTAAACACAGAGAATCCTCTGACCATTCCAGTTACTCTCAAGTGAACTGAACTCAGCGCAGCAAGGTTTTTTGCTGCACATCTTTTCATTGGCTGCTGTGTTTGTTGTCGTATACTCAACCCAGAACTCAGTTTCAGCACATTAGAAGAGCGCAGTCGCCCCCCTTTCCATCAGCCCCTAAGGGCCTGGCCCTTAAACCTTAAAGAAATACAACTACACAAAAACAGCTTTTCTTTTTATGGAGAGGGGAAGAGGATTCAAAAAGACTTTCTGATCCCAAGGGGAGCGCAGCCGCCCATAAATCAGCTCGTGATGAAAGTTTCCTTTCCGACCAGGAGAAGGCAAAGAGAAAACCGCACCCACCAAGCGCTGAACCCGCCCCGTTTGAACGCTTGCAAGAATTTTTATGAGGAGGGAAGAGACGGAGTCTCGTAAGAGGATGTTGGCTGCTCTTCTGACACATTGAAGGTTGTTCATATGTTACACTCTTAAGCATTCAAGAATCATTCCTTTATCTTATAGGACATCATTCCATTTAACGCATAACTGTTGCTATAATGACTGTGGATGAAAATCAAAAAATTTATTGATTCAGTTCCCAAAATACCTTAGTGATTCTGGTTCCATAAACAGTACCTTTGAGAAAGCACTATTTAGAAAAAAGCAAAATGTTAAGATGTCCTCATTAATAAAATGGCACAATAAAAACTTGGTTGGACCTGGCACTGACTGCATGATGGTTGAGATTCACTAAAAAGAAACGGCTCATCAAATCGATTAGTTCTGGAAAATGTTGGATAACATAGCTTGTGCATTGTTTTGGCTCACTAAAAATAACAGAGTTATTTGTCATGAAGAATCAACTGGACTATAGTGGTTGCCATGCATAGTTTAGATTCACTAAAATTAACCGACTCATAATTGTCTTTTGTTTTGAGAGTCTGAGTATACAGTAGTCAACACTTGAAGTGGATCATAAAAGTTTATCAAAGTTGTCCTAAGACTGGGTATGGTTTTAATTTTAGGACGACTTTGATAAAAGGTTTTGATCCACTTCTAATGTTGACTACTATACTGGCCCTGCTGCAAATTTCTTCAGGATATTTGTCCCAATAACTGCCAATATAACAAATAACATCATTCTACATGTTGACAATCCTAAATAACCACAAGGCAAAAGTACTGAGAAACTTAGAGATGCAAAATCATGAGCAATATCCATGAGGTTGAGTGCACTGCTAGCACTCTTCCAACCCTGAATAGAGCATAACCAATTACATTCAGCAAAAGGACATGAGATAATTTGTCAGAAACTGCTACTTTCTTAGACTTGGCGATCACACCATGAAGTACAGTAGTTGGCTGCTCCCTCTATTGGTCACAATGCAGAGAAAATCCACTACACCTATTCCTCAGAACTGTCTTCAATACTTCTGCCTCCTATTATTTGCAGCATCTGCGTTTTATGCAGTCCTACACTGAAAGTTCAAGAGGGTTGTCTTCTGGCAAGATCAAGAACAAAGTAGTAGGTTTTTTTTTTTTTAATCCAAGTAAGGTATATATCAAGAACCAGTTCTTTTGTACAATGGCAGCCATACAATCGCTCTGCTGTCTGGAGGTGGTATAGGCTAGTAAGAAAGGAGTGGATCAAGATGTGTTCAAGTGTGGGCTGATATCTCACTGGCTTCATGCCATGTCATAATTCCAGACCAAGATGTGTTTCTGCACACTACGTCCTAACACCACCCAGAAACCTGTGGAACTAAACTACAACATTCTCCTTTACGCAAAATATCCAACTTCGCGCTGAAGAACTTGAGACCATTCAACAAGTCAATGCCAATGGAAGCCGAATGCAATTATTATTAATTATGGCTAACGTATAATATTCTACATGGCATTATATTGACCATAATTATTACAGAGTGAAACCAAAAGATCTCTTTACATGCATTCCATGTGGTTTAGGCACTTTCACGTAAGTGTACAGCTGAAAAAGCTGAAGGGGAAAAAATAAAGCGAAAGTGTGCGGTTTACAATTTGTTTGGATAAAGATACATCACTAATACTTAAAATTAGCTTTCATCATGATTTACTATGGCAGGAGAAATTTCATCTTTAGAGAATCAAAAGTACACACTTGCAGCAATATTGTTTTTGGCATTAACCCACCTGTCTAACGGTTATTTTCATAGCAGAGCTAGCACTCCATTGAAAGGAAGAAAGAATGTTAGTAGAGAAGAAGAGAGGTTGTGACTTCTTTAACCTCGGCTTCACCCTCTATTAAACCTGAGAGGATTGCTCGCATTTAGTCCGAATGTGACTCAGTCGCTGCTATTGAACGTCGGTTTCGACAGCATTTGGTACCGTTTATTAACTGTCACAAAGGGCTCAGGGTTGCTGGTGGTTGTTTTTCCCACAAAAAGCTCCAAGTGTATTTGTAATTCTGTTCAAACTTTCACAAAAAAGGATGGAGTGAACTGCACAAAAGCGTCATTTTTATTCCTAGGGCCGACCCAAGAAGTGAAAATAACCTGTCAACCACCATGATGGACAGATGCTGCCGATGCCCTGAATACGAATTTCACAATCTTACCTGTCTCTGCATCTCCTCCACTTGTCTGTGAGGGATGCTCTTTAAAATAGTGTACATCTCTGGCAACTTCTCTTCTGGAATGACAACAGACGCCCTGCAAGTACACACGCATAAATAAAGATTCAGTGCAATGGATTTTCACATGACCAAATTAATACTAGAACTGTGACAATAGTAACAAATGTTTCTTGAGCATATTAGAATGATTTCTGGAGGATCACGTGACGATAAAGAATGAAGTAAATCACAGTTTAACCTAGTGTACATTTTAAACTGGCAGCCTTATGAAAGAAAATCTTACCAACCACATTGTTGCATGTTATTATGTACATATGTATTTTAAATAATGACGTCATTTTTATATCTAAATGTACAAACTATTGATTTTTTTAGTTCGTGACTTTTGAAGTTCAATATGACTTTTCTTTATTAGATGAACAGTAAGACAGATTCCATGTTAACTTTATAAACGCTGGTGATCTACAAAAACTGATTTGTGATCTTTACCTTTTCCAGTCCAGCACCTCAGAAAAAGGCAGAATGTAGGAGTCAGCCATGATGACGGGGACGCATCCAGCCTGGAGCACGTCACTAAGTGTGGCCTGGCCGAGCCGGGCCCCTCGCAGAACTACACAGAATGATGACTCCTACAGAACACACAAGAGACATATTTGTCATCTATAATGACGAAACACTCCCAGACCTCTCCTGTTACACTGTAACATAAAACAGTGGGATCAAGGTGTGTGGTGTAAACCAAGGGGTTTCAATGAAAGGTGTTAGAATCAGAGTCTAGAGGGTCTTTGTGTTGAAATGAGGGTGATGGCTCTCACAGGGATTTGGCCTCTGCTCCTCCTCACTGTGGAACGTCTCCCAGATGTGCTGCAGCACCCAGCCCAGATGATAAGCATACTTCCTGTCTAGACAGGGCTGGACGGGGAGATGAGCATGGTGGACAGGAACAGCTTGTATTTTTTTGCTTACGCCGATGAAGAAATGTGTTGCAGTGGTAAAGAATGCTTCTGGAGGGGTTGAACATCTAAAGTCTCTAGGAATGTTTGGGCAAAGCTCTCAAAGGCATGATGCCTTTACACAACGATGTATCATTCTTGAATTTAACTATATAATGATCAGTCTATAATAAAAATTATATTTCAATGTTAGTTGATAATTTTACTATTTTAAATGAAATATTATAAAGAAAAATATTGTGGCTGACGTGTTAATTTGTGTACGAGGTTAATTTGGTTTGATGAAAAAAAAAAAAAAACGTATAAATGTATTTAAAGCTGCAGTCTGTAATTTTTTTTGGTTAAAAAATCAAATATTTGATATATTAAGTATTACAAAAATTAAATACTGACACCCATCAGATTTTTCTTCACTGGAGGGCAAACCCATGCATGGAATATAATTCCGCAAAGAACTGCAATTCCAGGTTTTCAAACATAGATGGCGACAATGACTGCGCAAAACTTACAGACTGCAGCTTTAAGGCAAATAGCCGTCCCAGATGTGAACATTATCTTACTTTGCATGTTGTTTGCTCAGTGGCAAACATGATGCAGGGCAATAACTGTATGATCTAACCTAGAACAATATATTCCCCAAAATGTATATTATTTATATACTACACATCATGCAAAGAAATGTAATTAAAAACTTAAATGACAGTCCTAAAACATGAAAAATGCTATAAATATATATTTAAAATAATTTTACTTAATATTTAATAGAGATTTTTTTTGTGAACGTAGTAGCCAAGCGATTCTAATATTTGCGACATTCAAAATATTTGCGAAATATGTGAATTCCATGTTGTTTAATATGAATGGATGCGCAGAGAAACCAACCTGTAAAATCTGTGGGTAGTCGTAGACCTGTCCCTTATAGCAGCGCTTCCTGACTGATGCCAAGCCCTGAGAGAGATTACTGCATTTGTCTAGAAGGAGCAGGGCCTCCCCATTCTCCTCCTTCAGCCTCTCTAGTTCCACACGGTATTCCCGATGGATGGCTGTCTGAGATGACAGAATGAAGTAGCGTCGGGGCCTGAAATAGACGAGTATTATGGAGTGTCATTTACCGTCATTAAATATCAACCGTTAAAGCAGTGTCGAGAAGCAGGATCTCACCCTGGTTGCCTTTCAGGAAGGTCCACCTCAGCAGATAAAGGGCTATACACGGGGATGCTGACATCGTAACCCTGCCTGTACGTCCATGTGGAGAAGCCTCCCCCAGCCAGCAGGGCTCTGATGAAACAAACGCAGTGAAGATGACAACTCTGTCGCCGCGACTGTCCGCAAAAGGCACTGAAGATAAAACGCGTCCTTAATCTGGTTTTACATGACAAATGTGCGAACATGCCACTCCGAAGCATTTAAGAGAGTTGCCTTCGCGTCCTCGTTCTACAACGAGTCAATAAAACTTCAAACAGCGCTCGGTTTGAGGGAACGGAGTGAGTATAGGGAAAGCTGCAAATATGGCCACGCAACATACACTGTCTTTTTATCTCACCCCACACATATGCACATATGGGCAGCTGGTTCTGATGAGGCTGTACGCCAAATGGAGCACAGCTGGATGAGCCCAGGAAATTCCCTACAGCTCCAGATAAGTGTTCATCATTTCAGGGCTTTCTAGTACATAAAACTCACCTTTTCCACCCAAAGCAAAAGATCGGCCAAGTAATAGGCTGAGAAACATGGCCCATGTTGCAGTAAATACCAGGAGATTATGTTTGTCTGCCTGCTCTAGGCGGTAGAGTGCTATTCTCTTTCATGACCGCTCGCAGTGCATCTTTGATCTCGGAGTCTAAGGAGCACGCTATGATGATGATAAAAATACTCATTATGAAATCATTACGAAACATCTGAATAGGACAGTTCTGTGACACTGATATGTATGAATAGATTTGTCGGGATGCATGTCTGTTTTAATTATACACTCCAAGCATTCCAGTTTCTCTCAATATAAGGGTGTAGAAACACCAAGAAGGTCCTTCTGTCCGGCATGGATTTTTTTTTGAAGAGTCTGACATCAGTTTGTCAGCACCGTGACTTCAGTGTCATTGCGGACAACCATGAAGTGTCAATTCAATCACATTAACATGCAGAGGTAAAATAGTGCCATGTTGCAAACTTGCATAAATACAGCTATTCTGAAAACAAAACAATATAAAAAAAGGATATGTAAGCATTTATTGCTTCTCACTTGACATTGCTGTTGCACAAGGTCAAACATAGAGACACACTGCCCTCAACTGGTGAACATCGCATCCGCTCTCCATGAGAAATTAACCACTGCCACAAACCATGAATTTCAAGGGCACTTTGAGGGAACTGTATAAAACCACAGTATGTCTTCCATTTGTGTCAAAGACTTCAACTTAACCAAGATTAATGTGAGCAAGAATGGATGCCAATTATGCAATAAAGTAAATGGGTGTTGTTGGGAGAGGTCGTGTTTAGTGTTTTCAAGGCTGATTTTTAAATACAAAAAATAAAAATGGTTCAATACCACTCCCTTGTGTAACAGCCTTTAAAGAGCAAACTGACAGCTATAGGTCACGGAGATGTCTGTAACAGGAATAAACTAAATACAATATGCACTCAATGTAAAAGAACAAATCTTTCCTGGGCAACACAATACCAGAATTAAGCCAGAATTCCAGTTACTCAAAATGTGAGGAACTGAATATTGTCCTTACAACATGAAAGTATCAAGGGTATAGAGATCATATATAGAGAAAATCTACATTACTGTTTAAGTTCATCAGTAATCTTATTGTTTTTGAAAGAAGGTGCTTATTTAATCAAATATACAGTAAACCTGTTATATTATGAAATATTAATAATCCAAATAAATTAGCAGCCATTAATGCATCACTTTCTGTTTTAATATGCTAAATAGTTTCTTAGTATTATTAATGTTGACTATACTGGCACTGCTCAATATCTTTGTTGAAACCATGACACATTCTTATGCTCCTTTGAGGAACAGGAAATTCAAACAAACCTTTTTATTTAAATTATTATTAATCAAAGAAAAAAAGTCTTCCTTTTCATATCTGATTAGTTTAACACACCTGATCTTAAAGTCTTACTAACCTCAAACTTTTGAATTGAAGTTTACATCATTTCAATATGATTTGAACATTCAGACTTCCTATTTTGTGGGCCTGTTAAATTTGTACTGACTCTCACCTGTCTCTGGGCACATCCAGAGCCGTATTGTAATCTCGGGGTCCTCCAGGAAGCATATTGAACAGCAGGTGGTTCATGCCTTTGTCCCACCTAAAAGCATACCAATACATTTATATAGCTTGAAACTGTCAGTTATGACTTCAGAAATACAAGGCATTTGTTTCTAAAGCTAAAATATTGGTTACAGCCAATGTAAAAAAAAATATATATATATAATAATAAAAAATGTAAAGCAAAGGTAGGCAAAGATAATTAGCAAATACTAAAATATATATCTACCTGGGCAGCATAGCTAGTGCCTGGGCGGTTTCACGAATCCGCAGAGAGTTCTGATTCAACACATCAATGGAGGGTATGAACAGACAAGCTCTGCTCACGTCGTCAGTGTAGAAATCACTGTCTGAAATGGCGCTCAGCAGGTCATTGTATTCTCGAGACAGGCCAGTGCTACTGATGGGCACCCCTACTTCGTCCACAAATCGCTGAAGAGGGTAGATGTACACCTGTGTACAAACACACACACACACCATTAACAGATGAAAATATCCCTGTCATAAGAGCTACCGTAATAAACACAAATCAACAATACAATACTATCACTCTTCGCATCACCTTGATTTTATTCTTGGGATTATATCCACAGCGATACACATCAAAGCAAGTGTGCATTCGACAGCTCAGGTCACCTCTCTCAGGAATAGGGCTGCTCATGGGTATCCTGACCAAAGGAGCGTCGTGAACACTACGGCGGTCCAGACTCCATTCTGCCGAGGATTCAATGGAGTGAGGCCAGAACTGGAACATCCCCGTTGCGATCAACCCCAGTAAGACCACAGAGAAGAGGGTGATGTAATAGATCCGGTGTTTAGTCTTCATCCGGGGTATGAGAGCAGGGCCCCGGGAACTATACTTCACTGACGCACACATGATGAGCCTTTCCAGAGCCAACACCACTGCAGAAAACAAACAACACTGATGAACATCTTCACGTGTCAGAGAACATCATTAAATGTTTCGATGGACATATATATATAAAAAAAAGCCATGTAACAGCTGTACATGATCTTTAGCATTTTAACTTTCGATTTTTTAACTACAATAGATTAATGACTCAAATGATTATTTTTATTTTAATACATCTACTGACATTTAAGTTATCATATGGTGGTGTTGTTGTTGGAAACCTGATTCAATTAATAGAAACAAACTGTGGTTGATTTATCTAAATCCAATTAATTATTAATATACTAAGCATGGCTCAATTACTAAATTCAAAATCAAACACAACATGTTTCAATTAATTGAATCAGTTTTCAGAAATACATTAGTCATATAATAAATGAAAATCAAAAGATTACATTAATGTTATGAAATGTGGATCAGGTTAAATAATTTAATGTTCAAATTCATTTGCTAATAATTTGATAATTATTTGGTATTTGATTAATTCATTAAACAAGACATGATTAGATATAGTAATGATAATAATAACTAGAAAGTACATTTCCTGAAGAAAATGTGAGTGGTGCTTGCCGTGGCAAAACTCGCCCTCGGTTGCTAGGGTCAATTGGTTGGTTGCTAGGAAGCAGCTTGGTAGCTGGCAATGATGATACACTTGTCACTATGAATGATATAAACCAACCCCCATGTCTCTATGACTTTCCGAATGAAAGATATGCCCGTTTGAGTTGGGGTTGCTAGGGTGTTTGATAATGGTTGCTAAGGCGTGGATAGGAGACGTCTATGGTGACTCAGGATTGGCTGTTTGCAGCCCTGAGTCAATCGCACCCACCCCCATGTCTCTGTGACGTTCTGTTTTGAAGATATGTGAGTTTGGATTTTGGTTGCTAAGGTCATCGATAATGGTTGCTAGGGCGTGGCTACGAACAGCTAAAGTACTTCACCATTGGCCGTTTGCTGCCCCGAGTCAAACGAGCCCACCCCCATGTCTCTATGACGCTCTGATCCAAAGATACCCATCTGAACCATTATAATGGCAGTCTATGGAATCTGTTGCTAGGGCGCTCTAAATGGTTGCTAGGGCGTGGCTTGACACCTTCATAGTGATTCAGAGACTTTGATTGGTTCGCTGAGTAAAACGAGCCCACCCCCACGTCTCTATGACATTTTAATGCAAAGTTATATTGATTTGCAAAATTCCTATGTAAATTACCATAGTAGGAAAAACACATGTGCAGTTTTCCCTCACCATAGTAAAAAGTTTGGAGGTCTCTTGCCCCCCAAGGGTAAAACTTTTACCCCACTGTGTGGTATGTTCTCGCTCAGCTTGATAAAGTCTTCAAATCTGGTGATTTACAAGTTTGTGCGATATTCTCGTTCTGCGCTACGATCCGTCAAAGTTTGGCGCAATGTTAAGTCTATGGGATTTTTCGCCCGATTTTTAGCCCGGTGTCTGAAAAAATCGTACGCCCGATCGCTTATAAAAGTCATAGCACATCTTTCCACAATACCCCGCACGATTTGACGCCCGTTTCAGGGGTGTGTGGCAAAAACTGCGGGACTAGTTACGCGCCGAAATCTGTCCGGAATCTATAATAATAATAATAATAATAACTAGAAAGTACATTTCCTGAAGAAAATGTGAGTGGTGCTTGCCGTGGCAAAACTCGCCCTCGGTTGCTAGGGTAAATAGGTTGGTTGCTAGGAAGCAGCTTGGTAGCTGACAATGATGATACAGACGCTTGTCACTATGAATGATATAAACCAACCCCCATGTTTCTATGACGTTCCGATTTAAAGATATGCCCGTTTGAGTTGGGGTTGCTAGGGTGTTTGATAATGGTTGCTAAGGCGTGGATAGGAGATGTCTATGGTGACTCAGGATTGGCTGTTTGCTGCCCCGATTCAATCGAGCCCACCCCCATGTCTCTGTGACGTTCTGTTTTGAAGATATGCAAGTTTGGATTTTGGTTGCTAAGGTCATCGATAATGGTTGCTAGGGCGTGGCTACGAACAACTGAAGTACTTCATGATTGGCCGTTTGCTGCCCCGAGTCAAACGAGCCCACCCCCATGTCTCTATGACGCTCTGATGCAAAAATACCCATCTGAACCATTATAATGGCAGTCTATGGAATCTGTTGCTAGGGCGCTCTAAATGGTTGCTAGGGCGTGGCTTGACACCTTCATAGTGATTCAGAGACTTTGATTGGTTCGCTGAGTAAAACGAGCCCACCCCCACGTCTCTATGACATTTTAATGCAAAGTTATTTAGATTTGCAAAATTCCTATGTAAATTACCATAGTAGGAAAAACACATGTGCATTTTTCCCTCACCATACTATGTCAATGGGGCAACTTTGGGGTCTCTTGCCCCCAGGGTAAAACTTTACCCCACTGTGTGGTATGTTCTCGCTCAGCTTGATAAAGTCTTCAAATCTGGTGATTTACAAGTTTGTGCGATATTCTCGCTCTCTGCGCTACGATCCGTCAAAGTCGGGTCGCAATGTTACGTCTATGGGATTTTTAAGCCCGATTTTTACGCCCGTACGAAAAAATCGTCGCCCGATCGCTTATAAAAGTCATAGCACATCTTTCCACAATACCCCGCACGATTTGACGCCCGTTTCAGGGGTGTGTGGCAAAAACTGCGGGACTAGTTACGCGCTGAAATTTGAGTGGAATCTATAATAATAATAAGAACTAGAAAGTACATTTCCTGAAGAAAATGTGAGTGGTGCTTGCCGTGGCAAAACTCTCGCTCGGCTGCATGACTAGCATGTCGTTAGCATGACTAGCATGTCGCTAGCATGTTTTTAGCATGATTAGAAAAGTGACTAGCATGTCGCTAGCATGTTTCTAGCATGATTAGCAAGTGACTAGCATGTCGCTAGCATGACTAGCATGTCGCTAGCATGTTTTTAGCATGATTAGCAAAGTGACTAACATGTCGCTAGCATGACTAGCATTTCGCTAGCATGTTTTTAGCATGATTAGCAAGTGACTAGCATTTCGTTAGCATGACTAGCATGTCGCTAGCATGTTTTTAGCATGATTAGCAAGTGACTAGCATGTCGCTAGCATGACTAGCATGTCGCTAGCATGTTTTAGCATGACTAGCATGTCGCTTAGCATGTTTTTAGCATGATTAGCAAAGTGACTAGCATGTCGCCAAAGATGACTAGCATGTCGCTTAGCATGTTTCTAGCATGATTAACAAGTGACTAGCATGTCGCTAGCATGACTAGCATGTCGTTAGCATGTTTTTAGCATGATTAGCAAAGTGACTAGCATGTCGCTAGCATGACCAGCATGTCGCTAGCATGTTTTAACATGATTAGCAAGTGACTAGCATGTCGTTAGCATGACTAGCATGTCGCTAGCATGTTTTTAGCATGATTAGCAAGTGACTAGCATGTCGCTAGCATGACTAGCATGTCGTTAGCATGTATTTAGCATGATTAGCAAAGTGACTAGCATGTCGCTAGCATGACTAGCATGTCGCTAGCATGACTAGCATGTCGCTAGCATGTTTTTAACATGATTAGCAAGTGACTAGCATGTCGTTAGCATGACTAGCATGTCGCTAGCATGTTTTTAGCATGATTAGCAAGTGACTAGCATGTCGTTAGCATGACTAGCATGTCGCTAGCATGTTTTTAGCATGATTAGAAAAGTGACTAGCATGTCGCTAGCATGACTAGCATGTCGCTAGCATGTTTCTAGCATGATTTGCAAATGACTAGCATGTCGCTAGCATGACTAGCATGTCGCTACGATGTTCTGATGCAAAGATATAGGTCTTGCTAAAAGGTTGCTAGGGTGTTTGATAATGGTTGCTAAGGCGTGGATAGGAGATGTCTATGGTGACTCAGGATTGGCAGTTTACTGCCCCGAGTCAAACGATCCCACCCCCATGTCTCTGTGACGTTCTGTTTTGAAGATATGTAAGTTTTGGTTAAGATTTTGGTTGCTAAGGTCATTGATAAAGGTTGCTAGGGCGTGGCTATGAACAGCTGAAGTAGTTCATGATTGGCCGTTTGTTGCCCCGAGTCAAACGAGCCCACCCCCATGTCTCTATGACGCTCTGATCCAAACATACCCATCTGAACCATTATAATGGTAGTCTATGGGATCTGTTGCTAGGGTGCTCTAATTGGTTGCTAGGGCGTGGCTTGACACCTTCATAGTGATTCAGAGACTTTGATTGGTTAGCTGAGTAAAACGAGCCCACCCCCACGTCTTTATGACATTTTAATGCAAAGTTATTTAGATTTGCGAAATTCCTATGTAAATTACCATAGTAGGAAAAACACATGTGCATTTTCCCTCACCATACTATGTCAATGGGGCAACTTTGGGGTCTCTTGCCCCAGGGTAAAACTTTACCCCACTGTGTGGTATGTTCTCGCTCAGCTTGATAAAGTCTTCAAATCTGGTGATTTACAAGTTTGTGCGATATTCTCGCTCTCTGCTACGATCCGTCAAAGTTGGTCGCAATGTTACGTCTATGGGATTTTTACCCGATTTTTAGCCCGAAAATCGTCGCGCCCGATAATTATAATTGTAGTGACTAGCATGTCGCTAGCATGACTAGCATGTCGCTAATATGTTTTTAGCATGATTAGCAAGTGACTAGCATGTGTCGCTTGCATGACTAGCATGTCGCTAGCATGTTTTTAGCATGATTAGCAAAGTGACTAGCATGTCGTTAGCATGATTAGCATGTCGCTTAACATGTTTTTAGCATGATTAGCAAGTGACTGGCATGTCGCTGGCGTTTTTAGCATGATTAGCTAAGTGACTAAAGATGTCGTTAGCATGACTAGCATGTCGCTAGCATGTTTCTAGCATGATTAGCAAGTGACTAGCATGTCGCTAGCATGACTAGCATGTCGCTAGCATGTTTTTATCATGATTAGCAAGTGACTAGCATGTCGCTAGCATGACTAGCATGTCGCTAACATGTTTTTAACATGATTAGCAAGTGACTAGCATGTCGCTAGCATGACTAGCATGTCGCTAACATGTTTTTAGCATGATTAGCAAAGTGACTAGCATGTCGGTAGCATGACTAGCATGTCGCTACGATGTTCTGATGCAAAGATATAGGTCTTGCTAAAAAGGTTGCTAGGGTGTTTGATAATGGTTGCTAAGGCGTGGATAGGAGATGTCTATGGTGACTCAGGATTGGCTGTTTGCTGCCCTTGAGTCAAGCAGAGCCCACCCCATGTCTCTGTGACGTTCTTTTTGAAGATATGTAAGTTTTGGTTAAGATTTTGGTTGCTAAGGTCATCGATAAAGGTTGCTAGGGCGTGGCTACGAACAGCTGAAGTAGTTCATGATTGGCGTTTGCTGCCCCGAGACAAACGCGAGCCCACCCCATGTCTCTATGACGCTCTGATCCAAAGATACCCATCTGAACCATTATAATGGCAGTCTATGGGATCTGTTGCTAGGAGTGCTCTAATTGGTTGCTAGGGCGTGGCTTGACACCTTCATAGTGATTCAGAGACTTTGATTGGTTAGCTGAGTAAAACAGGCCCACCCCCACGTCTCTATGACATTTTAATGCAAAGTTATTTAGATTTGCGAAATTCCTATGTAAATTACCATAGTAGGAAAAACACATGTGCATTTTTCCCTCACCATACTATGTCAATGGGGCAACTTTGGAGGTCTCTTGCCCCAGGTAAAACTTTTACCCCACTGTGTGTATGTTCTCGTTCAGCTTGATAAAGTCTTCAAATCTGGTGATTTACAAGTTTGTGCGATATTCTCGCTCTGCGCTACGATCCGTCAAAGTTGGTCGCAATGTTACGTCTATGGGATTTTTCGCCCGATTTTTCGCCCGGTGTACGAAAATCGTCGCCCGATCGCTTATAAAAGTCATAGCACATCTTTCCACAATACCCGCACGATTTGACGCCCGTTTCAGGGTGTGTGGCAAAACTCTGCGGACTAGTTACTGCGCCGAAAATCGTCACGGAATCTATAATAATAATAAGTAAGAATAAGTATGAGGAATAGTAATAGTGTGCTTTGCCTTGAAAGGCAAGCACCACTAATAAGTATGAGGAATAGTAATAGTGTGCTTTGCCTTAAAAGGCAAGCACCACTAACTAGAAAGTACATTTCCTGAAGAAAATGTGAGTGGTGCTTGCCGTGGCAAAACTCTCGCTCGGTTGCATGACTAGCATGTCGCTAGCATGTTTTTAGCATGATTAGCAAAGTGACTAGCATGTCGCTAGCATGTTTCTAGCATGATTAGCAAGTGACTAGCATGTCGCTAACGCATGACTAGCATGTCGCTAGCATGTTTTTAGCATGATTAGCAAAGTGACTAGCATGTCGCTAGCATGACTAGCATGTCGCTAGCATGTTTTTAGCATGATTAGCAAGTGACTAGCATGTCGCTAGCATGACTAGCATGTCGCTAGCATGTTTTTAGCATGATTAGCAAAGTGGCTAGCATGTGCTAGCAAGCATGACTAACATGTCGCCAGCATGTTTTTAGCATTATTAGCAAAGTGACTAGCATGTATGCATTAGCATGACTAGCATGTCACTAGCATGTTTTTAGCATTATTAGCAAGTGACTAGCATGTCGCTATTGCATGACTAGCATGTCGCTAGCATGTTTTTAGCATGATTAGCAAGTGACTAGCATTTCGCTAAGCATGACTAGCATGTCGCTGGCATGTTTTTAGCATGATTAGCAAGTGACTAGCATGTCATTAGCATGACTAAAGCATGTCGCTAGCATGTTTTTAGCATGATTAGCAAAGTGACTAGCATGTCTCTAGCATGACTAGCATGTCGTTAGCATGTTTCTAGCATGATTAGCAAGTGACTAGCATTTCGCTAGCATGACTAGCATGTCACTAGCATGTTTCCAGCATAATTAGCAAGTGACTAGCATGTCGCCAAGCATGACTAACATGTCGCTCACGATGTTCTGATGCAAAGATATAGGTCTTGCTAAAACGTTGCTAGGGTGTTTGATAATGGTTGCTAAGGCATGGATAGGAGATGTCTATGGTGACTCAGGATTGGCTGTTTGCTACCCAGAATCAAACAAGCCCACCCCCATGTGTCTGTGACGTTCTGTTTTGAAGATATGTAAGTTTTGGTTAAGATTTTGGTTGCTAAGGTCCTCGATAAAGGTTGCTAGGGCGTGGCTATGAACAGCTGAGGTAGTTCATGATTGGCGTTTGCTGCCCGACTCAAACGAGCCCACCCCCATGTCTCTATGACGCTCTGATCCAAAGATACCCATCTGAACCATTATAATGGCAGTCTATGGGATCTGTTGCTAGGGTGCTCTAAATGGTTGCTAGGGCGTGGCTTGACACCTTCAAAGCCATCCAGAGACTTTGATTGGTTAGCTGAGTAAAACGAGCCCACCCCCACGTCTCCATGACATTTTAATGCAAAGTTATTTAGATTTGCGAAATTCCTACGTAAATTACCATAGTAGGAAAAACACATGTGCATTTTCCCTCACCATACTATGTCAATGGGGCAACTTTGGGGGTCTCTTGCCCCCAGGGTAAACTTATACCCCACTGTGTGGTATGTTCTCGCTCAGCTTGATAAAGTCTTCAAATCTGGTGATTTACAAGTTTGTGCGATATTCTCGCTCTCATTCACGATCCGTCAAAGTCGGTCGCAATGTTACGTCTATGGGATTTTTCGCCCGATTTTTACCCGGTGTCTGGCGTCGTCGCCCGATCGCTTATAAAAGTCATAGCACATCTTTCCACAATACCCCGCGCGATTTGACGCCCGTTTCAGGGGTGTGTGGCAAAAACTCTTGGGACTAGTTACGCGCGAAATTTGAGTGGAATCTATAATAAGTAAGAATAAGTATGAGGAATAGTAATAGTGTGCTTTGCCTTGAAAGGCAAGCACCACTAATAAGAACTAGAAAGTACATTTCCTGAAGAAAATGTGAGTGGTGCTTGCCGTGGCAAAACTCGCCCTCTGTTGCATGACTAGCATGTCGTTAGCATGTTTCTAACATGATTAGCAAAGTGACTAGTGTGTCGCTAGCATGACTAGCATGTAGTTAGCATGTTTATAGCATGATTAGCAAAGTGACTACCATGTCGCTAGCATGACTAGCATGTCGCTAGCATGTTTTTAGCATGATTAGCAAGTGACTAGCATGTCGCTAGCATGACTAGCATGTCGCTAGCATGTTTTTAGCATGATTAGCAAAGTGACTAGCATGTCGCTAGCATGTTTTTAGCATGATTAGCAAGTGACTAGCATGTCGCTAGCATGACTAGCATGTCGCTAACATGTTTTTAGCATAATTAGCAAGTGACTAGCATGTCGCTAGCATGACTAGCATGTCGCTAGCATGTTTTTAACATGATTAGCAAAGTGACTAGCATGTCGTTAGCATGACTAGCATGTCGCTAACTTGTTTTTAGCATGATTAGCAAGTGACTAGCATGTCGCTAGCATGACTAGCATGTCGCTAGCATGTTTTTAGCATGATTAGCTAAGTGACTAGCATGTCGCTAGCATGACTAGCATGTCGCTTTAGCATGTTTTTATCATGATAAGCAAGTGACTAGCATGTCGCCGCTTAACATGACTAGCATGTCGCTAACATGTTTTTAGCATGATTAGCAAGTGACTAGCATGTCGCTAGCATGACTAGCATGTCGCTAGCATGTTTTTAGCATGATTAGCAAAGTGACTAGCATGTCGGTAGCATGACTAGCATGTCGCTACGATGTTCTGATGCAAAGATATAGGTCTTGCTAAAAGGTTGCTAGGGTGTTTGATAATGGTTGCTAAGGCGTGGATAGGAGATGTCTATGGTGACTCAGGATTGGCTGTTTGCTGCCCCGAGTCAAACGCAGCCCACCCCCATGTCTCTGTGACGTTCTTTTTGAAGATATGTAAGTTTTGGTTAAGATTTTGGTTGCTAAGGTCATCGATAAAGGTTGCTAGGGCGTGGCTATGAACAGCTGAAGTAGTTCATGATTGGCCGTTTGCTGCCCCGACTCAAACGAGCCCACCCCATGTCTCTATGACGCTCTGATCCAAAGATACCCATCTGAACCATTATAATGGCAGTCTATGGGATCTGTTGCTAGGGCGCTCTAATTGGTTGCTAGGGCGTGGCTTGACACCTTCATAGTGATTCAGAGACTTTGATTGGTTAGCTGAGTAAAACGAGCCCACCCCCACGTCTCTATGACATTTTAATGCAAAGTTATTTAGATTTGCAAAATTCCTATGTAAATTACCATAGTAGGAAAAACACATGTGCATTTTTCCCTCACCATACTATGTCAATGGGGCAACTTTGGAGGTCTCTTGCCCCAGGGTAAACTTTTACCCCACTGTGGGGTATGTTCTCGTTCAGCTTGATAAAGTCTTCAAATCTGGTGATTTACAAGTTTGTGCGATATTCTCGCTCTGCGCTACGATCCGTCAAAGTTGGTCGCAATGTTACGTCTATGGGATTTTTCGCCCGATTTTTCGCCCGGTGTACGAAAATCGTACGCCCGATCGCTTATAAAAGTCATAGCACATCTTTCCACAATACCCCGCACGATTTGACGCCCGTTTCAGGGGTGTGTGGCAAAAACTGCGGGACTAGTTACGCGCCGAAAATCGTACGGAATCTATAATAATAATAATAAGTAAGAATAAGTATGAGGAATAGTAATAGTGTGCTTTGCCTTAAAAGGCAAGCACCACTAATAAGTATGAGGAATAGTAATAGTGTGCTTTGCCTTAAAAGGCAAGCACCACTAATAATAATCATTATCAGATAAACACATTAAACTTTTTTAATTTAATTATTATTTATCCTATGATTGATGGCTTTTGTTCTAACAATAATATATAGGATTAAACGATGATTAAGTGTATTATTGTTACACTTAATTACAAATATTTTGTTATATGGTTGACTAATCTAATTCCAATTATTTTATTACACAGCTGATGCATCTAATGTATCATACGATTAATCCCTCAAATTCCAGTGACTTTCTTTAGACCAATCTCTCTCGTTTCTGCACGAATAATATTTCTTGACAAAAGTGGGCCATGTTTAAGAATTTTACTCAAAATGTGTACTGTCTTGGGTTGTAAATAAATCCAAAACACACTCGCTAACGATAGCAGAGACGCTAACAACTACAAAATC
This sequence comes from Puntigrus tetrazona, assembly GCF_018831695.1. Classification (NCBI taxonomy): domain Eukaryota; kingdom Metazoa; phylum Chordata; class Actinopteri; order Cypriniformes; family Cyprinidae; genus Puntigrus; species Puntigrus tetrazona. Next base: position 15,498,542 of record NC_056705.1, on the reverse strand, counting down.
ATGAACTAACCTTTACGGTATCCAGTTCGCTGCCTCAAATCTCAGCACACCTCAACCATAATCTCATTTGTTGGTCCAGTACGCTGCGAAAGCCGATAGCGAAATGCTTGACTGAATTTTGTTTATTATCCCAAAACACATTCCTTGTGCTAAAGGGACAGCTGACAGGAAAGCAATTCGTCTCTCCTTCATGCCTAGTTCTATCCGTTTTTCTTGGGATTCGGGTCGCGTGCGCCACCTGCTGTAGAGGGAGAACGAACGCGAGGCACAGACCTCGTCTTTAAACCTATTAAGTAGCCTACATAGACAGCATTTTTAGGCGTCAATGCCACGTTCTGTATGTGTCTAGCCAGCTAGCTTGCTGGTTACTGTAGACACAGCCACAAACAACAGCTATCAGTTCACCGTTTCAGCCACCATTTTTTCTTATGGCGTAAATAACTTTAAATGGTGTTATTGTGCATTAGTTTCGGCATTAGAGCAATCTTTTCTTTGTGCCTGATGTTTTTAAAGCAAGAAACAGTCTTCTGGGTCCCGTTCTTCGACCGTGGTTTAACAAAGCCCGGGTTAGTTCACATATCCCGGATTGACCTAGCTCGATCTGAAATGGAGTTTTTTTCGGCTCTTCTAAGACACATCAAGGATTTACACATCTAGCTAATAAAGACAGCTGGCCGTTCATGCGAGGATTCATAAGTCTGTTCATACTAACCTAATTACATCATGGCTAAACAGCGAGCTGCATATTTCAGTGCTGCTGAACTGCAACTTATAATGGAAGGATATGAAGAAGTTAAGCATTTAATAAAAACCAAAGGGAACACTATAGCGGCTGCAAAAGTCCGTCAGGATGCATGGCGAAAAATAACTACCAAATTAAATGCGTAAGTATATTTTACGTTTAATTAGTTTGGGAGAGAACAAATGATGCAGTATATGACACCTGTGCTGACCAACTAGTGTATATGTGTATTACGTTTTTGCTACAGTTTAATAACTAATGTGATGCTGGTCACGCTCACACTTACAGATCTAACCCTATGGGACCTAGAAGAACGTGGCAACAAGTGAAGACGAAATACAAAAATATCGTTCAAAGTGGTAGGTCATGAGTTTTCAGTGGGTTTGATGCTCTTTTTTTATGAGGAACTACACAATATAATGGTATTATACTTTCTTTCTTTTTTTTTTGACAACTGCGATTACTCTAAAAGTATAATCCAGATGTTTAATGGTATAACTAACTGTGACCATAAACACAGAACGGATTTTGTATGTCATTTGGTTTATAGTAGAATCAGAAGTCTTGGTTTGTCTTGTTTGTCTTGGTAAATTGTCTTGATAAATAAACACAGACAACAGAAAATTAAGAATAGAACAATGATTTGAAAATTTAAATACACACTGTTCTTAAAGCGTGTACAGTGCAACACGTTTTCCCTGAAACAAATTTGTTTATTATTATTATTATTATTATTATTATTATTATTATTATTTATTGTACCTTTTACACATTTTTTGTCCTTGACGTTTCCCCAGACCCTTAGCACCCCCTTGTGGCCCCCTGGGTCCAGTTTGAAACCCCTGGAATTTTTTATTTAATTTTGAAAACCCAGTGTTTTGAATTCGATAACTTATAGGTTTAACACAATTTAGCTAACAAGAGAAGGGCCGCGCTGAAGAAGATGGGACTTGTCCCAACAAAAGAAGAGTACATAGACGAAGAGGAGCTGCCCCCTGAGAACAATGCGGAGGGTCCTATAATAGCGAGCATAGTTGGTGGCTGCTCCTCTGACCCAGGAGATACGGCTGGCTGCAGCAGTTATGTCAACGGTACGTGCGCCACATACTGTATTTGTCTCTACAAATCAATACTGTAGTAAATATACATGTTTCATATTGCATCATTTCAGTGACTGAACATGGGCTGGCCCTACTCCAGCCACCTGTATTATCAGACGAAGAGCTGGACTCTGTAAGTGTACGACTGTTTATTTTTGTTTTTAAAGGCATGATTATAGCATTAAATAAACAATATCATATTTAAAGCACAGTAAATGCTTAAAAATAATGTGTAGAATTTTTATTTTTAAGTGCAATTAATATTTAATACATTTTAATGTGTGTGTGTGTTTTTTTAAGGAACCTGTGGAAGATGTTAAAACACTATACAAGAAGTATCTGAAAATAGAGATCTCAAACAGAAAGCAAGAAATGGCATACAGAGCATTAAAAATGCGCAAAGTGGAGAAAGAAATTCAGTTATTGGACAGGAAATTGGATGTAAGTGTGATATTTGATAATGGATTGTCAGAATAAAGGATAAATGTATCTTTAAGACCCACTAATATCTGTTTTCAGATATTTTAGCTTATGTTTGCGTAGTTGGGAAAACATGAAGACAATGAACGAGAATATCGGTTTTCTATGTTAATTTTAAAATGAGTACATAGTCAAAAATACAGTGAAATGTAATTGAAATAAAAAGACAGAAAGATAGATTTTTCAGTTAAAAGTAGGCTGAATATGTGCACTTGTCAGAATATTTATTATGATTATTAATATAATTTGTGTCTGGAACTACAATAGTAAGTGGAAATGTGCCTTTTTTTATTACTACAGTACAGGGTGATCCCTCATGTTGAAAATAAAGCATTGGTTATAAACCTACTGTTATAGACTTACTCCGCTGTTTAAAAAGTCACAACTCACAGCAGTTTTTTCAAAAACACGTGTTTGTAATCGTTATGGTACAATCATAATCATAACCTTGCTGAAATCTCGGACACAAAGCAAAACTGGCCCCTGCCCTTTGATTTCAACAATGACGGGAACATCAACAAATTTGTGGACTGTCATATTCACTCCTTTACTTGTATTGGAAAATAATAGTCAAACCTGGTCCACCATTTCTAAATGATCTGATTAAACTACTTTCCTCCTTAGTAGTGTTACATTACCTAAATTGGTTACATTAAAAGAAAGCAGAAACATCTTATGATCTCAGTGTGAGCAAACTCTACTTCCAGTCTACCATTAAAAAAACACAAGTAGGTTAACATAGTTCATAAACAAACAAAAATATGTTCAATTTTTACATAATAAAGCAGGCGACCAGCGGTTGGCATTCAGAAAATAATTGCAGGTAGTCACAGAAATGAAAATCAGTAAACACGATGTTGCTGACAAGCGGTTAATGCATAATTATCACTTGAAAAAAGCTCATTTATTTTGGCTGCTAATCTAATGACAAGCTTGTGAAACATGCTAAAACATGACCATCAAGTTTAAGTCCAGAGGAGACAGAACTATTGATCTTCCATACACCTTATTTGATTCAGGAATCAGTCGTTTCTGCATTAAGTTAACAGATAATGATGAAACTGGGATTAAGGTAGTTCAGGCTTTTTTTTCCTTACCTGTGTGTCTCCTAAGTCCCGCGAGTCTTGAGAAGCAATACCCTGCCCAGGATATTTATCTTGTGCAGCCCGAGGCAGGGAAAGCAACTTGTAACACTTTTTTTTTTCTCCATTCATTTCCTTTTTTTATCCTGTGAAACACAAACTACTTTCATATTAAGCAGGTTTTAAAATTAGGCTTCCTAGATAATCATTTTTAGTATGAAATATTTATGCACTACTCTGGAGATATGGGTTGCACTTAAATCACACGACTTCAATAGTCAATAGTTTCAATAGACACATTCTTTAAAGCCATAATTGTTTTATGTAGTATGTGATACAAAAAGTATGTTTTTCCTAAATGCTTAGATTTGCTATAATAATAATAATAACTGTAATAAAGGCCAGACATGTTTATTTTGAATTTCTTTTAATATCATTCAATGTCGTGTACAATAGATACAACACAAATACAACACAGTTTTGCTAAAATCACATAAAATATTCATGGTTGCAACTCACAAAACATTACTTTATAGAAGCTGTTGGCCTCTTGGATTTTATACAGAAACAAGCGCGCACACACACACACACACACACACACAAAATCAATCTTCTCTGTTTCACAGACACACACTCCCATTCACACAGTGTTTTTTTTTAAGCATGGCTCTGGAGCAGTGGTGAACAACCTACTGTAGATAAGAGGTAAAACCTTTTTTGTTACAAATCAGTCTTTTTGTCATCTATAAATATTCATCCAAATATCAGTGCAAGGTGTCCTCCATTCACTTTAAAGGACTGCCATAGATGCCAACCTTAATTTACCAATGATTTCACAAGTACCTCAAAGTCCCAGCTGTGAAGTACGATATATTTTTGGCAATTCTCAAATATTCCAACATGACAACATAGAGATGGCAAATATATAAGTGTTTTCTTCTTTTTCTCATTTAAAAATTTCTTCCATGCCATGCCATATTCTTCCTCCTCAAAATGTCCTTAATGTACAGCATGTGTGGATTACTGGATTCCCCTAAACAAACACATAGCGAACACCATGGCAAAAAGCTACCAGGAGAGAAAGGAAAAAAATATAGTTAAGCAGAGAGTTCAATGCAAACGCTGTTTTAAAATACTTCGTTCTACATGCATTTGAATACAATTACAAAAAGCAAAAGCCACTTCTACTCTCTCCGCTAGGTGGCGACCACAATCCACAGTTCCTCCAGAACTATTTCTCATAACATTGTACGAGCAAGATCTTCACATCATGACTTTATTATTAAAAAGCAAAATCATAACCTTACTTCAATAGTCAGCACCACAATAGCAAGAGCTCCAGCCATATAGATGTATGTCTCAAAATAGTCCACCACTGCTGAATAACAGCCCTGTTTCAAAGAAATGCACTATTTAATAGGACAAAATGTTTCAGTGGATATTGAATTTCTCATTTATTACTGATAGTAATGTAATTCCAAATTGGTTAGAATCATCACTAACAAAAGTGTATATATGACTCAGAAACTCTGAGTTATCACGTAGACAGGGTCGTGTAGGCCGCACTGTTCCTTCATTTCTTATTCATTTCCCTTGATTTTGGTGTTCGTTGTTTTTTTTTTTTACTTTGTTTTGTGATGCATTTCTTGTTGCATGTTCATTTACTAATTTGTACTAAACGTATTGCTGACCTTGTTACGGATTGGCATAATTCCCTTGAGACACTCGTCCTTGCTCATCATCAGATCGTTCCTCTGGCAACAGACCTCTGGCACTAGTCTGCTGGGGTTCATCCGCCTGAAGAGGCTCTGATCATCAAAGTCTTCAGCACTGTTCACCCCACAGCAATCAAACTATGAAGACACCAATAACCAGTTAAACCGCTTCAATGCAGTTATTGTGTTATATTTTGTGAAGTATGTTATCGTACCGTGGTCATAATGGCGTTCCACGTGGAGGTGAAGACATCAGTGCTATTGGTGCCTTGGTAATGTGTTTTCAGCTCCTTGGTGAAGTAATCTCTGGTGAGCTGTTGATCCACAGATAGACAGTAGTACCGAGAGCAGAGGTATATTACGTGTGGCTCGATCATATCCAGCTATAATAATACTCACATGCTCCCGGAAAATGAATGCCAGAATGGCCACCGCCAACTCCGCCAGGAATATGATGAGTATGAGCATGAAGAACTGTGGGAGAAAAAAAGATGTGAAGTACTTTAGATGTCTACATATGAACGGAAAGGAATTCGCAATATTAACACAATTCTGGCTGACAGCGATAAGCTAATAATTATTTTCACGTTATAGCCTATTTTGAAATGTGTATTATTCTGTTTATATAGTGATCTGAATCAAGTACTTCAGATGCCTAAACATGCAACAATGAAATGTTCTGAAGAACTGCACACATTGTTTTTTTGATGCTAAAATAGGGATGCGCAATATTAATATAATTCTGAATGATGCTGATAAGCCATTTATTATTTTAAAGCTACGGCTGATAAAAAATATATATAATAAATAAGACTCAAATCAAGACTCGAGACTGAAAATCAGAAAGTGTAGAGTAAAAACACTTTTTCTTAAAGATTATATTTAGTGTTATTAAGATTAAATTTTAAATGATCTAAGATGTACAAATGGAAGAAATGAGCATTTACAGGTAATATCCAAAATAAATGTGTATTTATGAAGTAATAAATTCCCATACAAACAGTAGAAGACATTTATTTTCTCGTATGGCTCCGCAGCAGCCCAGAAATCCCAGCAGGAACAGCATCCCGCCCATGATCAAAATTGCGTAGACTCCAGTAAACAGGAGCGGGTTGGCTGCCACAATCTCCCGGAAACCTGTCGGATCCACCAGCACCCAGATTCCCACCCCTAGAAGGAATGCACCTCCGAGCTAAAGGCGCAATATAAGCACAAAATATGATTTTATGAAATAGCCATACTGTTCATATCCACTCTGACTGATGCTCAGTTTTTCAGTGGAACAGCACATTTTCCCACAGCATTAGTATGGTAGAGGGTAATTCATGAGGCTGCTTAAAAAAAAATACTTTGAGGAACAAAGGAAGTGCAGTGTGGTTCATGAGCAAAACGAAGGCACGTTGGCACAAGATCAGTGAGGGGTTTTTTTCCATACCGTAACGTTAACATTCGTTCAAAGTGATGACTTGAATCACTGAGAATCTTTTGAACTAGTCTATCGTTAGGAAAGCAAGAGTCTGCACCTGCATATCATCAGGTTTTTAATATAATAAAGAAAACAGATATTTCCCACACCAAAGCAGAAAGAAACACAGCTATGTAAAACATTGGCCTGCACTTTTTAAAAAAACGAATGCTCTTTATCTGCAGTTATATGGTTCCATGAAGAACCTTCAATATTCATGGAATCTTTTCATTCTTTAAATTGTTTTTTTTTTAATAAAAAGTCTGAGGAACTCTTAAATGAAAGGTTGTATAAAAGGTTCTTTGCGGAGACCATAATGGTATGGCTGCCGTAAAACTCAAATTTGGAAGCTTTATGAGTGTAATTCTCTAGCGCCATTGAAGACAAAGTAAGAGGGAAAAAAACACTTACAAAAATAAAGAAGTTGAAGATGAACATGAGGTACTTGATGCAACTGAGACAGTCCCCCTCCATACTTGTGCCTCTTGCTGAAGCTTCTCCTTGCCCCTGAAGAAGCATCATAAGAAACAAAGAGAGCAGTTTCAAGAGAGATGCACAAGAGATGCGAACGTCACACGCTCCATTTAAAGGCAAGTCCATGAGTCAGCGTTGTCAGTGACTGGTGGGCTTTTGTGCTTCTAAGCTCATTCAGTGAGATCATTTTGTGAATTTGTCACTTAAATAATACACTGGCATTGACAAAACACACATTGACAGACATATTGTGTTCAGGCGCTCTAGATGAATAATGCCGCATTATGTATTTCAAAGAATGACTGGCAGCTCCTGTAATCATATGCCTGGAACTAAAACAGAATTCACAGCATTTTCTCTATAAAAACATCTCAAGTTCTCATGCATGTTATGCGTTGACTCGATGTTTGTGAGGGGAAATCTGCAGAAGGAGTATTGAAAGCGGGCAGCTTGGCTAAAAAAACACCATCAGGACTGCTGGAGCACATTTGCTCATCTTCACACCAGGAGCGATACTCAGCCGGCTAAACAAACATGTCCTTTCAGCACTCCAGACCGCAAGCTGTGTGCCCCAGTCTTTCTCTGAAATTCATCTAAGCTCTCTAGCTGTTTTTCTGCTTATGGATGCTCCAGGTGTTTTCGAACGATGTTCCATCACCTGTGCTCCTTTAATGATGCAAATTTCCTTTTCCTCTGCTACGAGACAATACAGGGTGCACGGTGTACAAAAACACTATTAGAGGGTGCTAATACAACATAATGAGTGGTCGAATTAGACTCCGGTTGCCCAAAATTAATGATCATTTTTAGCCTGTCCTGCATTTCTACTCAGTGCTCCCGCTTTTCAGCTTTGCGATAATAAAGAATATCTGTTCGCTGCTTTTTCCCGCATGTCTTTTTAGCGTAATAAGGTTGATGGTAAGTGCTCCCTCCGTGAAAAGCTAAAGTGTCCCTTGCTGACAATGCACTCTCAATAATTACAGGCCATTAGGGGAATTTAGGTTAATGATGGTACAGTTCTTCATTAGTGCATTGGGTCCAGAGCTCACCTCCCGCAGGTAGCTTTGACTTTGCTGCTGCCTCAAAACCTTGCACTTGGGATTAGGTGAAGCAGCAGTGCGTATAATAACAGACAGACTCTCGTATCTTCTGGTTTGCTATAACTGCCCAGTGTCTCAGATAGCCTTTTGCAGCTGTGGTCCCTGTAAAAATAGCTCCGAACAGCTGGCCGATTTCACGGGAGCTGGCGGTAGATGCCGTGGCGGCAAATAATTCCACCTCTCTTCTCACGGAACGGTTGTGGCATAATTCAATAATCCCCCCAGCCTGGTTTTTCCAAAGTAATTTCCTGTGCAACATTGCGAGTCAGTCAGGTGTTATAAGTGGCAGAATGGAGGGGACCTCGGGAGCCCTGCTAAACTCGGTTAACTCGCAGGTGGGTGAGCAATTTTATTTGTATGTGCGTGGAAAGGTGGGTGGTTGGCCGTATCAGTCTTCTTAGATTAAGACCACCAGCCTCAGAAGGTTTGAAGGATCAGCCCACAAGTCTCGACGCCATTATCACAGAGCCACAGCTGTCTTTTTTATCGAAGTCTTTAAACCTCATTACAACAATCCAGACACTCCAACAATGGACAAAGGGAGCTGCGTTACATAAATTAATGGACCGTGTACCATTTTTGTTTGTATTTTCTACTCTATTTAATTAATATACTTTTGTCAACAGTGCTGCTTTGCTTAAACATCATCTGAAGGCTCCAGACTGCATGCAAAATTCTGGACAACACTAATTTACAGAAGTAATTAAAATTCTTGTCAACATAGGAAAGAGTCATTTCGGTATCCTTCCGTGGAGTTATGCTATTTTACAACAAACATACCACAAACCACCGTGCCTGATTTGCGAACAATTTACTTGTTTCCACATTATGCTCAATCTTGAGCACAGCACAGCTTTGAAAGTATACTTAACCACAGGTGAGCATGGACACAACATTCAGCTCGTGCCTGCACTTTTGTACAGAAGTATGAATTATTCAGGGGGGCATTTTCCAAAAGTATAGCTAGCCAACTATGGCTGCAAGTTCTGATGTTACCAGCATAGCCCAACAATTTGGTGTTTTCGGGAATACATACTGTTTAGCGGTGCAAATTTGTATTTAGATGAAAATACAGCTCTTGAACCGAGAGTTTTAAATTGTGTATATGCTACGAAGTTACTGCATTTTCGAGAAACTCGAAATGAGTAAGTTAGTCTCTCCAACTATGGTAGTTAAGCATTATGTCATTGTTTGGGAAACCCCAGTACATTTTCACAATTCATGCAAAGGTTTGTTTATGCTCAACTAAATAATCAGTTTAAAATCGCATTGTTCAAGTTCATTGTTAGCTCAGTTTGTTGAACTTGATTTGAATGAAATTTTGATATGGGTTGAAAGAGGTGGTTCTTAATCTGATTCAAAGATGTCAGCGGCCATGTACAATTCCACAATGTTTTGTCAGTGGTGGAGACTGAATATTTGCTACGTATTTCCTAAAAAAGATTTTTTGATAGGCATGTGTCATCAAATCAAAAAGCCAGTTATGCTTGCAGTAGCTCTTGTAACTTGGTGCCTTTCTCTGTATCTGCATGTGGCAACTGACTTCGAAATAGATGTGATGCTAATGCATAATATGTGAATCTGATTGCAATGTTAAGGGCAAGACTATCAGTCTGAAACGAAACATGATTAAATTCAATCAGTCTGCCAATAATTAGCGCATCCAATCCTGTCTAATGAAATACAAATCATTTTCCAGATAAATCCTATTTAAAATGAGTCTGGATATGTTACTAGTAGATATGTTACTAAGATAAGATAATCACAGTCAAATTTTGTTGTAGTAAATCTTTGTTTGAGAGAATCTTTGTTGTTTCCTTTCCAGACCTCTTGAACTGCAGAGGGGAAAAACACTGCCCTCTCCGAGCAGTAGATGAGAGTCAATGACCGAGGAGATACTGGGGCAGGACTGAGCTATGATTCTGCATCCAGCTACAGAACACAACCGATCGCACACACCGCCTCTGACTCTTACAGAATAAATCAACCTGTCACAGCTGCCTGGAGGAATCGTAGCATGCACATGAAGTGTTTTCACACAGCTCTGGCAAAACATTGAATTCACGATGCACTCATCCGTCACGAGACAGCCTCCAACTGGGTGGTACAGCTCAGAGAGAGGCTGCACGGAGGATCTTCCCCATCCACTCCTCACACTCCGTGTAAACACTTGTTATAAGCTATTTGAGTGCGACATGAGGACATTGCTCTTCAAACCATCTGTGCATGTTTGTCTCAGATGACCTATGAGATCCAGCATTGGTGTACGATCTTTCCATCTGGTCGGTTTCTTCTGCTTGTGAATTACAAATTGCTTAACAAATAATAACATTAGGCAACATGTTTCCGATTGAATGATTACCATGTTTCCTAACTGAACACACTGGGAAGAACCGCACTTGAGTTAAAACTGCACTTAACTCTATTTTGGTAAAGGATGTCACACCTGCCGACTGCCTTTTCTGGAGTCTTGCTGTCTTTTGTTAGACGTATGTCATATTTACCTATTAAAAATTGAAAAGAGGTTTCAGACTAAAGGACTGCCTCTGACATTTCTCTCCGATTCCCTGTCATGAACTGAAACACCCATTTTGGCAGCAAATCAATCTGAAACTCAGTGAAATAAAAAGAGGAAACCCGTACAACCAACACACTACTGCTTGAATTAAGATGAAATGGTTAAGCATGTTTGCTGGCAGTATCAGCGAGAACTAACAAACATGGTTAAAAATATCTTTTGTCATAATTTACTCACTTTCAGTTCGTTCCTAAGCTTTATTTGAAGAAGATATTTTTAAAAGTGTTTCCGTGTTCCGTAGCACTCTAAATTATCTTGATCAAAACTTTGCTGAAAAACCTGATTGACACAATCTACTACAGCTTTCTGTCATCTGACTAAAAATATATACATTAAAGGCCTTTTATATTAAAAAAAAAAAAATTATAATTCTCTAGCAACAAAGAAATCAAGTTAATTATTGTATTGCATTCTGTGTTTTGCCGAAATACTGAACTAAAACAAAATTAGATAATCTTGCTGCCTATTATTATATTATTTGGTAGGGTGACCGCTTATAATTATATGCATTTTATGTAAGAAGTCTGCTATTTTTTCCTAAAGTTTTATTAAACATTATAAACACTTTTGACAGACATGCACTGACTACTATTAGGCTAATGTTTGCTATGACAGTAGCCAAAAGAAAAAGAAGCCATCTATGCTGCATTGTAAAAGACAGCCACTTAACAGATTTGCATTCTCCCAAGTGATATAAACCAGACAGCATGCTTTTAACTTTTCTCTCTATTTTGCATGCAGTAACACAAAGAGAGAGATGAGTCAAAGTTAAAGCCTTATTTCAAAGGTTCCGCACTTTTTTAGACAAAACCCATCAACAAGTTTACTTTGTTCATGATGATGAAAAGGAGGTGGAAATGACAAAACAGAAAGAACACAATAAATACTTTGCTACATAATGATCAGACTCTAACATTAACAAGCCACATTAAAAGGCACACTCTTTGTCAAAACCGTATCTAGTCCTTTTGACGCAACCAAGTTGATATTTTTGGCATGCATTCCTGAACTGAGGCTGACCTAGTAAAGAATGCATTTTACCCCTGGGGAGTTTTTTCTTTCTCCTCCCGCTCTTCTTATCCAAGCCCCTAAACGGAGGTCAAATGGCTATTGCGTTTACCTTTGATGATAAGTCACTGCACCAAATATCTTTAAATGAATGGCATGGCATATTAAATACTATACAAACCTAATTTATTTTTCCTCTTGTGGGTTTCAAGTGATGCGAAAGAGAAAAAAAAATGTTGTGGTGGAGGGTTGGGGAACGATCCATATTAAAGAGCAGAAGTCAATGGCTGCTGTGCGAGGTGAGCTGAATGCTAAGCAGACACGTAAAGTGAATTTATGGGACTTGCCTCTCCTCTTTAGACAGTTCCTGAAGCCCTTGGGAAACGGCTGTATCTGAGTTGCCATCTCATGTGGCATCAGAACATACATCATAACCACCGTATTAATGAACCGCGCTCTGGTGCGCAACCAGTCAGTCAATGAATGCTACTCTGTTTCTCAAAGGACTATATTAAGCTAAAGGGCATCACTAAAAGGAAATGATTTAGAGCACAAAAAAAGAGGGGTTGCTTTCCATGTGAAAGCATGATTAGAAAGATACAACACAAAAAAATGCTAATGCATTACTGTACAAGTAGTTAATTTCAGAGCATGCACCAGTAAACATTGCTATTATTTATGGCCTACCCTTCGCAGTCCGATGCTTTCAATCATTCACAGTCTCTGCATTCTAAAGCACGCTGTATCTGAGGATGATGCTTCTGAAGAGAGATGGCTGTGTATCTAATTATGTCAGCACCTCAATCTACCCAAGAGAGAAGCATGCACCATCGCTAAAGCCAATCAATGCATTTAGGCTACGAATTGATCTGTTGATTAGTTGCTGCACCAATATTCTCACCGCCTTTTCTTCGGAGATAAAGCTCATCATTTCTCAAGGTTCATGCAGAGTACTCTACTTAGCTCAGACTATTAATCACCTATATTTTGACTGTTAATCACCTGCTATGTACTTCGAGTTGTATTGTAACAGAAGTAGTGACGGAAAAAAATATCGCATAATAAAATGCATTTGGAAAACAGATGCAGTGAATTAATAATTAATGCTAACTTTAACTGTTTAACTACTTTCGAATTTTGGAATGACTTCTTAAGCCGTCAGGTATGAGATGTTTCATCCACCACGTTCCCATTGGTATTCAGGAGCTGTTGATCCTCGCAAAATGCTACGACCTTCAAATGATGTGTTTTGACACAGACGGAAGGTCAGACAGACAAAACCGCATCTTTTAAGAAAGTGCAGACACTGACCCTAAAATACATAAGAGGTCTTTGTAGTGGTCGGTCCGTTTAGCAGACGCCCACAGCGCTTGAGAGACAAGATATTTCAGGACAAAGCAAATCAAATCTAACAGGTAAACAAAAATGATCTCACCTGCCAGAGAATCATCTAACCTGGATTTAGAAAACATGATAAATACATGCAAAAGTGTCATTAGAGAAGTTAATATCAGTCAGTGGATTGCTAAATAAATATTAGTACAGAAACAAATATTCATATTTCTAAATTAGACTCTTAATGGTGGTTGACCACTAAAATTAGCGGTTAATAGTGCTAAAAACCAAGCTGCCAATAAAGTAATTATAAAATAAATCTGAAAAACAGGAAGATTTTTGTTAGGCAAAAATCAAATAATTATATATCTCACAAAAACAAGTCATATTTTGTTGTAATTTAACTACATTATAAATGATGTAGTGTGCTCTCTCTCAATCTTTTTGAGACCAATTTGTCCAAAAATCCTCACTATGACAACAGAGAGAATAACAATCCTGAAAACCACGCAAAAATGAAAGTACATGATCATTAACATCTACTAGATGTTCCCATAATGTTCCCAGTTCTAATTATTCTAAAAAGAAAAGAGGCTGTTATAGTGTTGGAGGGCAACTGAGGGCTACCTTCTAAACGATAGATACTACACTGTGTTTTTCTCGTTCTCCAGATAATCTGAAAGTAAGACATCTAGTACTTTAAGGACATGCTGAGGATGATACAAACATGTGCGCGGGACTGGGTGGGTGTCTGGTTCCATTGAAAACAACAGAATTTCAGGTTCATATTCACAAATGTTTGCAGTTTAATAAACTTTGATATTGCCAGACACTCTTGGAAATGCAATCTAAAAAATACAAGCTTTCAGTAATGAAAAGCATGAAAACGATGAAAAACTTTACCATTAGCTAAACTGAATGTCTGTTAACACCCTGCTGAGATAAGGTTTGACAGACTAAGGGAGCCAGAAAAAAAACAGAGCAAAGCCGGAGAGAGAAGCATTGATTCAAAAAAAAAAAAAAAAAAAAAAAAAAAGATTAGGAAACAGCCAGCAGGAAACTTTCTCGCACAAATACTTTACTCTTCCGCTTTAAATACTGACAATAACATGAATGAAGCAATGCAGCACAGTGTTAAAACACTGTTATGAGAAAGTTTAGGATACTGGTGTTCAGGCTGCTACAAAGGAAGGAAGAGGAAAGAACTAGAAAAGAACTAGAAGTGTTAACAATGAAAAAAGGACATTTTATGGCATTCAAATGCAGAGATTAAATTTACCCTTGTTCTTCTCATACATTCTCAATTTAGTAATAAGCCACGATGTACTAGCATGAAAACAAGATATTTGAAGTTGCTGATAGTGGAAACCCTGGCAGCCTCCATTAAAAACGTCTTTTCAGATTGCTCAGAACTAGACACTTATAGTACTTTCAAATTGAAAGTCCTCTGTTCTCTTTTAGCTGTAATTTTCTTTTTCGAAACTTCAGGACTGCCACTTATGTATATAATAGGAAAAAATTCCATGCAAAACCTTCAGTTACTAAAACATCTTAGCCCTGTAAAGCCGGAGACAATAATAGTCCGATACAAAACATTTTTTTAAATGAAAGTTTATTGGATATGTAAACAAAATGTTTTATACTGTGCGTTTTGATTATATTTGATACACCTGCATTTATTTTTTATATAGTCTGTTACATGAACATACGAAACTCAAGAAAAAAACACCTCAGTTTTACATAGAAGCCCAAATTAAGCTGACTAAAAAGGTCTAAACTACCCATTTACAGATGATTGAAACAGCAATGTTTTGGTTATGTTGATAATTTAGTGGCCAGAATTTGTGCAGGACCCCTCATCATATAGTCAAAATATACATTTAAAATGCTATGATGAGCATAATAATAAGATTGTCCAACAGCCAAATGAGTTTCAATCCTTCTGCTCCAGCAACCTGTTACTCACATAAAATGATTGCACTTAGAAAACAACAATGACCCAATCAATTCCCAAAATCAAAGTGTTTGAAAAGCCCTTACACTAGAATATAGTTCACAAAAATATAATCACAATTTCATGCCAACTTTAAATGATTAAGAGGAGCATTTACCATTATACTGTCAATGTGTCTTCACAAGCATTAGAGACAAACTATTGATTCTTTCAAGAAACTGTTAAAGGAGAAGGAAAGTGTAGTAAATTATACTGGGGAGCACTGTGAAGACAGGACGATGAGGTTTGATTCTAAAACATGATTCTATAGATGGAAGGTTGTTCATACACAAACAGCCAGCATTCCCAAATTTAAATGTGAGGTCAAATTTAAGGATCAACTGAATGTTAATTTGCATGCTGACCTTAGTGACAAGAGCCAAATGATCAAAATTCACCATACCATATGTACCTGTAAATGTCTCTCCCTTCCAGCTGATGGTGAGCGTGATGCTTTTCGGAAATCTGCTTCACACTTCTTCTCTGAGGCTGTGGATAAATGTGCAGAAAACGAAGAAATCATTATTTCATACGTTACTTATAAATGTCACAAAATGCTGTCATTGAGACCCTTATACTCGGCTCTCTTTAAAGCTTGCAACCATCTTACTATTACTATTCATGTATGCTTCTGGTGCTCCGAGTGGGAGCGGATAAGGTCCCTTCTGCAATAACGAGAGCATCCAACTAAGACAAAGGCCTCATGCTTATATAATCTGACCAGTGACCTTGAGACCATTGGTGGCTATTATGAACAACGTCTTCACTCACACAAAAAAAAAAAAAAAAAGAATTTCTCCAGAGGCCCTGACAAGCAGTTTATTCAGATTAACCTTCAATCTCAAGGATGCTTCACATGCACAATTCTTCAGAGAACCAGAATATCATTAACACACTGATTTTCAACCAAGAGGCCACACAACTGAAACAACATAAGGCACTTGTGTCCAGAGTACTTAATGCACTGTGTAGAAAATTCTTTGTCAACCTGTACCCTCAGAGCGCAAAGCATCAAGAGCAGATTAGCCATGGTGGGGAGTTCGTATAGGGCATGCTGCTAAGGGACTGAAACGTTCATCTGTTTCCATGGAAACAAACAGAGAGGAAAATGGAGTACCAATAAAATGTCGCAGGATACTGTCTGAGGTGCACAGAGCCAACCAGATCACATCAAAGTGTTACATTGAAATGCTCAGGAGAACCAGAACAAGTAGGCAAAGGCAAAGCTTTTAATTAATAACATTAATATCTATCTATCTATAAAAATCTATCTCTTCTGTTTGAAAAATCTTATTTAAAAAAAAAAGACGACAGAATCCATATGAATTTTTATGTTAAAAAAACATCACATTTTACCAACTAATTCATGAGTGCAGTTTCCTGAAAAGGTTGACATTTTGAACAAAATTTCGAAACCACACAATTTCCCGAACGTTCATTTTGCTTCCCCATCCATATTGATCTTTGCCTGTAGTAAGTTTCCAGCTGTTGCGCAGCAGAGTTACATCCACCAGGAGCCGTTGATTTCTGCGGGCTCCACAGCCTGCCATGCTTCACAAACTGTGAGAAATGATGATTGAGAAAGAGCGGCATATTAACTTTACCATGGCTGGAGCGCTGTGTGATGACTAACTCATCACGGTTGAGATAAACAAACCAGCAGTCATTACCAAGACTTGTTTCCAGCTGTCATAAGGGCTTCAATGGTAATTCAAAGTGTAATAAAAGTGAATCTGACTGTTTTGATTCAGTTCAATTAGGCAGAAAACATGCCGGCAGTTCAGCAGAGGAATGTTAGTTTTTTTGTTGTAGGACACATTTGCCCAAGAATTCAACTATTATATAATATGTACACTACACATGTATTAAATATAACATTGAATGTAATGCAATTGTATGGGTCATATAATTATTTTATTTAGTGAATAATAAAATCTTATATAATACATTATCTTTTAAAATACTAATTTATACATACTGGAAGCACTGATGTCACTAACTGTGCGTGTGAACTGAATGTATTGTGGTTTGATTTATAAAAATAACTTATTTAAAAGAGATTAGCACTGTGCTGATGTATTCTGTACTGTTCAGAGAAAAGCAGCAAATATATTTTCAAAAATATGAGTACTAATATAAGTGTGTGGTATTCCTTTTAAAAAATAGGTGCTGTTTAGATTGTTTGTGGAATATATGACCTGTCACACCTCATGACAGATTCAGGCTATGGCCTAGAACAATGTGACAAAGAGAGCAAACTGTTAATGGCTGCATGGAGCTTGTCGACAGCAAATATCAACTTCACAGAAGAAAGGCAAATCATTATTGTGCAGCAGAAAGGACCAGCGTTAATTTAATATCATTTATATTTATAGTATTTTAATTAGCCTTTTATTATTTATTATTATTATTAATTTTAGTTTGTTTTAGTAATTTTATATGCTTTTTTTACATTTTTCTCTACAGCTTTTCAGTTTTAGTACTTTCAGCTTAAGCAATATTTCAGAGTTTAAGTGTCGCGTTTAATATTTATATTTTGCTTCAGCTCTATTTAATTAGCCCAAACATTTTTTTTTTCAGTAGTTTATAAGCAGCCTACCCATCAGTACATTGAAACTATGGGCACTGGGAATTGAATCATGTGCTTTGCACTCCACTTCCATGCCTTTCAACATCATTTGATAGAGCCATCTAAGACACTCTTCCATCTGAACACTCTTCTGCGAGGCTGTTTGCACTGAATATCCACAGTTTAAATAAGGCCTCCCTAAGGTTTGGCAGGAAACCGGCTGTAAAAAAGATGAGTACCACAATTGCGCCATACTACTCGTAAGGATTCCTTTCCCTTTGTCCCTTTGTGCAATACATGGTAAAAATGCATATCAGGCTTTGAAAAAGCTCCATTTCTGCTGTTTCAGATGACAGGTATCAGAGAAAACCTTAGGCATGAAAGAGTAGCACTGAAGGCCAAAGTCTATACCCCAAGGACACAATTATATTCAGTACACCTTCAAAGTACATGGCAAAAACACTGAGCAGCCTGGCTTCTCTCACGGTCTCTGGAGTCTATTCCAGTATGGCAGAGGCAAAGGGAATCAATCATGACCCATATCCATCCGCTTGCTGTGCACAACTCAGGCTACTATACAGTATCTGGAGTCCCATACACAACTGAAGCTCACTGTTTGAGAAGTACTCCTGGCAGGACACAGAATCAGGCCATGAAACATTTGTCCAGCTTTGCTGTCGGAAGTTCACTCTTTTTATGTCATTATTATTGGTGTAGACATACCTTTTGATCGTTTTCTTCAAAACAAACCTAGATTGAAAGGCTGATACATTATTTATACCTAGTTTCTTAGACATTTAGCCTTTGATGACCCAATATATCTTCTCTTCATCCCCTACAATGCGCTTTACATTCACTAAATGTAGCACATTAACAATCAATGATCCACTGATCTCCAGTATCTACTCAACAGCATTTGATCAAATAACACACATGCAGCTACGATTAGGTGTATCGGTCTCTCGGACGTTTCAGTAACAACGACTGGCTCAACAATTCCTTTAGCATGAAGTCATTGGGTAACGGTTCAGTGTGGGTGGTGCGCTAGCATAAAAGACACTTAGAAACATCATCCAGGGATTGACTAGACGTACAAAGCACCAAGACTTTTCCCATATGGGGCGGTCGACTTAAGAGCCAGCTGTTGAAATCAATTTATGTAAATATACAAAGATTTCAAGAGAGAAAACGTTGCAACATTTTCTAGCTGGCCTATTTACAGTGCAGTTACAATAGTCTCCCTCGTCGAAATACACCAACTAGTGTGGCACATGTAATTGAATTATTTCTAATCTTAATCCAATTATTCACTAAATAACACAATATGGAGTCAAAATATGGCCATTAAAACCAAAAGGCTGTGTTTTTTAATTAGCTGTAATTAGCAATGTTTCAATGTTAGCAATGTTAATTAATCTGATAAAAAGCCAACATTTATTCTGTAATTTAAAAAAACTGCCTGTTTTTATGTTACAGAAAAAATGAAAACTAAAGGCTATGCAACCAAACATGCTTAAATGCAGTTTATATGCTATGTAATATGCGGAAGTAAATAAATTGAGTTTTTAATTATAATTGTTGCATTCTAAATGATATTATAAATTAAATTATAAATTGTCACTTGACAGCTTATTTCAGTAAATTAGAAAAGATGGCGGACAAACTAAAGCACAAAATATAATTGACAAAAATGAAACTCACACATTCATTCCTCGACGTTTCTTTGTCCTGTCAGAAACTTCTTACTTTCATATCCCATTTCTAGTTATAATCCCATTACAATTACTGTTCTCATAAAATATCAACCGATAATTTCCAAGTATTATAGACCTCTTCAGCCCAGACATTTTTCACATTTACTACACTGAATTCAGAAGAAAATCATTCAGCAGAATGACTATAAGCATTGTAAAATGTGCAAAATGGACAGTAACATTGCATTCCTATTGAGTATTCTCATTCAGTATTATCTAATGGGAAGAAAATCTAAATCAAACTGAATCTTTTCTCTACACCTGTACGTATTTAAACCAGCACTTAAATACCTATAATCACCTGGTTGCTTATCACAACTACAGCGTTTTCATTTTCCTTATACTGTATGCATTCAAAGTGCAGGATAATTTTCCTACGCTGACACTGTAGATATTTACATGCATATTACGTTTATATCATGAGGGGTAACACATAAATGCTCAGAGGTTGCAGAACAGCTCAGAAGCAGAAAAAGAATAAAAAGCCTGTCATTCACAGACTTTTCATTTTCTGTTTGGAGCTCGGGTGATTCAAAGACGAAAGACTGAACTAGCAACCATGAGACACCTGGAAAGTCAAGGAGGCAATACCTAAAGGGAAAAAGTGTAGGCGCAGACTCTCCGACTTATTTACTGCATGGCCAGATTTCTTCCCAACATTTCATTGTTTGAGATGTTCAAACTTCCTAAGGGAGTAAGAGTGATTTATTACTGCACTGGTCGAAAACAGCAGCTTTAACTTCAGTTCTCACAGCCTCTCAGCAAACGGCATCTACCCTCTGGGAGAGAGCTCGTGCCACCTCATGAATGCAAATTCCAAACATTAGATTAGGTACGTAATTGAAGGTCGCAGTACCATAAAAATCAATAATCATCATCGCAGTGAATGTACAACTATGACTGAAATTGCACCTCAGCAATTTCTTGTCTAATATCGTTTGGTCTGCGTACTGTGTGTTCGAGCCAAGTTGAATTTCTAAGGTGAACGCATCCCTCACAACAATCAAGCCATCTGGGCACAATAATCATTACAAAGAGTCTCTCTTCACCAACACGAAACTCAGCTTCTATTAAAACACAGTAGGACACGGTGAACAGCAGTAAAGCAGCATGTCTAATGAAATGTGGAGAGCAGTTCCTCACCCCTAATCCTCTTCTTTCTGCTTTTATTTCAAGCATATAGAGTTCGGTTGTGCCTAAACATCACTTTAGTCCACAAGGGGTGTCAGATTAAACAAAATTTTCACTGAAGGGTTATACAAGATGGCTATGCATACAGAGAACATTGCTGTAAAAACAAAAGCAAGTGCAGATATACAGAAAAAAAGAAGAGAGAGATGAAACATGTGAGGATGAAATATTCTTGTGGGATAATGTGAGTCCTGCCATTTTAAAAATTCCAGGTTACATAAAAATGGACAATTGTGGAGGACAAATTACTGAGCTAGTGCAGAGGTTTGTGGAGAGACTGATGACAGGTAAAGGTGAAGTACGCACTTTTTTGTACAGAAACACAAAACCGTAATAAAGTTTTTATTCAATCTGAAAACCAAACCCAAAAAATAAGGAAACTGAACAACTTTTACATATTGGTTCTCTAGTATAATTTTCATTCGTAATGATTTCTGCCAAAATAACACTAGCAACTCAATGTTAATTGTATATGAAAGCTTGCCTAAATGTAATTTTAGTGTAATTTTTAGTGTAATTTTCTTCTTTTTTTCAGTCATAGTGCTTTTTAGACAAAGGAGAGTGGAATTTTAACATTTTGATTACCCATAACAAATATAATCATCCAAACTTTAAATACCAATGTACTTCATCCGAAGTGTTGAGTGCTGAATCAAAATGCCCATCACACAATCCTATTCTCAATGATGAAAAACTACAACTAAAATACAATATATGGCACAGTTTATGAATGGCAATCACATTACCGATTCCACTGGAAGACTGGGGTTTGATGATGAAAAACAGACTGCATTTGTGAAACGTGTAATGGTTTTGTAAATTTAATTATCACAGAAAAATGCAAGAGCTTTGTGGTTTACAGGTACTGAGATTAACACCGGATCAGTTCTATAACAAGAGAGCACACAGAGAGCTTGTGAGCTTCCTCCACCTGCTAAGAGTCTCAGTACATTCACCTTCATGTTAACGGAAAAAAGCCTGTTCTTAATGTCTCTAGGGATTTAAAAGTTAACTTGTCTTTCAATACAATGTAAGCAACAGTCTAAACATTTATGCAACCAAATAATCTGAAAGCAAACATGAGTCTCTATTATAGTTGTCAAGGTAACCACAGAGACCAGATAAGGTCCAGTCAAAGCCGAGGAAAACTGGGACAGGAAAACTAAAACTGTTCAATTATTCTCCATCCGGTTCTGTTGAGACTGAATACAAGACAAAGCAACATTCATAGCCATTAACACAACAGTGCAGAACCCAAAAAACACCCTCCTTTTATGAATTTCCACACACATCCAGGCTGGAACACGTGCATCCCATGATAGCGACTAGCATCCAAAACACAGGCTGATTCTTTGTTAATAAAAAATCTCTTTGGTAACAATCTTTTCATCTTTAGTTTGCTTACTAGCTTGTAGGCTTGCAAATGTGATTCCAGGTTAATTACTTCTAAACTTTGGGAGAAGTATGTTGATGTACAAAACTCATTTCACTTGGAAATTAATTTTGTGCGTAGCAAAAAAGGTCTGTCAAAGAAAACAATTAGGGAGGGATATTATTCGTAGCTTACTGATAGTACACACTAAATATCCTGCTGTATCAAAGCAGTTTTGACAGAAGGCTTTCTAGCACCACCTGGCCATTGTTCAATATGCTGCAGACGTTGACAAGAAAGCCTGCAATCATAACAATGACTTCAGAATGTGTAGTTCGTGGTAATTTTTTCTTGTCATGAAACAAGCATTTTAGCTTAGCCGTATTTGTTTTAGCAGATTTGAGCATGATAGATACATTCAGAGAGTAGGCTATAGTTTAGCTATGCTGTTTTCTATTCTATAATTTCTGTAATAATATAAATGTAAGCATGTATGCAAAATACACTTGCATTATGCATACAGATCTGGAACCAAAGTAACACCTGAATGCAGTCTGACACTCCCCTGATCAGTTCCCCTGCTAAGCCACAAGAGAAAGCAACAAGGCTTTGACTGCGGCTGAAAAACAGGAACAGATGGGACTTCTGCGTGTCCCTGGACATTTCACCGTGACTCCCTACAAAGACACCGATCTACACATATATGCAGCGTGGAATGACAGAACTGCCTCATTGTGAAATTACATTTTGTTTCCTCTCTTTTCCTTCCTAATTAGCCAATGCACTGCATGGTGCAGGTCCCTGACTCGCATCAGAAAGTAAAAAATGAACACAGACACCTGTGAGCTTTATCCACATTCTCAACCGCATACGGATGCTTCAAAAGCTTTTCAGATGGGCCCGAGAGAGGCCTCAATCCATGGCCCCAGCCTTTACAAGCTGAAATCTGAGGATCTCCTGGGTCGCCATTGATCACGCCGGTGGAAGGAACATCACAAATGCTCACAGGTGGAGCCCCGGACAAAGAAACTCTTTACTGGAGATGATGACTGGTGGTAGCGCACAGCTCTGACTTGTTGCATAGTTTAGGGTTGTGCAATTAAGAATGCTTTCTAAAATAAAATTCAATTCCTGAATTGGAATTGAAGATAGCAAACACAATGCAGAATTGCTATTCATATTTGAATCTAAGGAGTGGTATTGCAGTTACTGACAGGTAACAAGTGCAGGTTAAAACTAAAAAGATTGTTTTGAAAACTTTTCAACATTGTTTTAGTGTTTAGTTTATTTGAAATGACGTCTATCGAAATTAGCTAATTTCTTCATTTACATATATACTTTACATGTATACTAAGTAGCATGGGTTTGAATATTAAGCAGAGATCATGTTTTATGAAGATATTTTGTAAATGTCTTACTGTAAATATATCAAAACCTATTTTTTGATAAGGACCATTTTTAAAGGCTATTTTCTCATTATTTAGGTATTTTGATTCTCAGATCCTGCACACTCACCCTTATTTTGTTCCAGACCCGCATGACTTAAAAAACTTTCTTCTGTGAAACACAATATGGGACTTAGCTTTCATTGTACAGAATAATGTAACGTAATTAAGCAGATGATGATTGAAGTTCTTCAAGTCATTCAAGCTAAGAAAATGACAGATTGTCCCATTAAGTAAAAACAAGAGCATAATCTAACACATAAAAGGACTTTTAACTTTTTTAAGGAGTTGTTGAGAGAGATAGATCATGTGGGGCAATTTGGGTAACTTCAGTTCTTCATTTAGGACATTAAAGAAGAAAATAACATTCTGCAGACTTTGCATATTTGTACATTTAAATGAACCACCATTTTTCATACGTTTTTCCAATTTTTTTCTATTCTATGTTTTTCATACGACATTTAACCATAATTATACAGATGTAGATAGCTAGCATTAACAGAAAATAAACGAACATAAGACATAGGCATTATATTCTGTAACTTGTGTACTGATACACTGATTTACTCGAGTCACTCAAGTGCTACACCTTTGGCGTGGTTCTGCTCTTCCTCGCCCCCTGCCAGCCACAAAGCCTGACCAAATCCAGGTTGTATAATTGATTTAAACTGTCTGAGCCTGTTTTAAAGAGCCATTGTTTCTGATGGAGATAAGGGAAATTGGTTTTATGCTGTAAACAGAAAATACAGAGTGAGAAAAGTCTGTTGGCGCGTCAACCCTTCCACACCCTTCTTTCTCTTCACCCAGTAAATGCATTTAATCAGTTTAATCACTGAAGGGGAATCAGGTCCTGACTGAGCTTCCCTTCTTCTCTCTTTCAGACACTTTTCTAATCCCGCTGCCTCCAAATCGGCCCCTCACCTGCCAATCAGCTCCTCCCCAGTGCGACTGCTTCTTTTAAGTGGCTTTGCCTGTCTTAACTAAAGCCAGAGGATGAATAGCAATAGACATCAGAGGATGACGGCTCCGGCTGCTTTAAAAGGGATTTTTCCTGACATCTATCTTAAGTTTAAATGGCCGGTCGATTTCTGGAAGGAGGGATTTGTGACAGAAGTGCTGTGAATGACAACATATTGAACATGTGTCTGAGAATTTGTTGAATGGGTTGAGCAAAAACGAGACATCAGGTAAAGCGCGGCAAACAACGACTGATTATCATTTAAGCAAAATCTATTTTTTGTGATAATCACTGGATGACACATTTAAAAAAAAACACTACCTTAAAACGTTAGAGAACATGGGACAGAAGCTTTTGGTGTAAAAGCCTCTTAAAACTGTTCTGATGGATTCTGATCATTGCCATACTAAAGTTAAAGCCTGAATTTTAAACACAATCCTGTGGCAATCCCTGACACTTTGCCTTATTGGTTGCTAATTCATTTCAATTTGTACAATCATATTAGTACATTAACATATGATCTTCTCATGCCCCAGTGACGATTATGTTTATGGGGCTGGCCTTCACGCTTACCTTTTTACTAAAAATCATACAAAAGATTATACGAAATCGAATGTTTTCCTGAGCAAACGAATTGGAATATTTCATAGTGGTCTAACTCTAGATGTGCTGCACAGTTATGAAATCACAAAACTTCCAATTTTAGTTCAAGTTAGACATTTATGGTCAATAGCCGGTCCAAGATGATCAGGTGGACTACCATCTGGTGGGAAAACGACCAGGAAATCCTGATCAAACTGGTTAGGATTGAAAACCTCGCACCAACAAACCAACACGTTCCACAAAATCACACTGACTATCTTTTTCTGATTATTTTCACTTGCTGTATTTTTGTACTACTGAAGTTACAGCAAACAAGCCCACCCCCTTATTTTGCTTATGATCACTTTACCTGAAAATTACAGTACAACTGGCAGTGGGAATAGTATGAAAAGGCAAAAATGAGAAAAATGTCTGGCTTGAATTCAAAAGCACAATCCCACGGAACATGTGTGAGGTTTGGCATCGGCCAAATGGGATTACACAAGTTAACCAAAGCAAAAGTAAAAACCCTTGGCTCCCGTTATGACTGCTATTTCAGCCACAAACATAGACTTCCTTCCAACTAACAAAACAGTCCTCGTCTTCAAAACATATTGCAAATGACTTGGGTTACACCCAAAAATCACGTGACGTCTCCCACCTTGTTCTAGCGTTAATTACCTCACGATCAAACCTGTAAACAATCATGAATTAAGAAACACTCCATCTCCAAGAAACCGAAGCCCAATCCATAGGCGTATAAGGACATGTGAAATACTCGTATCATTATATTTTAGTCATTAATTTAAACTAAAATAAAAGTTAATAGTAACTGCTTTCTTCGGACAGTTTCTATTACAGAATTACAGTCGAATTTAAAAGATGTATGTAAAGGGTAGCCAAAACAACTTTAAAAATAACTACCTAAATAAAACACGGTGTTGTTTTTTTCGAATGCATCCTGTGATATGTCGTCTCAAAACATGCCCATGTCCGCTAAGAAACTTTCAGATCTTCAGAAATACACACGCGTCTCCACAGTTATCGGCGTACAGTGATGTTGTCTGTGGTATTAAACACCTACCGTGTTTTTATATATATATATCCTCGCGTTTAAGTGCAGGCGAACTTAACGAGAACTCCGTTATCCAAGAGGACGAAAACGACCTTAGGATTCCTTCAACTGCTGTGTGAATCTTTCGCCCCGTCTATTCATTCCTCTCGACAGCAGTGAATCATTCAGCGACACTGACTCCGCTCAACACTTCTCTGTGCTGCTCGCTGTGTGATTCTGCTCAGCCACACATTGGCCAGGGGCGGCTACTAGACCTTCACGCCTCCTGTCGTTAATACTTCATATTCCACATAATGTTGACGAATTGTCCTGTAAATCAGACAAAATGTGTGTGTGTGTGTGTGTGTGTGTGTGTGTGTGTGTGTGTGTGTGTGTGTGTGTAGATATAGATATATATATAGATAGATATATATACTACATCCTTTTATACATGGTGTTATGTATGATTTGACACAGCTGGAAATCTCTGACAGTGATATAAACCGTGCTGCCACAGCTATATTTTATTTCAAACCTAAATCAAGTCATTCAGTCTCCAGTAGACCGAACCCTCTGCGACCAGCAGGTGTGTTTGAAATCCTTTTGAGCTGGAGGCTTTGTCGAAGGCTTATTTATATATGCTTTGTGGAAAAAAAAAACTCAGCATATGGGTATATGCTTTTCTCAGAGGAAAGATTCAAAGCCTATACTGCTGATTTGGTTTATATTAAATGCTGGTAGACATGTGAGTCACATATTACATGGACATCAAACAGAGAAGTGAGATTCAGCGCAGGAAATAATAAAGCGCACAAATGATGAGACCAACTTTTCCCTTCTAAACAACGAATGAACATATCAGCCTTTGCAGCCTACTTGTCGTCGTATTACTAGCTTCTCTGCTCATCATGCAGGGCCCAAATATAAAATATATAAAATAAGATATTAGCGCACATATTACCTCTCCGTCAGTTCAGAAGTTTTTAGAAAATCTTTTCTTGTAGTCTAGCATTTTAAATCTTGAAAATATGTACTAAGCAAATATGCATCATGTATTGTAATTACAGAATTAAATAGCTGATTATCAACAGATTTTTTTTTTTTTTTAATTTCCAAAGCAACTTGCCAAAGAAAAAGTGTCTTTTACTCCTTGGAAACTGAACCCTGTGATGCATTGCACCATATAGTAAATTATCAATCATTTAAATCAAGTTGTAATTCGATCATACATTACACCTCTAGAATTAGCAAAATCTGAATTTAAAAAAGAGTTTAACCTGGTGATGGCTCATGGCTGGACTGGAAATAATGTGTATGTGTGGTCTTCTGAAAATAAACATGAACGTGAGTCTGCGGCATCACTCTTGACCAGTCAGACTCTGTATTGACTGTGACATTCAAGTGAGCGCTCAGTGCTGCCTGTACCAACTGTAACTGACTGATCTGGGCTCTGTGAGGTCCTGAGAGAACTGCATAAATAATGCTTCAAGGCAAGGTGACCCAACCTAGATCATTACACGCTCCGCTTAAGCCCTGAGGCTTATATTTATAGACAAAGACTACAGGTACATTGCTCTGTTGCGCTCTTCACTTTATTCTTTCCTGTCACAGACAATTTCAGCCATAAATTTAGCCAGTGATGGTAGACACATTTTAGAGAGATGTTGTGCTCAGTAGCAAGCTCAAGGGCATGAGTGCAAATATTTTGGGGGGATGGGGTGGGTTTGAAGAGTTAATGATTTCTAAAACGATAGTCAAAAGGTCACATTTTGATATTCTCCATAGGATCATATTATATTGATTTATCAGTCACAGGTGACGTGATTTCATATTTTCAGTTATCGATAATGCATAAATCAAGGACTATCTTGGCAAAACTGCACACCATGAATCATTAGGTAAGCATTAGAAAATAGTCAATTCATCATTTCTAAAGCATCGTTCCAACATTAATAAGCATTAATAAGCGGTTTGTAAATACAGCTATGAACATTTTGTCCTTGAGCGTATCTATGTTCAGATAGAATTGTATTTACATACTTTATTAACAATGAATTTATAATTTCTAAATTATTACATCGTTTACAAACCAGTTATTTAGTAGTTCATGAGATCATTTAGAAAGTGTAAGTAAATGATTAATAAACTATTTAAAT
This sequence comes from Puntigrus tetrazona, assembly GCF_018831695.1. NCBI lineage: Eukaryota > Metazoa > Chordata > Actinopteri > Cypriniformes > Cyprinidae > Puntigrus > Puntigrus tetrazona. The sequence continues at coordinate 15,470,389 of NC_056705.1, read as the reverse complement.
GTACATTTATAAAAAAAACAAAAACTCTTACTATTTAGACACACAGTGGTTGCTCACTGTGTTAATACATTTTTTATTAATACATACTCCTGCTGGATTTTATTATTAAGTCAGGTAGTTATAAAACATTTAGCAGGCAGCTATTTATTTTTGGAGCTTAGCTAAAGTGAGGACTATTTATACATTGTTAGGCATTTACAATGGAGATTTAAAAAGGCTCATTAATCTTCCAAACAGAAAAGTTAAACAAACTCAATACGGAAGGATACAGTACAGAGAAACCTTTAAATGCAAAAACTGTAAAAACTGTATACTTGATAAAAATGAAAATGAAACCTGGGAAGATAACTGAACCTTTAAATCTACTGCTTATGACAATAAAGCAAGAACAAGACATTTAGAGCTGTATTTATAAACTAATGACTATTAATGTTGGGGCAATGCTTTATAATTGATGAACTGACTATTTACTAATGCTTACCTAAAGATTCATAGTGTGCAGTTATTATAAAGTGTTACCCTATCTTGTTGTCTATCTAGAGCCTATAATTCAGGGTTTCATTTCATTGTGTCAGAAGGCTGGGCATATCTTTACATTTACATCTGGCAGACACATGTTATTTAAAACAAAGTTGTATTCTAGGTAAGTAGTTTAGTGGTTGCATTTCCTGGTAATTAAACCTGTTTTAACTATATAAGATCATGACCTGTGGAACAAAAGGCCATAATCTTTTCATTTACTTCCTTATTTTGCGCAGACCGACAAAAGTGAAAGCTCACTTCCATCTTACTTCCGTTTAAAGACTGGACACTTAAAAATAATAAATAAATTAAAAGGGTCAGCACTGCACGAGTTAGTATGGTAACAGCTCTCCAAATCAATGTGAATGCAAATGCAATTTTTCTTAAAATAGAAATCACTATTTTAAAAAAATATATATAATATTTACATATCTTTAATCACAGAACAGTGTATTTCTAATGCAGGATTTTTTTTTGCTTGTACAGTTCAATGTTACCATTCTGTACGAAAGGTAATTGCATTTTGAACTGCATTATCACTCAGGATCTAACAGTGATTCAATTTCCAATTTTTCCAGGAAACTGGGAATGATTTTTAATGAGCAATGTTGTCTTATAAACCAGAGTTCTGTTAGCAGATATAGCTTTTTTAATCCCAACTTGCTGTATGTTCTGCATGCCAATTTGTTTCATTATTTTCTTTTTTCCACGAGGCCCATTGTCTCCAGTGGCCTCTGCAGGCAATCAAAATAAAAAAAAAGCATCATGCTGTTCATTACAAAAGCAAATTCTATAAAAATAAAGTGAAAACTGCAAGCATATTAAGTAAATAAAAGCGTGCTGCATCCTAACTTCGAAGTTGCATACACAAGAAATCAGCAGTTATATTCTGCAGCATAGTCTCTATATATTACATGATTACAACTGTTGTTTTCAGGTTATGGGAGTTTTGCTTAGATAAAACGGTAATAAGGGAAATATGGGTCAATCTCTAGAGTCTCTCAAGTCCCTAAATCCCACAAGAACTGTTTAAATGCTTGTCCAAATGTCTTCCTTCGATTCTCCCACACTCTCAAATGCACTCATTCTGCGTTTCCGCCTATTCTGTCAATAGCCACTCGCGTCCTGTTGCGACAGTCACACGAAAGGAAGGAGGAGGTCATTCATAACAGGAAGATCCCCGTGATGTGACCCATCTTTGATCATTTTGTTTATATAGCATGGATTGCCTGAAAGGCAAACATAATAAGATTCAGTCAATCAAGATGGTTTGCCCACAATAAGTGATAACTCGTATTAGCGTGGCACAATACAGACTAAGTAAATACATTCAGAAATACAGTTAAAGACAAAAGAAATCACAATATATGTGAGCAATTGTAGACAATTGTGTTTTGTCCCTTCAGGGCACCAGTGAGTCAAACCATGACAAACCATGACTTATGCTTCCGTTGCTGAGTGAAAATGAACGTACGGTCTGGTTCTGTGAAGTGACTATTATGTGTTGCCAGTTGTTAAAGGAATAAGACTTACTAGTTTTAACAAGACTAGAGCATCACATTTTAAACTCCACCTTGAATGATAACCACCTAGATTGGAGGAGAAGTCTGAAAGATCGAGCAGACATTCAGTTAGGTACAATAAACCGCAGGGAGTCTGGGTAAGCTCAGGTAGAGGTCAGATCTTTGCTTGTCGTGATACAGGACGTCCTCACCACAGGGAGCCAAAGATCAGACAACAACATTTCAGCAGCGAAACATACACAAAAATTCTTGGAAAAAGTTTGTTTTCGCTCTCAGACTGTTATGAATTTTACAAGTTTGTTCGGAATATGATGCCTATTTACGTTTATGCATTTGGCAGACAGTATACTGCATTCAGTGTACAAATTTACATTTGATCTCTTCTTGATTTCTCTGGGAATTTATCCCATTAGCTTGGTGTTATTACATGTTACTCAATGAGCTACAGGAAAGACAGTTTTTATGTTCTCCAGCGTGATTTGAGAATGATCCAAGAGCATCTTGAGCATCATTTTATACAAGAACCTCTGACATGAGAAGTCCAAACCATATATATATATTGTTCAAATCCCACTTTTTGAGAGTAGACTCAGTCTTTTGGATGTCACTCTAGGTTTGCAGATGACTAAATCTTGGCATTTCTAAACAGCAATAAAGCGGTATGATGAAATAAAACATTGTATTTTATCATACAATAGCTCATTATTTCTAAAGGAGATGACTAATAAATCCATCACACAGCATACATGGGGAGAACCTCTTCTGTACTCCGCCAGTGGCTTGATTTTAAACTATTTACGCAGTAGAAAAAACCCATGAATTCCAGAGTTGCTGTGACTACAGCCAGAGGTCACTATTAAATAATGTACAATTCTCCTTGTCGCCTGTGGGGAGAATGACAAATCACAGCAAGCCAACTCAAGTTATTTACGGCTCCTGATGTCATCACAAGACAAGGCATGGTGATGCTTCTGCAAACACATCAACAAGATAGATAATTTAGATCATGTATTTTAAGTTGAATGTGTCCTTGTGGTGTCCACCCTGTAGATAATTATAAATCCTGGTTTGAAAATAATCAATTTGGCTGAATGGACTTTTCACTTTTATCACATTACCGTTTTTATAGATTTTTTAAATATGAAAATAAATACAATATATATGCACTATACATTTAAAACAATATTTAGACGTAAATTTATGATTTGTGTATCTGAATTGCATCCATTTGGATTACACAGTTGTAACCTAATTAAACTAATAAACTAATAATGTGATGCATATTTATCAGTTATAAAAGAATCTGAAATATTTAGGTAAAAGTACAAATACAATGAATGTGTTTTAAATACATTATAATCAGTTTTATATATTTATCATAAATAAATGTAATTTGTTTCGATGTGATAAATATTTAATATTGCTTGTTCCACCACTAACCATATTTTAACCATGTTCATAAATAAATGTCATTTTTTTCACATTAAACAGATTTATAATTCTATATTTGTTTGCATATATGGCTATTTAAATAAATACAAATACATGCACATAAGTGATAATCATTTATGACACATTTTTATATGCAATTCAAATGCATAAATCATCTATGTTTGACTATATACCCTCAAAATAGATATTTTAGATTTATATATCTGAATTACATATGAAATTAGACGTTAATATTGGTGTTTTTAGTCTTAAAATACATTTTTATTCAGCACAGAAAGTTGAGAGCATTTGTGAAAATGTGGTATGTCTGATTCATCAGGTTCAGTCAGAAATTATCTTTCACAGTTCAAGTAATCCCTGATAGACCTTAATACAGATGAGCAACATCCGAATTTAAGCTGCTTTACCCTAAGAAGAGCAATAATGTCAAATACAAATTCCGGAAAGTTTTGCAAAACAACTGCCACCGCTTACACAAAACACGATTGTTGGATAGATTTGCTGAAGGATTTCCATCAAAAAGACAGAGCAGTGTGCGTGTGTGTGTGTATGTGTGTGTGTGTGCGTGGTCACATTTACATCTTTGTAGAGCTGGTTATCAGCTCCTCTCACCTTCCTGTCTTTTGTTACTCCTTTGTATTGCAGTTGCGGCTCTAACCCTCCAGCTCTGATATCATTCCTGGCAGTAGCTATTAAAAAGGCAGCAAAGTAAAGGGCTTCAGGAAAGGTCAAGCTCTGAGGGTGGGGAGCGGGGGAATGGAAATGTTAACTGACATTATTAATTGACATCCACATGCTGTGGATACGGCCAGGTATAGAGCTCTCTCCGTCTCCCTGAGGGGGAGACAGATGAAGTGTGCTGGTATGTTGAAGCTGAGATACTGTAGTTTCAAGCGGCGAGTTCATCATCACGTGCCGTTTTCTCTATTTATAAAGACACAGCATGTGCCGTGCTTGGAGGAGACAGGTACCGCCTTGCGTCTGAGCGCTGCAGGGCATATATCAAGCCATTAGGATTTGGCAAGCTACACTCCTCATTGTAAACTTTAACCTCGCCTCGATTCTGTTTTTTATGCTTTCTTCCTCTCTTTCTTTCCCCTCGCTCTCTGTCAGACCACAGGGATTGAGCACAGACATGCAGTTATGTAAGCCAGATGACATAGGGAGGTGAAGGTGGTGTTACGTGGCACAGCAGAAAACATATCTCTAAATTCCCATGTGCCATGTCCAAATTCCTTCTGAGAGAGGGATGGCCAGCTATCATCTGTCAGAATAGATATCGAAAAGGCAGTTCTTGTGTCTCTGCACATCTTTAAATTATGATCAAATGACATTTTGACAAATGACATTTTACATTTATTTGGAAAATGTTGCACTTCTTTGACCAGCTAGGGCTACGTTTATTTTATGCATCCTAAAGGCACACTTAATATTTTCACACTTTATGTGCTCACTTCTGCATAAAATTACAGCTCGACTGGAAATGGCACTCTATAAAAACATGCTTTTTTTACTTTTACGAAGTTTTTTATTTAAAAGGAACATTTCTCATTTTCATTACTTTATCTTGACAAAATACACAATTATTAACGTATTTTAATAATGAAATTCAATTACTGAAAATTAAAATGGAAACAGCAACATCAACTAATTAAATATATTTATTAATAGTATTTTACTGATCCAAAAATAAAGCCTAGATCACACACAAAAAAACCTGAAATCATATTTAATTAGTTCATCTTAGTTACCTCATAGGACATAAAAATGCAAGAAACAGCCTTATACAGTTTAAAGCAATATTACCTAAGATGACATGTATGTGTTTTCTTTCAGCGCAGAGCCTGCCTGCCTCTGTCCAAGTAAATTTTAGGTGAAGACTTGTCTTGACACACTCATCTCCACTTTACATAAAGATAGAGTGACAGCTGGAGTCTTCTGGGACTGTGTTTTTCTCCTAACTGTCATAGGAGTTTCAGCCCCATCAAGCTGAACATCAGATTCTTGACAGAGAGTAGATGAAAGAAAGACCAAGACTGAGTCGCCTTTCATGCATTTTTGAGGAGTGATTTGGAATGATGTCATGCCAGATGGGTTAAAGTAATAGCCTTTAAATCTTTAGTGATAAAATGTGAGTCATTTGGAAGCAGTCCATTTAAATCAACAAACAGCAGTCATTGCATATGTGTCGCTATTGATTTGATCAAAACAGATCGAAAAAGACAGCTGTCGTGGGGATATATATATAGCTCTACACATCTCATAAAAAGACCGTATAATACAATATCACCCCTCTGCCTCAGCCCATAAAACTACTATAATGGGAAATTACATTTTTTTGTAATTTTGTAACAGACAGATAGACAGACTGACAGACAGAGAGACAGACTGACTGACAGACTGACAGACAGATAGAGAGACAGACAGACTGACAGACAGAGAGACAGACTGACAGACAGAGAGACAGACTGACAGACAGAGAGACAGACTGACTGACAGACTGACAGACAGATAGAGAGACAGACAGACAGACAGACAGACTGACTGACTGACAGACAGACTGACTGACTGACAGACAGACAGACAGACAGACTGACTGACAGACAGACAGACAGACAGACTGACAGACAGACAGACAGACAGACAGACAGACTGACTGACTGACAGACAGACAGACTGACAGACAGACAGACAGACAGACAGACAGACAGACAGACAGACAGACAGACAGACAGACAGACAGACAGACAGACAGACAGACAGACAGACAGACAGACAGACAGACAGACAGACAGACAGACAGAGAGACAGACTGACAGACAGACTGACTGACTGACTGACTGACTGACAGACAGACAGACAGACAGACTGACAGACAGACTGACTGACAGATAGACAGACAGACTGACAGATAGATAGTATATACCCTGCACCTCCAAAGTACCTCCTCCACAGGGCAGTAAACCTCACACTCCAGCACGTCACCACACAAGTGTTCAGGATATTACCGGGTGTGCATTCTATTGCTGAACTAATTGAGCGGCACTGCGCAGCTGCCACCTAGTTCAGATTATCACAGGAACAGTTATAGCTACGCTGTAACGAATGGCTTTGTTAATATAAAAAGACTATGTAAATGCCTTTGTGATGTAGATAATGTAGTCTATTAATTCAGGCCGAAAAAAATAAGCTATAAAGAGGAAGAGTATGGACTTGGACAAAAGATAACCAGCGAAAGACATTTGAAAATATTTGAAAATTAATGCAAGGTTTGGCATCGGCATTTTGAGATGATGTGTACAATCTGAACAAAAACCTAAATTCGGCCAGAAAAATGTAGCATGAAGTATTTTTTAAACTGTATATCTCAACTAGGTGTGCGGGCTATGGTGTTGAACTTGCTGATTCAGTACAGCTGTTTAAACAGCTCCGGTTCAGTCTTTCCTTCCTGTTTTTCAAGCTCTCACTGGCCAGATACAGCACATCAGAGCACTATCCGTCCATAGAATAACACACTGTAGATTCACGACTGTCTTTCATTTACAATGTGAAGGCATGTAACAACCAGCAGAGATGGATTTAGCTAAAAATATCTCCCTGGGACAAGATGAATTTGTGTTACAGTAATAGCCTATTATCATTGCATCAAACACAACTGAAGCGCTGTAAGCAATGTCAATCTAAAACTTTAACCAAATTTAGCCACTGAAGACGCCCCCCTCGCTTTATAATCCCTCTGCTTTGGTGTAAGCGTGGTAGTTTACCTGTCAAGCAAAGCAAGCTCGGCTTCTACTTTTTGAAGCTTTCATCTCCTCTATGATCAAGAGCTTTGCCAATGTTCACTTTTCTTTGAATATTGAATACTATTCCTTTAAGATGTTGATGACAAAAAGCAAAACATCCAAACTCATGAAAACACTCCAATGCTTCGTTCTGTGGCATTTAATTATTATTTTGAAAAATGTATTTAAATTCAGAAAAAAATCCATAACACTTATGATTTGCTTTCTAACCTGGATGAGTATTTGTGCATGCATGAATGTTCCATAAATGTCTAGACTAATGGGTTTCAGGAAGTCTCCAGCTTGATAAGATCCAGGAAATTCCTCAAAGAGATCAGAAATCCAAACATGGACTGACACAGAAGCTAAGTAAAATGTGAACAGTTTGTTGACCCAGATGGTGATCGCTGTGATTGAGTGCTGGATGAGCCTGGCCGTCCGTAACAGCAACACCTTGTGAGTATTGTGATTTGCATAAACCCTAAAAATAAAATGGCAGTATAGTATCCCAAGTATTAGTACTCAGTTTCTCCTGAAAGCTGATAAAAACAAGTCTACAGCAGTATAAAGTAGAAGTTGAGCTCACACAGAATGACCACAAAAATATGCAGAAGTCAGCAGTCCATCCTAGTCTGTAAGTCTCCAGCAGCTGCCAAGAACAGGAAAAAGGGTCAAGGCCTATAGGTGACCTCATCCAGAGTGCAATGGAGTGCCTGGTGCTGATCTCATTGTCAGATATGTTGCTGTTTTACCAGGACCAAACCATTTCCAGACAGGAAATGATTCTTATTTTATACATGAAGACCGGAGGATGTAATTGTTTGGTGGTGACCTGGCTCATAGGTATTTGAGTATATTCTTTGAAGGAAGCTTGAAAAAAAAAAGTACTAGTGGGTAAAAATTTAAAATTCTCCAAAATGTCCAGACACACTTGGGAGAGTATGAAAAACAACTTGCTGTGTTCTGTCAAAAAAAAAACTGCCTGAACCCACGGCACACAACATTCCCTCTCCACAGAACATTACGTTTCCTCAAACCTCCACACGCTTTCTCTGTGGTGTCTGTTAGTGAAACACATGGGAAGAGCATCATGCAGCATAGCCCAGAAAGGAGAGTCATATGCGTGATTACCAGAGTTCATAAACAATGCGATAATCAGCATATATACTACACTTTAATGGTATAGTATAATGTTCTATTAATCAGCAATTTTCACTAGTCTTATAGCCTTCTATACACTTACTACAGTATACAAAGAGTGACTTTGTCTAGATTCCTCAGCAGTGTTTCTATGCTCTTGTGTGATATGACCAGCTAAAGGCGAGAGTCCCGAAGAGGTTAACAGGAGAAAAGGGTCCATCTGGTGTAGACCAGCTCAGATTTTTTACAGCGTTCCAGACCCACCAAGATCTTCTCCAGCCAGACCTTAAACATCACTGTTTTCAGGTCAGCACTTTTCACATTTTCCCCCTGACATCTCACCTTGTCCCTCCATAAAAACAGCCATAGAGACTTCTGCAGCTCAATGGTAATGTTGCCAAGTTTTTTAGCAACTGGAAAACACACACCCAGACATCCAGTCTGCACAGGGCATTGCTTTAAAAGGGATTTTGTTCCAGTTTTCTATTATGCTCTGCCAAAAGCATTGATCGTGTTTATTCCTTAAGCCATTTAGTTCCATTAAAGAAGTCCCCCTACTACCCTGGCATGTTATTCTAGGACCATCTCAGCATGGTGTATAAATGCAATGAATTATAATGGTGATTTTACTGTCCTCAAGCTCCAGCAACTTTTCCCGGCTATCTAGGAATCTTTTTCACTTAAAAAATATCATATGTGTGCACTGGTATCTATGAATTTTATTATATAAGAAAAATCTTACCGATGCATCAAAAGGAACATTTATTCATAAAGATGCTGGATTAAATTACTTGAGATATCAAAATACACTGGTAAAAACTAGTTTGTGTGCTCAACAACGAAAAACAACAAAAGGGAAGAGTGCATAACTTCATAACACGAACAGAATATTGCTATGGCATTGACAGAGAGAGAAACATCGTCACACACTTAATAACGATAAAGCAGTCGTACATTCTGCACTGTGGGTGCCAATCACTAACAAGTCCAAATACACAGCTGTATTCTGGAAATAAGCCCCCAAAAATCACAACCTGCATTCATCTATAAATAACATCTAGGAAAAAAAAAGTCCAAGAGCCCAAAGTCATTTATAATAAGCAGGCTTGGCAACTCTGTACGGTCCAATGCCCAAGTGCAGATGTACAGGATGAATCACTACTGTGAGGACACAAAAATCACCATAGTAACTATCACTGTCACAACTCCTATTAGCTATTTTTATTAAATTGCTATAATACTTTTTACTGAAATTAAATTAAAAATATATATATAGATGAAACATGTAATTAAAAAAGTTATATATATATATATATATATATGTGTGTGTGTAATGATTTGAAATAATTTGAAAAACAGTATTTCTGTAATTCAGAGCTGGTTTGACCTTTTGAACTTCTCCTTTCTTCTCATATTATTAGTGAACTCCCTCCTCCCCTTCATTAGCCATCTATGTGAAGTGAAATTAGATTAAATTCAATGAGGGTGAGCAGTGTATGACTCGGTCACAAGTGTGTGTGTGTGTGTGTGTGTGTGTGTGTGTGTGAATGACAGCTCTGTCTCACGTAGTCATAAATGTCTCTGTGGCTTCCTGTCAGCTGCTCTTGCTGTCAGTGACCATCGGCCATCAGTCTATGATACAGTATTTCTTTCTTTAGGTGTTTATAAACATTAGGAATTAACGAATTAATGAAACTAAGTTCAACAGGCGAACGTGAGACTGTAAATACTGCTTATAAAATGCAGTTTCTAGACTATTTCATAAAAAGGCCAGTGTTGAACGACTGTATACAGCCACACAATGAAATAATTCTGCATTCTATGAAAGCTATTAAAGCAAAGTGCGGCAGCTGTTGTTGCTCGGCGGGCTGGCAGAACATGATCAGAGAGATATACCAGACTGCATTCTGACAAAAGACAGCTCCAACGTCAGCCCATCACCATTATAATTACAAGTGTAGCTCTGGAGACCTGGAGCAGAGCATTACCGGAAGGATGGGAAAGGAAACTGATGTCCTCTTTGAGCTGAATTACCATAGATCAATGGAGAAAACGTGCAGGTTAGAAATACAAAACACACTGTACTGAAGGTACAGGAAGGTGAGGAAATTCATAACATGCTGCATTTATGTGGAGTACTGGACATGTGCATCTAAAAAAGAAATGTTTTCCGTGAGTATCCATGTGTGTGGCAGCTGGACAAGATTGTGTGAAAACAGGACGGAGCTCGTTGGGTAGGGCGGATGTGAAGGGGCCGAGCAGGTGGCAATGAACCCTCTATTGTTGAGGGAGAACGAAGGGTGGGCCGTGTCATTTAACACCTCATAGAAACACGGGAGAAACAGACCACCATGATGACCCCTTGAGGAAGACCACCATTTGCCTGCATAAATGTTAAAAAAGCAGAATGACACGATATGTTTAAATTTGGTTTTAGATGGTTTACTAATACAGTGTATATTGCTATTTACTCAACTGTTATGCAAAGCATTCTGATTTTAAACTTCCCAGTTCACTTTAGCTAGAACAGATGTGCTACTGCCACCTAGTGAAGATCTGGCAAAAGTACACGGTGGATAAAAACACAGAGCAAATAGGTTGGGTGAGTTTTTTTTATTATAACACATTCAGCTTAAGAAAGGTACATGTAGTTATAATATTTCTATCATTTCATAATTATTGGTAGGGGGCTGTATTCCCTGTATTTAAAAAAAATAGTATTTTTCACAACATTAAAATAAGTGTGTACCTTTTATTAAGAACTTAAAAGTTTTACATATGCAAAATATCCATTACAGATGCCAGAAAACACTGTTAGCGTATTTTTTTAATTTATACTTGTCATAGCAAGTATACAATTAAAGTCGTAGTGGTGCCAGAGAAAATCTGTTTAATTAGGAGCGATGCAATAAAAAAAAATCAAGTCTGCAGTCAACTTTGGGGGCTAATCTTCATTTTGGTTCACATCATCAAGGAATAGCTTCATATTGTAATTCCTTACAAATATCCTCATACAAATATGCTCAAGTCAAGCATGTAGAAAAGACATAAAATTTATCATCTGTACAAAAAGGCAAAAGTTTGACTCCCTAGACTTGTCAAAATCAACATGCAAATGAAATCTAAAATATATACACACTAATAAAAAATAAACAAAGCGACCTGAAACAAACACTGGTGCACAAACATACATGATGGACTATAACACAGACAACTTTCTTATTTGGGACATGCCGCTAGGGCAGAGTGGGAATTGTGTCAGTCTATGTATACCACAAAATGAGCACACGCTAAATATCTAAAGAAAAGTCCCTTGATTTAACGAAAGCAGGCCTTTGTGGTTTTTCTGTTGTCCATAAAGCATAACCAAAGTTTAATAGGATGTTAACTCAGTGTGGGCTGCTACAATGTCGAAATATCAAAGCAAACAGACCAGCCTGGGTGTTATAAGTGTGTTGTTGTATAAATAGACCATTCAGGGGCTCTAGGACTCATCATAGGCTTTCCATTAATTTATGTGGGCAGCTTTCATGTTCTACACTTCAGACTGTCATACAATGGACTATTCAAATTGGACTAAAAAAGATCTAATTAAATATCACAGGGGATAGTGTTATTGACGTAAAGTGAAATCTCATGACTAAACATAAACCTAAAGCTTATGTTTAGTATATATTGTAGAAAAAGAGATCTGTTGTTCCACGTAAATAAAGAAGGACTGAATACATTTGTGTGCAAATCCTCAGTACTTTGGCACTTTGGTGTAGTCCTCTTGGTGTACACTCTTGCAAAGGCCCATCGAGAGTATCATTCCAAGGAGCTGTAAGAAACAAACAACAGTCACTACACTGAGATAAGAACAGAAAGTCATCTGGGTCTTTACTCTAAGATACAAAAGCTATAAAGGTGCATACTATAAATGGTACATATAAATGCACATATTAATACCTTTTTAAAAAAGGCGCCACCCCAATGACAGTTTAATTTTGTTTGTTTTTCTTTGCACAACGATAATAAACAGCCCAAAAATTCTTAGTTATGAAGAGGTGTATTGTTCGTGCTGCCTAAGGCGGAGGAGATACGACATACCTCAATGACAGCCACACCAAGGCAGATTCCCAAAATAATTCCATAATTTGTGAAGAGCCAGCTCCCCACATTCTCCAGGCAGCCCTATTGAAGACAGAAAAACACTCTTTCCACCTGTACTACACCCGTTTCCAAATTCATGCTACTCAAGATTCACAAAACTATGAAAGAGAGAAGTATGTGAAATATAATTTGCTAGTCATCATCTTTCCCATGCGTGTGTAATGAATTTTGCCCACAGTGTTTAGTAAAATTATGTATTTCAAAGAAGAGTCCACACATTCATGTGTTTAACCGCCTTCATGTGATTCCAAACAGGTATGACTTAATGGGAATATTATTTTAAAGCAATGGGTTACACAGTTCCAGTTATGAACATTGAAAAACATATTTTTGACCATACAGCGGAACTCAATGAAATCAAAACGGTTTGGTTACTCATATTCAATATTTGTGGGATATTTAATGTAATAGTATTTAATTGGGCGGACTGTCACTTTAACAACACAAAGCGCTTACTTAACACATTAAAATGATGAACAAATAACCGATATTTCCCATACCGTCTCATAGATGGGCCAATCGTTACTTGAGGCCTGACAGAAGCCGCTATCAGCCACATTAGGTGGTGGGAGGGACACATTGTGGCAGGAGCATGGGTACAGTTCTAGTGAATTGTTCTTAATCATATGGTTCGCCAACCAGTCCTGACGTCCATTCCAGCCACAACACTGCATCTGAGACACGCACAGAAAAAACAACAGGTCATGAAGCATTCGATATTACTGGCGTGACTATGAACCAGAACTATTCAACCCGCTAGCATCTTAATCATTAATTATCAACCACTAATTTCTCATTAAAATGTATTCGGTATTCAATCTAATACACTTTTCCAGGGCAAAAAAATGACACTGTATTTTAAACGTTAGCAACTGAACAGTCTTAATGTCAGTTCTGAAAGGCTGAACTGACAACCCAGCAAGCATTTCTACATTCCAGAGCTTGTACCTCCCACAGAAACCGAGCGTGTTTTCGTGTCACTGAAATAAACAGCGTACATACACGTCTCTAATCTGAATTAAAGACAATGTATGAGTTACGCCCATTCTCAACTCACTGTGATCTGGAGGTAGTCCCAGGCCTGCTCCGCGGTTTTATTCTGTCCGGGGTAGTTCACCACAACTTGGGACACGATTTCGTTTGCCTCCTTCCTCAACTGCAACGAGAGTCAAGCGGGTCAGTGGTTTATTTTTCTAGCCCCAGGTATTTGACCTGAGACTCACTGTGCTGACTGAGGAAACAGTTGTTAGTAAAATGGTTCAAACACACTTGTTTCACACAAATCTTTTCCCACGAGAGAAGTACGTGTCGCATTCTGCATTGGAAGCACATATTCAGCTGTATGCTCATCTTGTCTCCAAAACGGTTCGCATTTATGTCTGAGACGACAGATTAGCAGATAAAGGACAGCATCTATCATCTACTTGCTTAAAATGCTTTATTATTTACTGCATATCCTGCTCAGATGCTTCCGACGGCCTCCTCAGAGACACTCGCTGCTGCCTGACCTAGGTGGAGGGTACAGAAGTGTTTGTGTGCATTCGTCCTCATCCTGCGTCCAACATTTATGATTATTTTTCTCATGGGTCATCATGGTGAAGGTCTGTTCAACAATAGAGGTTCTGAAATGCGTGTATTTTTTGCTATATGCGATAGGGGGCAGTACATTTTCATTTTCAGCCACTAAAAAACTCTTGACCTCGTTTCAAGCTGTTCAAGCCAGAATTCTAAACAAAACCTTCACAATGAATTCTAGCTGGCAAAAGGAACACATGGAGATCTGACCTCAGCTTTTCCGAAGCATTTTAACATGCATGCGAACCATAAGTGTCTTGCTCACAAAAATGTTTTGATGCCAGGCTTTTAAGAAATGGTTTAACCACAAATAAAAATTCAGCATTCTGGATCAAAACCTGTACGACTTTCTGTCATGAACTAGAGACATTTTTCAAAATATGCTGCTGCATAAAATCAAGCCAAACAGGTTTGGAACGATACAAGGGCGAGTAAGTGATTCGATTTTCATTTTTGAGCAAACTATCACTTTACAGCAACCACATTAGAGCATTCACTCACTCACCAAATCCCGCTGGAAGTAGATAAGAATGGCAGCAGCCACTTGAGCAAGGAGGATGAGCAATAGGCAGGTGAAGTACTGTAGAGAGGGAAAGAAAAAGACAATGGATTCAGATATCACACAACCACCACATATGTCAGTCTCATATATGCACTGCACAGTCTGCACATATGTGCAACAGAAACGCAACAGCTGGTTCAGTCTAGTCTATTTGGGGCATGTGACATGAAACCGCTCAGCACAGCAAATTTACAAGTGAGAGCAGAAGTACCTTTCGTACTTCAAGTTTGCATGAGAAAATAACATGCGATTTACAAAAACAAGCATGAACTAAATTAGGATAGACGGTAAAACTGTGCTAAATATTGGTGCAGTTTTGTGTCTTACCAATCCAAGCAAACAGCGGATTTCATAGATGGCCCCCAGACAGCCCAGAAATCCCAGAAGCATGGAGAATGAGCCCACGCCAATCAGAATATAAGAGACCACCTTCAAGACCATGGATGAATCCTCTTTTAGTGAGAAATACAAACGTAATTCTGGTTACAAACTAATCAAAATTGTTAACGAGCAGTGATTAAATAAACATAATAGTAATTTGGTTATTTTCCACACTTTGGTAACATGAAAATTGGTCAATTCAACATGAAACATGAATCCAACTATGTTGACTATATAAGACTTCTTGTTTAATGTAAAAAAATAAATAAAAATACAACAGTAAGAGGTATATAAATGTGTTTATATGTTTGCAAGAAAAAAATATTTATAAATTAACATGAATCAATGATATAGCATTTTAAAGTGTTACCAGTGCTCTTTTATGGTCTGCTGAGGTTTACACTTAGAAGAGAACAGCTTCAACTTTACATAATAAAATGCACTTCTGCTGGTCACTTTGCATGTCAACAGCTAATTTTGGTCTCAAATACTCCAAGCCAGTAAATACAGTCTCGGGTTGTCCTCATGAATATGCATTGTGTAATGTTGAGATGGGCTTGGCAAGTCTCCCTTGTGATCCTGACTTAGACATGAGGGCCTATAGTACCGGCCGATGCTCAGTGTATGCTATTGAACAGTTGGGTCAGGCATTCTGTGGCTTCGCCTCAAAGCAGCAGCACATTCTCCAACTGTGTTCTGGTCCTGCTTCAGTCAGGCTTTCGTGCGTACTGACTGAAAAGCCTCTGTCATATCATCCTGCCTCGAAATACCTCAATGGCTCCCCAGCAAAAACAACATTACCACAGACAGCCTCGCAAACAATACCACAGTGTGACTGTGAGTGCAGAGGATACAATGGCCCATCATGTGACCCGATGCAATCATCATTACGAAACCAAGCACTTAGATGAGATGACCATCTCGACCCTGATGATTGCAACTTGCGTCAAAGCACAAATAACAGAATGAGTTAATCTTTTCACACGGTTGAGAGGGTACTGTTTACATCTTACATAATTCAGGCTATTTGGTAATTAATGATTAAGAGAGAAATGGATACTGGGAAAACCACATGCCAGAAATTGAGAAACAGCGGGCTGCATTTAGTAAGCAAACAAATCCAGCATCCTAAGCAAAAATGTGGAGTTAGTTATCTTATTTGGAATCATTTCAGCTAATTCTGTTCTGTTAAAAAAATAAAAAACTTTTTTTCACAGCAGTTCGTTTTTCTGAAATGTCTGACTTAACTATTGGTAAACAGCTGTTAACGCAATTAAAAAAAATGTCAGAGTCTTAAACTGGAAATACTGAGATGAGTCTCTTTTTCGTGCCATGTGGTAAATATTATCAAATTTCTCTGTCGCCATAACAATACCACAAACAATAGAATAAAGACCAAGACCTTTTTCCTTAACAAAGCAAATGCCTTTTAAGTGCAACCACTATGTTTAGCAGAAACCAAGTTCAAAGCATTTGGCCGACTGCAATGAATGCAACGATTCAGTTTCAATTATTCCATCCAGTGCCCAAACCCCAAAAATGGGCAGTGACACTGCAAATAAAACATGTCTGCGTTTTAGCTTTAAATGTGTGGGCCTTTGTAGCTTCAGTACTGTAAATCTCAAACTGCCCCATGCTGTTGAAGTGCCTAATGGTGTCTAACGGAAACAGGAAAATCCTCTAGGGATCAGCTGAGCCAGTGAAGGCCACTGGCATCTGGATTAGAGAAACAATGATGTTCAGAAAACTTTTTTTTTTTTAACGATGGCCTCACAGTTTGTATGCATGGCTGGGAGTCCCAACAAACAGCCAGCAGCCGCTGTGCACTGCAGGAATGTGTCTGTCAGATGAATTATGACGTGCAAAAGAAGGAATAAGAGAGGCTGACAGATTCACTGCCGTTGGTATCATGCTATGGTGCGAGCCTGCACTTTTAAAAATCAGTTTTCTGCTCTGAACAATCAATCAAACAAAAAAAACTTTACATGCCACAGCCACTCGGACTGGGTTCAAGTCTTAGGTCAGGCTCACTACATTTTGCATGACAACCTTTAAAATGTTCTGACCCTTTCCAAGACTGTAATGGATCTGTAAATCTGAGGACTGTCAGTGCACTTTCAGTAGTGTTCATTTTCACACAACCTTATGTTGTAGACTAAAAAAACATTCAGTTAATAGTTTGTCACATCATATTCATTCATTTTAGTCCGTTTTACTTGGAATAAAATGGCTTCTAATTTTAGTCTTTGAAAACCAAATGAAGTAAATATTAAATATTATATTTATATATTAAATTCATTCTCTGTTCAGTTTACTGCACTGTGTTTTACTGTATTTTTGAACAAATAAATACAGCCTCATGGAGCATTAGAGACTTCTCTAAAAGAATCTTCCTGTTCCCAAACTTTTGAACCGCGGCATAGATTAAGACCACTTAGAATGAAGTGACAGAGGCAGATAGAGGGTCATTCTTTTGTATATACTTGCTCACTAGTGTTAATTTGTTCTTTCAAATGACTAATGCATCGAGAGGCCTGATCTGAGCATTGACGTGATGCATGCTAATGAGACAGCCGCTAAAAGAGGCCTGTGTGGCAGCGAGGGAGCACCTGCAGACTGCCTCAGACGTGCTATGTCACACACAGGCCCTGCCTGGCTCGCGCACAGAGCCGTGAACTCAATAGCTGATCCGGAGCCAGCTGTGAACATGTAGCTCCGGCCTGCTTGGCACTGTCTGTAAGACCCAGACCCAGTGACCCAGAGCTCCCTGCAATGGCCTCTGGGATGGAAAACAGATCAGAAGTGTGCAGGGGGGGAGGGGTGATGAAAAACACAGAGCCCATCGTGGACAATCTGTCCAAAAGCCTGAATCATGCGCTTTAAGACGAGACTAACAGTGATCATCAAACAACATGAAATGAGAGACAGATGGCCTCTGTAAAAGTGGGTCTGAGTCACTGGTGCACGAGCCCAGGGGGTTTTATTCAAAGGTAGAATGGGATTTCACTAATGAGACCGACAACCAACTCTTCTCATCGCTTCCTCTTGTTTTTACTGCAACCAACTAACAGCGAAAGAACTCTCCCACGGGGCATTAAATAGCCTCTTAGATTAATGTGAACGCATTTCAAAACCATCCCGAGAAACCGGCCAGAAGAGTAGATTTAGGTTATTAGGAACATAATTTTCCTGCTTATTCGCCTGCTTTATGTTTTACGGTTCTCTCTTAGTTGCACACATTATATGAAGACACTTACGCAACACCGCAATGAGGCTCTGATTGTCTAGGAGGATCCACAGTCCAAATCCCATAATCGTAGCTCCGAAGATCTGTGGAGAGACAAGAAGGAAAAGACAGGGGGCAGAGGAAGAGAGAGGAAAGAAAAAAGAAGCAGAGAATCAATCATGAGCTGCAGGACAGAAGGGGAATGAGGGGCCCCACATTTCAGTTTACAAGCTGCAACTTGTTCACTCCAAATCTCTTGGACAGACCTAAAGATGGAAAGTCTAGTATTCATGCGTTCCCTGAAAGACAGGAAGGTTGTGTGCTTCTGTGTGTGTGTGTGTGTAAGTATGTAACAAACACACTAATCCTGGCCCATAGGAAGCTAAGAACTGTTGCCTGATCTCTAACTGTGGGGTTTCAATTCTGCTCTGCTCTGAGCTCACATCTGGGATTGATTGGGCCGTGCTTCTGCGTGGCAGTGGCAGGAGGGGAGGGGGAGCTCAGCGGATGTTCCATGAGTTCAAGAACACCACAGCCTTCTCTAAACCCACTGGACAAGCGTTCTGTCTCCTCTCCTTATGTCTAACACCAGGGCACATGCTGAGGTGTGTGGTTTAGGGGGGCATGCTAAAAGTCCAGATATGCTTTGCGTACTTAGTTTAGGGGTCAGTTTTTTCCAAAAAGGTCAGTTTGGCATACTTTGATTCGTCTCAAATTATGTTACACCAGTTCATACCTCTGTAGTATATTTGAGCCTTTATTTGTAAGAATGCAGATTAAGCTTAAGGTTTATGATTTCTGAAACTAGATCCTCTAGTTATTTTGGTTCAACTTCATAAAAAAAAAAAACGGTGATGAAGGTAAACCCGGCAACATTTCTTGATGGATTTTTTTATTTAAAGGAACACTCCACTTTTTGTAGAAATAGGTTCATAATAAGTTAAGTTTCACCATTTTAGAATCTATTCAGCCGGACTCTGGGTCTGGTGATAGCACTTTTAGCATAGCTCAGCATAGATCATTGAATCCAATTAGACCAGTAGCATCGCATTCAAAAATGACCAAAAATTAATGACATACTGTATTTTTCAGTACACAGTTCTTTGTTATTGCAAATCTTTCAAAATGCTAAAATATAAACATATTTAAACAACAGAATAATATTTTAATGTTTTGTACCATATTGAAATATGATGTGTTTTTAATTAATTATCATCTAAAAATATTTTTACTAAAACATTATTTTTTAATTTAAATATTTAAAAAAATTATCTTTCTGTGCTTTATTTCTATGTACCAATCTAATGCAATCGTTTCGGATAAAAGCATCTTTTAAATAATAAAAAATGCTGTTGTAATGAATAATTGAATAAATGCAAACACAAGAAACTGCCAATAAGAACACAATTATGTTGTTATATATTTTTCTTCTTTAAACATTTTCCTGGGGTCATTTAAACATGTATTTAAGTGCACTGGTTGGGTTACAAATAGTCGGAATAAATCTTTTGGCTCTTCCTGTGCTCTTTGAGCCTGAGCACCCAGGACTGCAAAGAATAAACTTGGATCAGAGATTTCTTTTTTTTTTTCCTACATGGAATAATTCCAAGGATGACAAGAGAGAGCAGGCTGTTTCTCTCTGAGATGGAGAAGAGTAAACTGTCTGGGTAACAAATGGAAAACACTTCATCTGGATGATAACTGGTGCATTCTTGAGAAGGAGAGATGCCAGATTGCTATGATGCACCTACAACTAATAAAAACGGCACATCAATGGGTAAACAGAATTGAATTATTTATATTAATGTGAGCCCTGGTTCAGTGAATATCAGTGTTAAAGTAATGTAAAGAAAACTGGGACACCAGCTATGAGTGAGCAAAAAGCATAACTTATAAAAAGAAACAGGTTTGGTAGAATGTTTCAAAATCCTTGCCCAGAAATTTAGCCCAAATCGAATGCAGTAACACTTTATTAAAACATAAAAATTTGATTACGTTTGTTGTTTTCTGTAATGTTCATTTTTACATATAAACAATAGAATATATAGAAATTAGCATTAACCTATATTAATAAATGCTGTTTATTTATTAATGATACTAACTGCTTTAAAAATGTTAACAAACTTCTAAAAATGTTACATATAACGCTAACATTCCGTTGTTGAGGTTTATTAGTCCTAATCAAGCAACAAAAACAAAGCACATCAAATGATCAAAATAACCGAACTTGTTCTTTAAAAACTAAAAAGTGAAACTTACAAAGAAGATTAAGTTGAAGAGAAACAGGAAGTACTTGGTGGCAGCGATGCATCCTTTCCCCATTTTGTTGACCTTTAAAAACCCAAAACGGAAAAACAGCAATAAATTAAGGATCACCGAATGTGACACATGACACAGATTAAGAGAAATGGCAAAAGGCAACATGACAATGTTCAATTCATTGAAATGAACAGACAGCTGTAAGGATTACAAAAACATTTGGGATTAGTGATGAGAGCTAAACAAAAAAAAATTTGAATCTGTAAACGAAGGTACACAGTTTTCATCACGCACACAGGCTAAAAATATCTACATATGTTTGCTGTAGTTTAGATATTCAGCGCTTCCCCTTGCTTTCAGACAGAGCGTGCCGTCATAGTCAGATAAATCTATGGAGTACACTGATCTAAATACCACAGGATCGGTCAATATGATCCTCTGGAGTGTGATGGCTATTGCCACAGTTTTTTGACGATGACCCACATTCCTGCTATCATTAATAGGTTAGTATTATACAGGCTTCTCGTGCTATTTGTGGGACTGTTGGCGTGCCGCATGACACACTTTGGCACAGCAATGACCTCAGCGAGGGCGAAAGAATTGAGAGTGATGATAAGCAGATATAGAGCAACAACACAAAGTGGATCTGGCAACAGATGGAGAAAACACTATGGCTGGAGCCATTTATGGACAAGCACAGGAGCTCATTCAAAGCTTTCTTACTGTGGAGATCAAAGGATGGACTTTCATCTCACCTCTCAGTGATACTATACGAGAGATACTACATCGGAAGAACCTCTTTTACAGTCAAATTAACAAAGTTAATTCTGATTCGACAAAGCTGTTTCAACACTGATAAAATAATGAATGATTTCTGAAGGAACATGTGACACTGAAGATGGAAGTAATGGCTGTTAACAGTAATAAATTAATTTTCAAAATATATTATAAGCATACAAACAATATTAACCCAAAGTCTGTGAATATTCATAAACAGACTTAAATAAATCTCGCTTTGGATAAATGTGTCTAAAACAGGATAAAAGTGGATAAAGGAGTTAAAAAACCACATAAGCCAACGTCTGTCCGCAGAGTTCCTTAGTCTTTCTTTTTCTTGAAGTTATGTAACAGAAAGAAAAGCATTCTATTCAAAACTTCACAGGCAAACTCACATGAACTTTTTCAATGTTTTCAATCTTGGGAGAGGAGAGGAATACAATTTAAAACATGTTTAACTTTCTTGTTTCGGCAGAAGAGAATAGCAGGGCAGAATAGCCAAGCAGCTCAATTAAAAATCTCTTATACGTCTCTACCATGGGAGAGACTGTAGTGGGTTTTTTTTGAGATGCAACAGAAGTACGTGGAATCAAATTACCTGCACTTCCTCTTAATTCTGCAGAGTGAAACGAGGCCTTATTTTCACCTTAAGCGAGTTTCCTAATGTCTGTACCACGTGTTACAGAAGACATAAACAAAAAGGGGTTATAAACAAATTACCCTTGATAAAAGCCCTGTCGCGATTTGAATCAAGGCCAACATTGAGCTGATGTGCCACATATGAAGGTCACAGCTATTATGTCTACACACATGTAACTTATCCAACCTCAGTCAGACAGATAAAAAGTGTGTCACAATGCACTAAAATTTGAATTAGGCCAGCGCACCACCACAAGCCAATATATATTAACAAGACCTGTTTATCCGTAGTAGCTGATCTTATCCCTTCCCTGCTGTAATTGCTTTGGCAGCAAAATAACCTCAAATCACCTGAAAAGCAAAGCAAAGCTTGCGAAATGAGTACTGCCACTTTGAGAGTATCTATTAAGCAATTACAATTATCCTTTGAGGAGAGCCAGGCTCAGCCCTCATTCTGAAGTTCATCAGCATTCAGCTCATCTACCCAGTGTACACTGGGGCTCTAGTTCACACCCCGATCTCCAAGCACCCTCCCCCACGCTCACACAGATAGAACCAGCTTTGATTTCCCACCACGACAATGGCAGCTTTCAGCCACGCTTTTCAAATCGAACAAAAGGAGAAACTCCACACACTCAGGAGCCCACTGTAGCCTTGAAGTTACTACCAAACCGATGACATCCCTACCGGGGTGGGCAACTTTAACATCTAAAGCGAACATACAAGTGCACAAGTGTCATGGAACGCGTTACTAAAAGCACAAGTATGCACACACGTGCTTCATACAAGGAGATAGAGCTTCTTTGCAATCGCTTAAGCTAAAAACATTAAGCCTAAAAAGAATGATCCAAGGCCTTCCAGTCTTTGTCACTTCCACGACAACTTCATTTGAACTTGCGCATGCCAAACAGTTCGCCATGGTAACCAACAAGTGGGCTGGCACGAAGGGGTGCAGAGTGTCCCCTCTTGAGAGACTAAACAGTCTCACACTCCTCACAGCATGCAGAAAAAAGAAAAGTGAAACCCCAAATAGGGGGAAGCCCACTGGGGCCAATGGCCTTGTCCATCCACAGTTACTTCAGGCAGAAACAAGGCTTACATTCATTAGGACGGTTAATCTCTCCACCTGAACACAAAGACCAACTTGATGGCACCAGTCGTGTTAAAGTGGGCTGCACAAGTAGCTACTAAAATGGTCCAGAGAGGTTAATAAAGTTGACTAGTTTTATGATGAATGATGATTGTGGTTCAGAAAAACAATAAAATTTTAACAACAGGGAGGAACCAATGTTTGTGTCTGACACATCACCTATTAATGGAATGCAGACAAACTGGAACCGTACATTCAATAGAAAGCGTTACTGTTTAGAAATCGTTCAACAGAAATTCAGATTTGTTATGTTTTATCTTTGTCTCAATGGTGTATCTTAAAATTCGGGGGAAAACTTAAAGTAAGGACAGATGAGGTGATTGTTGACATAACAGCTATTAAAATATGGATGTGGGTATCATAGACCTGATCATATACTTTTAGAAGAAAAAAAAAATATTCAAAATGTTTTCAATGGCCTTAATTGAATATCCTGGTGCCTATTTATCACCGTTTATTATCATTGCTGTACAGAAGATACAGCTTAGACGGATTTTTCTTTCCTAAGGGCATGTTTGCCTTTCATAATTTAAAAAGAAAGAAATATAGAAATATAGTGGACTTTACTTGAACTCACAAATTGACTGTAAAGAAACTTGCAATACCGTATAAACGAATCAGTAAAGTATTAAAAGTATTACTGTTATTAGGCTATGAATGCATTAATTTGTAACTTACAGTAGATTACTGATTTGTAGTTCAATTTAATGGAAATTTTCACCCAAAAAAAATTCACCCAAAACTCCTTTCATCACTTACACACCTTTAAGTTATTCCAAACCTGAATTTCTCTGCTCTGCTGAACATCAAGGTATTTTTAAGTGTACAATTTCTGGTCACCATTGACTTGCACTGTATTTTTTTTTCCACACTATGGATGACAATGGGAACCAGCAGCTGTTTGGTTACCCATATTCTGCAAAATATCCTGATTTTAAACATTCAAAAGAAGAAAAAAAGCGTACAGGTTTGGGGGTGAGTAATGACAGACAGTATTTTTATTTTGTGGGGTGAACCATTCCTTTAATCCGATCATAATTTGTAGGCAAAGACACATCCAAACTACACAGTTATTGTGTCCATCAATTTCCTATTCGCCTCCAAACCGAAAAAAGACTATTTCAATTCACTTGCCAAATCACTTACAGTTGTAAACCGACCTGACCTACATTCGACAGATCTCACATTACAGTTCATAACCAGTGAATTAAACCATCCTCACGAAGAGAGCTGCCTAAAAACTATTAAAGAGGAAAAATACAGAATATGCGAAAACGGGATTTCTCATAACCTTGAAGAAAACTAACAAGCAAACTATTTTTAGGATTATAATACATTGTAAACACTCCTTATCCTGACTGATAATAACAGTTTAAGGGGAAAAAATGGATAAACTGAAAGCGAAATCACGACAATGAGTGGGAGAACAAACAATGGCCTACCTAACATGTTTTCATAATGTTTTATGGAAGCAAACTATGAATAGTAAATTAAATCCAAACCAGAACAGCGAAGCAACGTTAAAAAAAGCGACAATTGTAAACTTACAAGTACAAGTACACAAACTAGGCTACTCACAGAAAATCTGTTACACACGACACGACAAAACATTAAAACTGCCCGCGATATTAAAACATTTGAAAAGAAATGCAGGGAGAGGATCTAACCGACCAGCTCACGACCATCTAGGCTATTTAAACTTTTCACTTAATTCAGCTCCCCGTCTTCAGCTGTTAAATATGTATAGGCTAACCTGAAGAAATATTGAGAAAATGATACACAATCATCTTTGAGGTAAAGGCTACGTTTTAAAAGGTACTCACGTATAGTGTCGGGATGGGAAAATGAGAAAAGTAGAAGAGATGTCAGCTGCGCGTCTCGTCCAGCGTTCTTGAGTCTAGTGCGAGCGAGCAGCCTGGACTTCTAAGATAAAGAGGCTGCTCACGGTCTCCACCAAGCGGCTTTGATTAACATCAGCCAGCGGACCACCGTCCACTTGGGGGCGTCGTGCACAAGATATCTTTGAATTTCCCATTTAAGTTTGAAATCATTTTAGCAAAAGCGTAAAAAATAACTATACTATTTGGTTTACTTTACCTTCAATAAGACAGCATATGAAATGCTTGTGAAATGAAGCGCCCTTTTTTTTTTAGTGTTTTTTAACATGCTGAGAATCTCAACCTCAGGGAGAAAGAACTGGTTTTAGCCGGTTATTGTTCACGCTTTAGTCATCTTCTATAACAGACAACTCACAACTAAAGACTGTATGGCTGCTGTATGTTTAGATAGCAAAAAATAAAATAGGCCTAATACGTAGACAAAAACTCAATATCTTCCTTTCAGTTTAACCAATATTTCGTCCAGGACAGTACCTATATAACCGGCTTCACACTTACGGTCATCTATAAAACTAGCATTCATTTAAGAAATGCCGTGTGCTAAAGTGGGTATGTGCAGAAGCGTAAATGACAGCATGGGGGTGAAAAAAGAAACAAAAAGTGAAGGCTCCAACAGAGGGGAAACCCAATTACTTGAAACCCAACTTTACTATGAAAAGATTCACTTAAGAAACACCATTTGCTGAGACTGAAATGTGAAACCAGTCTTTTTAGATACCAAATAAATGACAGCATGTAAAAATCGAAAAACCCCCAACACCCCCATAACTCCTCAATAAGTTTTAATTTGAAATGTATGAAGAGTAGATTGAAAACACAGATTTTTGTATAAAATATTGTTTTATTAAAATGGCATATATAAAAACATAATGTTGACATACTACAACATATAAAACGTGCTACACACACACACATATATATATATATTGTGACGAGTCGGCTGCCCCTCCTCTTTATTGTCACCATCACCCCGTCCTTTATTCGCCGCCCTTCACCAGGCTCCCGACGGGAGTGGGTGTGTTCGAGAGGAGGGGCGTGGTATCGGTCAGGTCTGGCGGCGTGTGACGAGGCGCACCTGAAGGGGATTAGCCTTGTCACCGTCGCCGTTAAATACCTGACCGCGTCTCTCCTCGGGAGACCGGTCTCTTCCCCCGTGCATGCACGCTGGTGTCCTCGTGGGTCCAGGAAGGGTGCGCGATGGACCTCACCCCGCCGTCCGAGAAGTGCGTCGTGGGACCCCCGTAGTCCAGGCTGTGAGCACACAGCTCATCCCACTCTGCCGCCGGAGCAAAGAAACGACGGAGACGCCGCGGAAGAAGCCGCCGCCCCTCGCGCCCCGGGCCAGAAAAAGGGGAGCGCGTGCGACCGCCGGACTCCGCCCCTTACCTGGACCCTTCCCCCCTGGAACACGGCCTCAACCTTCACTTTCCCCGCGGCACGACGAGGACACCAGATCCCCCTTTTATTTGGACACTTTTCCCCTGGACACTTTATTATTTTGTATTATTATTATTTTGTCAATAAAAGCCTCTCCGAGGCCTGACGCCACGCCCACTGTGTCTGTCGTTGGCTCCTCCCGTCACAATATATACACACTAAACTATATCTACCCAAAGCATATATAAGAAAACTATATAACAATATAAACCAGGCTATTCCCTAGTATGTATTATTATATTCATATGTTAATATGATATAGGCCAATACATCTTACAGTTCTACAAGTGCAGCAATACATACTGTCCGATTAATCTTTTTTTGTCAATGAGAAAGTGAAAGCTGCATTTGCAGCAAAATATCATCTGATTAAATGCCATGGGTACACATTTCTTGCATCTTAAAATAACAGCGTGTGCATAAAACAAAAGTGCAAGTCTTAAGAAGGGGAAGCCCACAGTTATTTGAGCCAAATACCAGCAGTGCATTCAGGACAGTTAAGCTGTCCAAGTCATCATAACGCTAAATATTGAAAGAGAAAGCATCTAAACATCGGCATGAGTAATACTAAATGCTCTGTGATAGTTCAGTGGCCTCAGGGGGCATGTTCGGGATCATACATATTAGACTTCATCCGACTGTAAAACTTTTAAATAGCTTTTGGGCACAACTCTTTAACTACAGATCAGAATCAGAGCTCCTGTGAGAAATCAGTCAACGATTCAAGAATACTTTTTCCATTTGAAAAACTTTATAGATTTATTAAGCACATTCACTTTATCTCTACAAAAAGTAGATACATATGAGCATTTGAACAAACATTCTAAAAACTAACATTGAAATCATCTTTCTCAAAAACAACTACAAAAAAGTCGCAAATTTACAGACGTTTAAGAAGTGTTACTCATTCCTGAATCATTCAAATATTTACAAAGCAAAAAGTGACCTAAAAGATACCGAGTCGGTTATAATCATAAATTGTGCTTTGACTTCTCGATTAAATCACCGTCAATTGTTTTGCTAACGAACTATTACTAAAGTCAAGAGAGATGTACAGAATAAATAAATAAATGGCAGTTTGGTTTCGAAGTACTGCAGTTAATACACAATTACCAAATGGGTTCATCACACCTCCTTTGTTTGAAATACTTTAACTGGCCCTTTCCAAAGAATTTCCCTGTGGAATAAAGCCATTTGTGTTTCACTGGAAGTAGAATTTGAGATCTGTCCACGTCTCAAATGACATTTCAGTGATGGAAGCATTTACTATTAGGTATAATACCTGCTAGTTTTATAGAATAATCATTTATACCATCATTCACAATTAACTTTTGCTATGTTGGGCCAGATTCGCTTATGGCTACATAATAGTGACAATAAAAGGTGAATAAAAGTTCAGCATGCTAAGAATTTTAATAAAAACTGTGGAAGGTGAACAGATGTATTGTTCACTGATTATACTGATCAAATCTAAGATTTATAAAAGTGCTACATTTTAGCGCTACTGAAGATCTGCATTGTTGAAATCATGCAACGATCACTAAAGGCATAAAGCATATAGTACATACACTTCAAAAATATCAGACTGCTGTGCATAATGGTATGTGTTGAAAGAATAATTCACACATTCTCTGTAGTTTAATGTCAACACACACACACAAAAAAAAACATTGTATGAAATCAGTTGTATGAACTACTTTTATGATACCCCTTTTTTGTTCCACAGATGTTTTAAACCAAAATAAAAATAAATGTTGCCGCACTTGCACTTTTGGGAAAACTGTCCCTTTTTATACATAAAACTATTATTAACATGCAGCATGAATGTCATGAAAACTTGGAGAACGGGACATGGAAAAAAAAAAATCACCTGAATCCTTTTTCAGCTGACTTGTTCTCACAACCTTTTTAATCCGTCATAAAGGGGAGTTTTTTTAATCACATTATTTACTTCATTAGGTATGTGGAGCGTTAGAAATTTACATCTGACTGGAAGGGGTAAAATGTACATCTAGCGGGGGTAGAATTTCTTAGTTTGAAGCGACACAAAGCTGTACTTGACAGTAATACATTTACAACTACAAAGTTAATAAGGTACTTTCTTAAATACACACGTTAAATACCATTTAATACTACGTCCATTATTTTTTACCATATGACAAACTGTACTGTTGGGAACCCGAAATTCAAAAGGCATGTATTTGCAAAGTCTTCACTTTGCAATGTTTCTCACTTTTGGAATTTTAACTGCGATTTACCTGAACTACAGAGGTAATAATATGAATGAAATAAATCTATTAGACATGTTGGCAACTACACGTAAATGCAACAACTATATTTCTGTAATGTCGGATTAAAATGTTTTATTAATTTTGTATGCATGCTATTACTTGTTTTACCCTTTTTGCCCTGTATTATTTGTTGTACGGTGTGTCATGCTATGCCTACTGTGCCTGATGAATAAAACAAGTACCATTATAAAACGACACGCCACACAGAGGAAGTTCATTATACTCTTACTTATTATAACATGAATCGTGGGCATCTTCACAAACTAATTTGACGCATTTGGGATTCTCTGAGATTTAGAAATGTGCCGTAAATCTACCCTCCATACCAGGGGCCTAGCAGACATTTTAATAGTTGGACATGAGCAGCACAACGCAACAAGAACCCAATAATCAGCTATGTCTCCTTTAGCCAACGCTTTCATCCAAAGCAGCAAGTAAGAGAGTGTATGTGAACCTGGACAACAAAACCAATCATAAGGGTCGATTTTTAAATTGCTATACATCATCTGAATGCTGAATAAATAAGTTTGTTAGGACAGGACAATATTTGGTTGAGAGAGACAACTATTTAAAAATCTGGAATTTGAGGGTGCAGATTAAATATTTTCAGTAGTAAATGTACGAAATATCTTCATGGAACATGATCTTTACTTAATATCCTAATGATGGTTGGCATAAAACAAAAAAAACTATCGTTTTGACCCATACAATGTATTTTTGGCTATTGCTACAATACCTGTGCTTTTGTGGTCCAGGGTCACATTTAACACACACTGGATCCGTTGTTACACGATGAGGTATATGATGAGGTTCTACTGTCTTTCATCGCTCGCATGTACTTGTTAAGACGTTACAGTAGGTTATCATAACATGGCAATTTGATCGAGTGATTCGTGTCATCACAACATACTTGCAGTGTGTGTTTGAAATAAGGATGTAATCGTCCTCTGCTTATTTTCTGGGGTGCGTTTTTTTCTCCAGACCGCCACAGAGAAAAAAGTAAATAAAAGAAAGAAAAGCACGACAGGAGATTTGAAACTTATAGCAGACGCGCTGAAGAGATGAAATCTAAGGGGAAAAAAAAAATCTGAAAACCTGGACAGAAATATTGGCGATGAGTCGAAGTATTTGCCTGAGACAGAATCACCTGCTTCAACAAGTGTCCCCCCATCCCCTGTGGTTCTCCACCCCTGCTCCATACAATAAATTCCCAGAAAATGCTTTTGCTAAAAAAGTGAGCTGTCAAATAATTATGTCCACTGTAGTGAATTAATGTAACAAAAACAAAAATCTTAGATCTGTGGCCCTCTGTACCTAATGAGAGTAAATACCCAATTATAGTACTTACATAAAATGGAAATTGCCAACAAACAGAGTGTGATTTTCAGTCAAGTGTAAATTCATTTGGTCCAGGCAGTGGTTGCTACTGTATTCGAAGCATTCTGTGCTGCCGATCTACTCATCTAACAAACAGCTGGTCTCCCTCAGATCTTTTTGGAGCGCCGGCCGAGGTGGTGATAGTAACTCATGGTGACGAAGAGGAACAAGGTTTCACTAAGAAGAAGAACGATTGCCCCATTGGACAGCATGCCCATCTCCAAAAGGGTGATAGATGTCACTGGGAGAAAAAATAAATAAATTGTAAATCTAATTTAATAACTAATTCTGTAAAATCAAACAAAGTAGTAGCCTGAAGCATATAAAGACATTTAGCAGAAGACCGAAGAGTGGCGTGCAGAATAGCTAAAACTACACAAATCTACTTGACTCACAAATGTGTAAAATCAAAGGCAACAACATACTGCCCTCTTTTGGAAACACTTGTTGTAGCAACAAACAATGCTGTGAGGGAAAGGCCAGATTGAATTTATAAATACAATTATCACAAAAGAATAAAAGAAATACGTAAAATTTTATTAAAACAAAAAATAATAATATTACATTATGTTACCAACAACTAAGTAAATAGGCAATAAAATATAATCTAAATGTGAAGTACCAACAGATGCAAGTACCATATAGTTCAGAAAAATAAATTAAAACTATATAAAACTAATATATATAAAACTAAAATATATTTTAAAACTAGGCTATTTAAAACTTTTATTATGTGACAGTCATACATACAGTATGTGTAAACTCCTATTTTTCTTAGGAGTTTATAGTTTTAGTAACCATAAGAGGGCAGTACAGCCTTAAGAACAATAAGGATGGCTTAACGAAGGTAAGAGCAAGAGAGTTTCAGGACAGAAGCTTTTATTGACATTTCATAGTCTTGCATTCCAAAAACATTTCATTATAATGCTTTGCACTGTTTTCCAGCAAGAGGTTATGAACTTGTAATTATTATGAAGTAATCATAAAACATAATATTTGAACCAAAAAAAACAAAAACACAGAATGTGGAAAAAACCCTGACAAAAAAATAAATGTTAAAAATGAATTCTAAATAAACAGTTAAAAAACGTACCGTTCAGCCCTGCTAATTTTCTGAAGTGGATTAAATTTTTTTCATATAGGATCACTGCCACCTTATTTGAAAGGAGGCTCGTTTTCCAGCTTCCCTAGAGTTGAAAGTTTTACTGTTTTCAGATCATTCAGCTGTTCTTTGAAGCACATGTAGCTGTAGCTTAGCATAGATGATGTAGTCTGATTAGTCGCATCACGCTCAAAAAAGGCCAAAGAGGTCTGTAGTTACACCGTGTACTAAGACTGATGTAAAAGTTGAGATTTTTTTAGGCTGATACGAATAGGAACTATTCTCTCAATCCGGCGTAATTATCACCATGAGTGCATGCACAAGAATATTTTACGCAGCACATGAAAACAGTCCACACCTGTGTAATATCACTGCGCCTGCTGCAGCCATAGTACAGCAGCAAAATTCCTTAATTATTACGCCAGAATGAGAGTATAGTTCCTTGCCCTAGGCCATCAGCCTAGAAAATCACAACCTTTTATTTTCCCATCAGTCTTAATATATGATGTAAGAAAAATAGGAAAAAAACTGAAATTGACTGAATCATATATGCTAAGCTACAGCTAAAAGTGCTAACACCAGACCTGGAGATCGGCTGAATAGATTTGAAAACTGCAAAAGTCAACTGTTTGAGTTGGAAAATAAGTAGGGGTTATTTTGGTTGTTTTTCTAAAGTGGCCTGTTTCTTTAAGTCCCTTAATTATGGGTGGAATAGAGATTAAATGTCAGTTTCCATTCTCACGTCCCTCAGCACTGTCTGCCCACTGTTCTCAGGAAGATAAAAAAAAACCTCTCTCACCTAGAAATTGTACCCCAAAGTAACACGCTTCCGTAAGAAGCGTCCATTGAATGATGACCTTTTCTGCTGTGTACAAGCCATTCCACAGAATTAATGAGATACCTGTTGAGAAGAGCAAAACAGTCAATTTTTAAAATCATTCTGTCAGGTAGAGAGATAATGGGGGGTTGGGGGGGCTATCTATTAAATGTAATTCAAAATTGCATCAAAAACACCCAAACACTTAGGCACGGGATTTAAAAAGCTTGAAATCTGGCCCAAGATCAGAGGATCGATGCTGCTGTGGGTTCTGATTCTGTTCGGGGGGAAAAAAGCGCAGATAGTCCTTCTGATCTCCTCCCACACTGCGGATACAGATAACACAGAGAGTAGCCTTTTCTTCAACCCTGCCAAGTGCCATCTGCCAGCATATATTTTTCCAGTCTTGCTTGAGTAATTCCCACCATCGAACTGGCCATTGATCTGACAGAAGAACACTCACACCTTGCATCACCACAGGGGTATGAACCGTTTGTGAGCTAAACCAGGTGTCACGCTGTATAAAGACCACTGGAGCTCAGTAAGGGGTCTAGACCGCAAAATACAGCCCTTCTGAATTTTGCATACTAATATCATGTGTACATGCAGGAAAAGCTCCAGGGCTCTGCTGCAGAATTATACTCACAAGCACAGATAATGTATGTAATCACATTAGCAAAATATTCTATAATCACCCACCAGTTAAGGCCGGAATCTAAACAAATTGGGGAGGGAAAACTCCTTTTTGCTGAATTAGAGGCTGCGTTACGCTATTATGGAGAAATGACAAATAGGCTGCTGTTTATAATGAAATAAAGGCATAGTGAGGGAACGGATTTTATTTCTTTCGCACACCCATAAGCCAGCCCTGCAATCTTTTATAATACAAAACCTCCCACGGTTGAATGTAAGCTCGAGCACGGAGTGAGCCTGGCATGTGCTGTTATTGTGAAGCATCCTGGGACCAGTAGGGGGTCATTACTAGCCCTCATACAGTAGCACTGCCCAGCACTCTGAAAGCCCTGCCCTATATGTGGCTAAATGAAATTGTACGGTCTCATCCATTTTTAAAACCGAAGGTGTAAAATATTCATACCACTTGAAATCATACACTAATCTGGCAGTGAAAAGCTCATCTAGTCATGAATATTTCCTGTGAGTGGGAGACAGACCTGCACAAATGTGTTTACATTATGCATTTGCTATGCATAAATTGAGATGAAGCGAAAAATGCGAAAGTGTATGAACGTGCACATACAGTATATGCAATATGGCCGAAGGTCACCATGTTTTACAAAGTGTGCTAAACCAGGCCAGTACATATGCATGCATTTTATTTGAACAATTATCTTCAATTTTTTGGCTGTCCTATTTTATTTTATTTTTAATATATATATATATATATATATATATATATATATATATATATATATATATATATATATATATATATATATATAATATGTTTTTAACAAATACTAAAATGTACTATATGCAAAGGGTTGCATAATTTATGTAGTATAAGTCATTATCAGACCACTTGTCATTATCATTCTATAAACTGTTAAAGGCTCTTCCTCCAAACCTTATCGCATAAAGCTGAACATACATAGAAGGGCTCCTCCGTAGAGTCTGATGGAGATCTTCGAGGTAGTGATCTCAAATATTATCTCGTAGAGCTGGCTGGGAAAAGCCAAGGCCTACAAAAAGAGAAGGTCATCACATAACGAATGTAATGTAACCCTAGGGAGATGTGGCAAAAAACCCTCTAAGATGACAGAAAAATAAGAAATGTAAAATGTTTTGGAAGGTTCTTATGCTCAACAGGGCTGCATTTATTTGATAAAAAAAATACAATAAATTACAAAAAAAAAAAGTATTTTAATCTATAGCAGCCATTACTCCAGTCTTCAGTGTCACATGATCCTTCAGAAATCATTTTATTAAAGTAAAATTTCTGCTAAAGTAAAATTTATCAAATATTATTATCAGTGTTGAAACAGTGCTGCTTTATTTTTGTAGGATTCTTTAAAGAATAGACAGTAATTATTTACTTTTCTGTAACATTATAATAGGCTTTACTTGTCACTTGTTAATAAAATTAATGCATTCTTGCTAAATAAAACTATTCTTTTTTTTCCTTTTTTTTTTTAATGACCCCCAGGCTTTTAAACAGTAGTGTTAATAATTAAACAAAACACAATGAGCATTATTTAATTTTGTAGCATGAACTGTTACACGTTTTGTGTGAACTGCTCACCATTAAGGACGTGGATGTGAACAACACAGCAGAGACGAGGAGCCAGAGCCTGCAGTGAGACAAGAAAAGACACAACACATCAAACCAGCTGGCCTCTAATAAGACACAAATGAGCCACAATCAAAACCCTCAGCGATTGGCAAAAAAAAATAAATAAATAAACTGCACAGAACACTGGAGCAATTAAATTAGTAGGGTGACTGATGTCACAAGCAAAGACGGAGAAAAGCCAAGTCGATGCTCTGACATTAAAAAGAATTATCGTTTCTAAAGTCTTACCGCAGACCAACAGGCTCACGTACAGCAAACTTCATCTCATTACCCAACATCTGACTGATCTGCAAAACGAGAGAAATGTCAATATTAGCATGTAACACTATAAGAAACATGTGAGCCACGGTAATGACTTTGATAAACATTATAATATTTCTATAAACAGACCAAGGCAGCAGGAAAAAAAAAAATACAGGCCCTTGGTAGAAAAATGTCAGGTTTTAAGAAAACAGGCTTGACTCACAAAGGTAGGATTATCAGATTTGTTGATAGCAAGCCTGCCAAAACTGAATGGACCGTGCAGAAAGACACAGTTTTATTTTGTGAAATTGGAAACTTTGGTGTAGAATCTGAAGGGACTGATAGGAAAGTTTTAGCTCTGCTTTGATTTAATAGGTCTATTTTGACAGCAGGCTGGGTGGTTTCACAATGATGGCTTTGTGTTCGTAATCCAGCCTGTGGGCCACAGGGGAGTACAGCTCCTTCACACAGGATCAGACAGACACAGATAAGAGTGGTGAGGGTGGTACAATATAATGCTTTCTGTGGGTAGCCTAACTCTCGTAATTCCACAGGTGACATGAAATATAGTGCATTAAAAGTGCACACGAGTAAGTCATTTGCATCTAATGTAATCACAAAAACATAATGAAAGCTTTAAAATAGCATTTAAAAGAAGGAACTCAGCAAATAATTTGATGAAAAAAACAAAACAAAACAAAAAACAGTGAATTAAGTAATACTGGGAAATATTGTATATTTAATTAAAAATAAAAACCCTGTTTTTACTTTGAAGACTATTTAGTGCTCAACCATTTCTTATTTATAAAAAAAGTTTTCAATAATGATAATAGAAACCATGATTTGTCAGATTTTTTTTTAGGATTCTTTAAAACTTCAAAAGTACATTTATTTGAAAAACAAACCTTTTATAACATCCTAAATGTCTTTACTATCAATTATTTGCATCCTTTTACTTACAAAAAAAAATTGACCTCAAACCTTTGAAAGGTAGTGTATGTTTTGTGTGTAAACACAAACAGGTTGGCCGAGATAAGAAGGTCATTAAACCTTTCTTTAAACCCAACCTTAAAGGGTTAGTTCACCCACAAATGAACATTCTGTCATTAATTAGTCGTTCTAAATTAAGATATTTCTGATGAAATCCGAGCGCTTCCTGACCCTGTATGGATGGCAAAGAAACTACCACGTTCAAGGCCCAGAAACGTAGTAAAGACATTGTTAAAATAGTCCATGTGACATCAGCAGTTCAATCTTTTATTGGAACGACACAAGGGTGAATAATTATTGGCAGAACTTTTATTTTTGGGTGAACTATGCATTTAGAAACATTAACTGACCAATCGGTCATGTATACCTGAAAGCATACTAAAAAATCCTTTCATTTTATATTTAAATTCACAGTTGTTCTAGATGTTCTTGCGTAATCCCAAAGATAATTCTTCACTCTTCCCTTTGTTTGTATAAAAACATGTTAGACAATAGTAAGCAATAGTAACCATCAGACTTAAATAAGGGTCAAGTGCTTAAGGAAAACAGTAGCATACAGTAGAAACGTACATTTTACATATTTTTAAGATGCATAAATAGGCATCATCTTTACCTTGATGCACTATATTAGAAATCATCACAATGATGTTACTTCACCCTTTTTCATTTAATGTATGTGACCTCCAGGGCTAAAAAGAAAAAAAAAGAAGCCCTAATGGCTATTAAACATGCAGGCTTTCTCTTTCTTCCCCCACCCTAAAAGAGAAGGCTCTATCCATCTCCCTACTCCACCACGCTCCACTAAAAGCCTCCGCAGCACGGGTAATTTAGTGTTGATGAAAACCCGATCTGTTTCTGATGGGAGGATGGGTGCTGAAATCCTGACTAAAGGCCATTTTATAGGGAAAGCAAGAAACTGATGGAAGCAAAGGAGAAGATAATTTTGTAAAGTGATTGCTGTGGCATTCAGAACACGGCCCTGATTGGTGCTAGCAAGTGAACTTCATGTAATAGTTTCACTTTCTTTAATCCTAATACATTTTCTTTGTTGTGGTACGCCCCTTTAAGAAAAAAAAGCAGAGTTTCCATGCACCCTATAGTACAAAGTGTGTTTGTACGGGGGCGTGTGTCACAGCAACTGTTTTAGTCTCTTAGGAGAACAGAAATAGTAATGGCTTACAGTAAAACTGATGTCAGAGACGAGCTGAAATCAGCCATTTCGGTTTTAAAAATGTTTAGTTGTACAGGGTTAGCTTATTGTGATCTAGACTAATTCGACATCAATTTGGCCGATTTTGCCAAAGCAATTTGTTGAGACTTGACGAACAAATGCTGCTGTATTTACCCGGTAAACAGCAGTAGCTAGCAGTAGCGCCATTGATTATTCTCAGGAGAAAAGTGATTGCAGCGATAAAGTGTTCAGAAAGCATGTCGCGCTGAGAAACAAGAGCATGTCATGTGCTATGGAGACCATCACTCAATCGACACCTCGCTCTGGTTTCTGGGGGGGGTTAACAACACATCTCAACTGCTGGGAACAGGGAGTACTCGGTTTTCTCATAAGACCTGTAATGGCAGAAGCTACACAGTACATTCGTCTGACCGCAGTATCGCAGCAACTGGGCTGATGGCTTGTTTTAGTGACAAGCTAATGGGAAAATTAAACGGAGTGCTTCAAATACATCATGGCCCACATTATCGTGTTAATTGGCAGACAGAAAAATCAACATTGTAAAAGCTTCAGAAAACACACAAAAATTGGTACGCAAAAAGCATCTACTTTAAATGGTGAAACTCTTCAATTATGAAAGGGATAGTTCAATTTGAAACTACAATTTGAAGTTTATCAGCTTAAACCAACGCCAATAAAGGTGTAGGTGTCTTTTTTTCTTCATTAGATCCAATTTTGAGATTTGTAAGTCAAACCATTGTAGTCGGTATAGAGAGAAAACCAAATTAAACCATACCCCATTGTAATGATAAATTAATTGCCATAAGACACAAAACGAGTGGTTGGTGTGAAAAAATGTACAGTATTTATATTGTGATTTACCTCCTGCACACCACCATGTCCAAATGATCTGACCGCTGCATGACGTGTGTGTGTGCTCTGTCAGTTCAAACTGCTGACAAAAATATCAAAATAGTCCACAAGAAAACTTCATGACTTATGATGAAGTGGCTTACATTCTGAAGTTTCCATCAGCTGTTTGAACTACCATTGTGGTTGTACCTATTCACTGCAGAGAATCCATTGGTGAGCAAGTGATGAAGCGATGAATTTCTTCAAAGTCTACTCAGACCAAGAAACTTTTCCTTTATTATGAACTATTTCTTTAGGATGAACTACTTATTTACAAAATCCATTAAAATCTCATGAAGAGTTGCATTTATGCATACACCTCCAGCCATTATGGCGCTGTCTCTGTTGAAGCAGAGGGTGATGGGCAACTGCCCCTTAATGGATGTTGTCTTTGATCTTTCTCTGTGACCCTACCCAGAGTTTGATGCACAATGCAGGAGCAGAGAGGGGCGACCGTGTCTGAGTGGTGCCCATGTTTCATGTGGTCTACCTCAAAGCCCCATGAGTTTTAATAGCACCGAGCGCGAGGCGGACAGTCGTGCCAATAAGCTCTCATTGAGGGTTATTCATGGTGGTGTAACGTGACTGCAAGCTGCCTTGAGGATGAGTGTGAGGGGCCAGTTAGTGTACTACAGCCGAGCTGCGTGCCACACTGTGCCATATCTCATCTAGTCAGTCACCTCTCCCACAGCAGGTGTGTCCCTAATGCACAATAGATTTGTGATTCACGTGAAGTAAGACCACCTCCCATTAAGGAAAATAGCTCTGTTCGCAATATATTTTATCATTTAGAAACTCAATGAAATATGATTCAACAGAAATATATGAAAGATAAACAACAGCTTCTAAATGTGATGCTCATGCACAACAGAAAAATCTATAATATAATAAATCTAAATATATACATAATATCCACAGTACACAAACATATTCACACAATAACGTTTATAATCATGCTTAATCGTTGCTCAGCACTAATTTTCATACAAACATATATATATATATATATATATATATATATATATATATATATATATAATTCATAATTATATAATTATAAATTTATATATTGTAAATAACTATACAAAAACTAATAATATATAAAACATCTTTACAATATAGTTATCATTATTAAATGAGCAGATAAATAAACATGTTTGTTGAAACAACCAATTGTATGAATCATAAAATATATTTACAATATTTAAAAAAAAATTCTTGAACTATACGGTTATATTGAAAATGAACAGTCTTTCATGAACAGCTGCTATTGAAGTCAAATATGAAGACTGATGCAGGCAGGTGGGAAGTTACCTTGGACCTGTGCACCTCTCCGTCATCATCCTCCCCGCCGACACCCAGGACCTTGCGGGATTTGAGGCGACTCACAAGATCAGTCTGACTGTGTTTCTTCATGAGAGGTGGAGGTGTGGAAGCCATGGCAGTGGAGGAAAGCAAGCACTTCAATGAGCTGTTGGAGGGACTGAGGAAACGATAATACATCAGTAGGAGCACTTTCTCAGAACTGTTTGTTCCTAGTATTCCAGTAACAGAGGAAAAAGAATACATTAAAAAATATATATATATATATATACACAATATTCCAACAGCATGTCATTTTGTTTCACATCTATGACTAAGAATAATCAGAGCTATCAGTAAGGATTTTCTACAGGCAAAACAAAACAAGACAGCAATAGAAAAATATATAAACATTGCAGTGTGACCTATTGAAACAAGCCCACATCCTCCCACACAGACACACACACAAAGATCTAGAGGAAACTGTGTTGGCTGAATAGGGATATACACATTTTTTTTTAAGGACTCCCAATCACCACAGATTTCCCTTACAATGTGCTTCATTCACAAAATGACTACGTATTACTTATGCATCCTGCATGTTTGTACCATACACTACACTGTTTTTAAATGCTGGTAAAATTAACTAAAGATATTTTAGTTGGCGCCAATAGCCCTATCAGTTTTCAATGTCACATAACGATTTAGAAATGACTCTAATATTCTGATATGATGCTCAAAAACATTGCGTTTTTATATGTATATTTATTTGTTTGTGGAAACACTGATGAATTATTAAGTATTATTCTTTTCTAACATTATAACAGTCTTAAATGTCAACTTCATGGACCCTGAACAAAAATCTACTATTTTAAACATATTTTACCATGTTTAAATAAATTTCAAGATTAGCAAAGACTACACCAACACATCATTATAACTTTGCTTTTTTTATGTGGGTGTCAATTTTAAGACTGTGGATATAACCAAACATAAAAATTCAATATTCAAATAATAATAATAATAATAATACATAATGACCATAAATATTGGGTTATTTTCAGCAAAAAAAGGAGGCAGCAAAGACTTTACAGTTAATAAGCTTCAAACTGCATGAAAGAGTTTCATTTTTAGGCAAGAATAACTTCATCAGTAATCTCATCAGTAATAAATGTTGTATATATAAAGAACACACTTTTTCTGCAGCACAGAGGGGAATAGGACATGTTTCTCTGATATCTTGTGCTTACTGAACAACCCAAAGCCTGTCTAATCTAATTGATTAGGTTTGGTGTTAATGAATAGAGCTTGATTCTTGACAGCAGCTGCCCCATGTTGATCTCAACTCTTCAGCCCTTGATCTAAAGAGGACAGAAAGCACAGACTGACGCTGCACAACTTACTGGGAGACATTAGATGCTGCCTACTGCTAAAAGATTAACTGATGTTGCTGAAGGAGAACTGCGGGGTTAAAACTCTTGTTCTGTTCCATTACTCAACCCATTCCCATTAGACAGCTGAGCAAGGCACTTAATAAAAAAGAAAGAGGAAAAACTGCAGCCAATTGCCAAAATGGAGCACAAATTTCTTTAACTGAGCCATTTAACCAACAGCTGCCAGTACTAAAGAGCTCCTTTTTTGTTTTAAAATAAAGAAGCAAAATTCTCAAGTCTAAATAGAGTATTAATGCATTTCTAAATGCTATTAACATGGTCTCTAAAGAGATATAATCCCACTGACTTAATGAAAGTTAAGCAGGCTTTTGGTGTTAACCCTATGGGATTCATACTTCAACTTTAACAGCTCTAGTAAAAGTGAAAGTCTGTTAGGGTCTTTCATAAAGAATTACAACTCTGCAATGTTCCAGGACAGTATGCTACTACAAAATGATAGAACACAGTGATAAAACGTCACTAAACAACTCTCAGAAAAATATGAATTCAGTGAGATAACCTTAAATAAAGGGTTTCTATTTTAATATACTTTAAAATAGAATTTATTTCTTTGATGCAAAGCTGAATTTCCATCAGTCATTATTCCAGTCAAAAGTGTCACATGATCCTTCAGAAATCATTTTAAAAAGCTGATTTATTATTATAATTATCAATGTTGACAAATTGTGATGGCAAATGTTTTTTGGGAAACTGCAAAATGTCAGGATTCTATGATGAATACAATTTTTTTAAAGAACAGCATTTATTAAAATAATAATAATAATAATAATAATAATTTTCTAACAATATAAATCTTTGCAAATCTTTTCTTACAAAATAATAAAATTTTTAATTTAACATCCTAACTGAATAAAAGTTTTCATCTCTTAAAAAAATTATAATAAAACATATACACACATATACATATACTTACACATATACATATACTTACACATATATATATATATATATATATATATATATATATATATATATATATATATATATATATATATATATATATAAAACAGTTGTAGCTGCTAATGAAAACTGATCTCAGCACGTGTTCATTTCAGAGCAGTTATTCAGAAATTTGGTCACTACAGTCTGAGAACCCAGAGTAGAAAATATTCAAAACCCCTCAGGCTATACAATACAACACCATTATAAATGCAAACCGTAAACTGTCTGCTCCATCCCTTTTATTCACAGGCTGCCATCCATGACAGCTCATCCAATTGTTCTTCAATCTCATAACATTATCTTCACAGCAAACGTTAAGTTGCATCAGTTGCCTAGTAACACAAACGGTATGAACTTTGTGCCTTTCATATGATCAGAAATATATTCAGGGATCATGCCTCTCTAATCATTAATCAGCCATTTGAGGTTGGCCATTATTAATGATGTGCCCTCTATTCAAATGTTGAACATCTCATTTCCTCCATGCCATTGTATTTATGTTCAGGACAGTTTTATGAAGCACACAGAGGCCAACCATTTTCATTCTTGACTATCCGCAAGTTTACAATGTTTCAACAGCGTTTGCCAAAAAAAACAAAAAACTATTTAAACTAACAATTAAAAGATTATTTTACATTACCTCGACAATTCTTCAGTTTATTTTGAAAGAAGTATACAAAAGTATACAAAAATTGTGCAAGTATACAAAAGCAAATGTAGCTGTTACGTTTGATTTTGTATACTTGCCCAATATGGGCACACAAATCATTTGGGAAAAAGAAATAGATTTGCAAGATATTTGCATATAAGAGATCTGAACGAGGGAGCAGTAAACAATAAAATGTACCCACAACAAGCTATTTAATTATCTATTTTGCTGACAGCGCCAGAATAACTGAAATGATGATGAATCAGCCTGAAGGATGAAGCTGGCTGACCTGGTAATTTGGTGCAGGAAAAACAACATCCCTAAAATGAACTAAATTAAACTCAAATAACTTGAATGTTTTTACTGTACTCATAATAAATACATCCAGCATTGATAAGAGACTTATAATAGTAGTCATTCTACAAAGTATTTTAAGCCCTGAACCAACCCACTTATAAAAAATGTAGTAACTTGTGTAAGGGAGAGGTCCATAAAGTGTATGTGAAAGTTATTAAAATATCCCTGTGCATAATGTGCACTGTATACACCTTCTGCATTACTTGTGTTTTGATGCTGAAGATGATGCTACAGAAATCTTAAAAAAAGTGGTTTCACTAAGGCAGTTGCATCCACTTTCTAAAGAGTTGGCA
This sequence comes from Puntigrus tetrazona, assembly GCF_018831695.1. NCBI lineage: Eukaryota > Metazoa > Chordata > Actinopteri > Cypriniformes > Cyprinidae > Puntigrus > Puntigrus tetrazona. The sequence goes on along the minus strand of NC_056705.1, from coordinate 15,427,703 downwards.
AAGGCTTTTTACATAATTGTCATGGCAACTGTTCCTGATTAAGTGTGATTATGTCAGGGTTTGATGAGGGAAAAAAAAAAAAAAAAAACACACCAGACTGTTCAAACATTCCATGACCTGATAACCAGTGATTGAACATTCAGTGCAAGACATCAACAAACAACAACCCATCCAACTACAAGTTTATTTGCAAGCAAGTGCACCTCAGCCTCTACCCTTCAATACAATCTGCGACATCTTAACTTACTACCATTATCAAAAAGGCTTCTCCCGCTTCCATTACTAGCCTCTCTGGTATACTTAAGATCCCATCTGCACTATAACCTGCCGACACATACATTACTCCTGCACAGCACACCAACACTGCACTCAGCATAGTCTAGCTAAATATAAATTCATGTTCAGTCGATTTTGTTTTACTATTTGAATTCAATTACATCTAAATTCTAAGTCGGAAAATGATTCATTCTACTGCTCCTTTAAGGGTAAATATTCATTAAATGATATAAAAATAACATAAATGTTAAAATTAAAGGGTTAGTTCACCCAAAAATTAAAACTCTGTCATGTGGCTGAGTAATTAATGACAATTTTTTGGGTGAACTAACCCTTTAAATTTTAACATTTATGTTAATTTTATATTATTTCATGAATATTTATGGTTTAAAAAAAAAAACTAAAAGGAAGAGTAAAAAAATGTGTTAAGAGACATAATACATCATATATAAAGTACTAAAAATCAAAAAGATTACATTATTTAAAATTATAAATGAGAAGTAAAGCACCAGAGGTGTTTTTACACTGTACATTAATTAACCTCAGCTGTGTACAATAACTAATTTCTCAATAACTAACTTCATTAAAAATAGTTTGTGCATGCATGCACCAAGAAATGACAAAACATAGCTTTTTGGCCTGTTGCTCTGTAACCTTTTGTGACAGAGCGCTCTTGACTCTAAACAAACAGTTTGGCTGTAATCTAGTCATTAACTGCTTCCTGCTGCTTAAGAAAACATTGCATCAACGCGAGGTAAAAGAGGTTTGCGAATGTAGCAGGCTTTGAATGTGGAGAACCCTTTACAACGCAGACATTTCAACGTCTCAACAGCAGAGATGAACTTCCCGATCTCATGTCTACACATCAGTCAAGCTTTCGCCATGACAACACACTCTCATTCTCGGCAGATAAGAAAGGTCAGTGCAGATCTGCGTGGGATTTACAGTCATGCATATTACATGAATTGGGATCTGACAGATTAAACAGTTCACCTCAAGTACAAATTTGGAGTGCAAAGGTTCCATAAAACAAGGCATCCATTGCTCGTGGAAACAAAACAACGAGATGGAGATGATGCCGTGTTGAATATCTAATCCCTGGGCTTCACTGTGCTATATTAAGTAGGTTCCATTTTAGTTGTTAGGGAAAGACGTTTTTTTTTCTCCATCACTACAATGCTAAGAGTCATTAGCTGCAAGCAGAACCAACACCTTTTGAGAGAATCTGAGAGCCCCTCCAAATCTGATGCCTTACGCTGTCAGGCCTGTCATATCGATCTGAAGAGCTCTGCATGACGCTTTCTGCTGGATTTCTCTGGAAGAGGCTGCATGAAGTCTACAAGACATACCTCCAGTATGATGTTTATAGTTGTTAGCGGTCGCTCAAATGGCCTGTTTTAAGATGACAGCGTTTTCATTATTCTGAATTACTGGAGCACAAACAGTCCCTGCAATAAGTGCTCAAAATTAAGTTGACACTGCCATTTTTTTTTTTAATCGCCTGATGTTTATTAAATCATCCAGTGCTACCTTTCTGTAATTTCATACACAAAAATACCACATCATAATTGAGCTTTCTGGCAGCTGGCATGTGAAGGAAAGCTCTGCCTGCTGTGTGTAATTCCAGGAGCTGCTCTCAGTCACCTCAGTGGAAATAATGTGAACAAGCGGCGCAGTCCCGGTGAAGTGAAACGGAGCTGGCATAATGCTCATATTCCGACCTATGAGGTGATTCATCAGCAGGAATAGACAGCCTCTAAACAATAAACACTTCAATTTTTCCAGCAGAAGAATAAAACAGAGGGCGACAGGAAGACACATTGTTGTACAAAATTCATTCAGTTGTCATAAGATTTTACTTCATACTACTACACTAGAAAAATTATAAAACTATTAAAAGTTTCTACACTGCACAAGTAAATTATTAACTGAAATATTATACAAATATTATTTATAAAAAAAAATTATTTTGTACAAATATTTTTTAAATAAAAAAATATTAATTTTTATTTGCAACAGTTAGGCTAAGAACAATAAAAACACATTCATCCTAGCTGAAGATAATTACTGAAACTTAAAATGAAAAAGATATGAAATCATCCAATGTAAATTATTAACAAAACCTGTAATAGCACGTCAATGACAATGACACACATGCACAGATTTAGGTCAACTTAAAAAAACGAATTAAGTTAAAATCTTTATCTGCACCCTAAGTGGGCAGCAGAAAGTAGCACGACGATATTACATCTCCTCAATAAAGTTGCCTCCAAAACAAAAAAGCGGAAGATATTACTGTGGGCCATGCTAACCAAATTCATAAAATGACAATATATATTATATGAGATTAATGACCCATGCAATTAAAATATAAGAACACTGAATTACATCTCATGATATCTGTAAAACCGCTGAACTTTCAGCGAAAACAGAATTTTCAGTTATCACAGCAATAACTTGATTCACTCGCAGCGAATTTGTCTCCCACACTCTTGTTCCTCGACGTCTCAGAGCAATAATAAACTAAGCTGTTTGCTTACACCAGCTGGATAACTTCAGCCATCTCTGAACATGAACACCAAGTTAACAAAAGAAACTGTTCACCCATTAAATTACAAGCCTGCCTCTCAATCAAATTTTGACAGCATCAAATCAGTATCAAATTATAGCCTACTTAACAATTATTCCGTGGTGACTAGAAAGCAGATCATTCTTCTGCCTTCAACGTGTCCGAGTTAACATTTTCAGTGACAAAAATTGGTAAGTGTACATTCCTTGCAAAATTTTGCACGCAGCCGTCAAGCTTATAAAAGTTATGCATTTATAATCTTTAACTGATTCTGGGTAAACAGTTCAGCCCGATTCCCTTTTCTCTCTACAAGTGTGTTTATTGTTATAAAATTCAGTCAAATGCAGAACAACATCTGCAGTCGTTCCTAACTGACTGACATTCTTGCGGGGGAAAGACGTAACATTTCAATGCACAAAAATGCTGAGCACTTAAGTCAAATCTGCAAAACGTGCACAGTCTACGGTCACAAAAATAAATTAGTACGGCTAAATATTTAAATGCTCTTGTCAAAGAGGCTCCTGACAAAGACCCCCAAAGCTAATTAGGTTGGAGGACGAAAAGCCCTTTTTGCTGCTGTGCAGTCATCTGTGTTGGACAGTTAAAGGGTTGAGGATGTTCTTTCCATGGACATGTGTGGGGAAAAATCAATTTGGTTTATATTTAAAGGCGACGACTAGGGGTGTAACGATTCGTGTATCGTGTAATTCATGGTCATTTTCCAAATCATAGTGATCATCCCTATCCCCTTGTTAGTGGAGGCTTGAGTGACTAGAGCACGTGCGTGTCGTTATTTAGTGGTTTGAAAGGCACTTGTCAAAGGGAGCGATGTCATTTCCTCGTTATCTTCAGCTGGGATGTTCCTGTGATAACAGAAGCAGTACGACGTGCATCAGCAGATGTCTCAGTTTCAAAATGCTTTTAAAATACGCTAATACATTTTTTTTTTTAAAAGTTAAATAAAATATAATTGTATTCAATGTATCCATCCCTTGACGAATCTTCTGACACGCACCATTTCATGGGAACATCCCAGCTGGAGATAATGAAGAAATTGTGTCGCTCAATTTGACGAGTACAATCCAAACCACTAAATAACTCACTCCAAAGTCCCCACTAACAAGGGACCACTCTGATCATTTGGAAAACGACAATGAATCATAAGATACATGACGCGCCAATTGTTACACCCCTGGCTACAGCCATTATGTGCTTAGCTTTACAAAAGAACTTTTGCATCTCATTTTGCACGGTTAAGCGTAATGAAGGGGAATAGGAAACTTAGATCCTTGGAGCACAAGGAGGGTCAACAGGCTATTTATAGAAAGATGAATACTTTGATGCGAAGCGTAATTTAGTCAATCAAATAATTGCCCTTCCTAATATGTGACAAGCGATCAGCCGATATTGTGAGAAGTACATGCTCTTTGAATAAAAACAGCATCTGCCACATCAAAGTCAAAATGATCTGCAAAACAGGAAGCTAACCTCCAAAACCTCTAAAATTCTTCTGTCAAGACTGAAAAATCCTTTGATAAACAGCGTAAACGTTGGCCAAATAATTGAAACCATTAGAAACTAAGCATCACATAAAACCATCATTTATCATTAACCTTTATCGACCGGCCATCTGTGCCCCTGTTACTTTATAATATTTGCCATAACCAAATTTAAACAGATGCTTAAACCTTCTTAATTACACAAGATGGTTATTATTTGGACAGGCTTTGATGCTTTTCTCTTTTTATTTATACTTATGTTCTGTGTCTTCTTGCCAAATGATCTTGTAAAGGTCATGTAGTGTCATGTGATGATGACGTCAAATGTAAGGCCTGAACAAAATGGAGGCAAATTTATAGACTGAAACAGATGAGGGCTTTTATGTGGAAATATGGGAGTGTTAGTCTGACAGATGCAGCTAAATGCCATGGGTAGGATGGGTGGGGTGTTTGGTGGTGAAGATGATAACACTACAATCACTGGCTTTAATCTATTTCTAGCAGTAACAGTAAAACAAAGAGACACTTGTTATTTGCAAGTCTGGATGCATATTGTTTAAAACATATATATTTTCACCAGCACCATATTTGACATAGTTCATAGAAAATGTGCCCGCTCTACTGTAAAAATAATTTCACTCCTAACCTAACCTCCTAACCAACAAATTTACCAGTGAAGGGGAACATCGTTTCCGTCTGGCAAAGGGTTACTGATGATCCGGTCATTTGACTAAGCACAGAGCCATTACCTCAATCAGAGCTGTTAATGTTTCACTTCATGAAGCACAGCATGCATCTTCCTCACTGATTTAGTCCACGGCCTCACAAAATCGCTTTTCTACAGCAAAAGGACACGACGTCTAAAGAGGCTTTAGGAAGCTTTTCATTCATTATAAGTGTCCTTACTGTACTGACACATGTGACCATGAAAAACCATGGCTGCAGGCAATTTATTGCTTTAATGAATTTAGGAATTTACTTCAACGCACTTAATTATAATGAAATGAATTCAATAAAATAATTAATCCAGCCCCTGACCTGTGTGGTCATTCAATAAAAAAAAGGTTTTTTCATCAAAACAATTCAAGCTTGAAGAACCACCTTCATATTTTGCTTGTTTCACAAGCCGTGTTTTCCTTAGATTTTGAACAATATCAATGGAAAAAAACAACTGAGATGCTGTGGAAAAAATACACTGATTATAAACATACTATAATTTTACAAACATTACACATATTAAAAAAAGTACAAAATACTTACTTCTAGTCAATTAAGATGGCTGCAAAATTTTAAATCCCACTCTCTGAACATATGGCCCAGCGTCTTCCAGGAAAATCTCAGACACACATTCCACCACGCACCTACAGAGAGCTGAGAAACAGAGAAAATGATTAATTAATGTGAAGCAGGTTAAAGAAGGCAGACAGAGCACAGGGGACTGACCCAAATAAGAGTGTTTCCTGTAATGTGAGTCCATATGGTGTGTCACATTATTTGCCCATTTCATTTAGAAGCTACAGAGTATCTGTTAAAGGCATTAAAAAGTAAATAGCTATTTCTATACCATTTACATAACAGCCTTCGGGTTCTTGGGTATGACTTCATCAATCACTGTTTGTTTTATCAGAAGCATAAAGTTTATCAATATGTCATCTATATAGAGTAAAATTTGTTCTCTCCATGACTTTGCGTCCTTAACATGAAAAATATGAAAAACTGCCGATGCAGAAATGCATCAGATGGCACTGTGGTGCAAAATGCATTATATATAAATTAACACATTTAATAAATATCCTTTACGAATGAGAAAAGCAGTGTTTTTTATTTCAAATTCAAAATCCTAACTGCAATACTGTTAGTTAAACAACAATTAGACACGTTATTTGCTCAGCTTGTGCCCTGCCCAATGGAAAAAACTAGGAAAAAAAATTATATATGTCATTATATTATTATACAATGCAGCGTGGGTGTTTCTAAACACTTTTGTTCTTGAATAGAGTAACAACTAAACACATTTACAAACAAAGACATGTCTAAATGAGAGTTTCATTAGGTTGAATTGTATCAGTGTAGAAGGAATTTGGATCAAATAAGGTCCAAATAAACATAACTACAAATTATTTCAAACCCCTTTAAATGCATTTAAAGTGTGATCTTGTGACCAGTTGTTATGCTTACCCCTTTGAAACCCTGTCCCTGACGCCACTGATGCATTAAGTGCTTTAGATATGATTCTGTGTTTCTGAAACTGGTTTCTGTGTTACTATATAAGAAGGTGTAGCATACAAAACTGGATTTTGATTTTTGTCCACTGCAAAATGAAAACATCTACAACAGCCAATTATTTGGCTTTTTAAAATAATGGTAACATCACATTTAGTCATTTAGCAGTTATTGTTTTTTTTCCCCCTAAGCAAATGAGGACAATAGAAACAATTAAAATCAAAAGAGCAGTAATATGTAAGTGCTAGGACAAGTCTAAGTTAGTTTAATCAAGTACTTGAAGACTTATTAGAGGCATTTTTTCCAAGAAAACAAGCATAAAAATTTAATTTGAGTGCAACTGTTAGTATTAGAATAGAGAGTGCTTAAGGGTCAAATAAAGAAATGTGTTTTAGGTGGTTCTTGAAAATGCTATGGACTCACAGTTGGATTAATAAGTATAGGCCTACAAACTGTCCATCCCAAGTAGTTTATGTTAAAAAACTGATCGTATAGCATGCCCATAATACAAATCAGAAAGTATTTCTGTCTACATAACAAAGAGACTATGTCAAAAAGCTTTCATTTTGCCACAGAAAAACATACTCTAGTACAGTAAAACCACTAAAACGTTATAATATCGTAAACATCAAGAATTTTAAAACATTTACATAGATCAGGGAAAATGCACTAGTTTAATAACGAATTGAAATAAAATACAGACAGCCTGCGCCTAAAACGTCTCAACGTGTCCTACTCAACAGACCATAAACTGTTTCAAACCATTTCCATTGATTCTTCTTACCCATTTAGTCTCCGTGTGTTTTATTACAAAAGTCAAATGTTCGTCAAAAAGAACTGTCCAAAGCCAGTCTGTACGTGTATAAAGACAGAGGGCAGAGAAGACGTCGAGTTTGAAATACAGTTGATTTATTCGCTAACTTTTCAATGCCAGCCAGTCGTTCTCTTTAGTCCAAAGCTAAAACAGAACAATACTGCAAATGGCATGCGTTTCGTTACATTAGAAGTTGTTTCCAGGGTTTTCCGAATCGGACCAAGCAGAGAGAAGGTGACTAACTGTGAACACTCCCTTCCGTCAAAAAAAAGAAAATTGTCCTGGTAACACTTTTGCTCTCTTTGAACAAAACGAAGTGCAATAATGTCTGACTTTAAACGTAGAACTGCGGCTAGCATAAGAGCAAAGAAAGAGAAATCGTTGTTCGTTTTTACCTTTTCTCGTAGACAGGCTGTTGTTTGCCACCTTGATGTAGTGCGCGTGCTACAGTTGTGACAATCGCAAAACCAACACAAGCCGCGCGCACTTACCGTAAGGAATGGAAGAGAATTCGCGCGCTGCGCTGGAAAGCTACCGTAAGAAATGTAGCTGACTAAACAGCCGCTCTTCGTCCTCGCTGTAAAATTGCAGGTTCGTGTCTCGGGTTTTTCGTCCTCACGCGAAGCCGAAGGTGCCATATGGACGGTTTTCGCCGATATAGCAGTCAATACGTGTCAGAGTGTGCCTTTGAGATTGATGAGGCCATGTTCATGTGAAAAAAAAAATAAAAAATAGCCTATGTTGTTTCTGTGTGATATTCATAGTCAGACACGTTAGGCACTGCACTGCACACTTTTTTTCAAAAGGGTATCGTGAGCAAAAAGTAGGGCAGAGATATTAAGGCTTGCAGCAATTATACATGCTGTAGTTTGAATAGAAAACATACAGTGTCTGTGGTAATATTTCTTCTATGAAAAATAACAGATGTTAAAATGCTGTATAGAAGCGTATATCCTTGCTGGTAAAGAAAAATACGTAAAAAACAATAAAGGATAGTTCACCCAAAAATAAAATTCTTTTATCACATTCCAAAAAGAACAGTCAGAATGACATGAGTAAATAGGGTAAGTAAATGATGACAGAATTTTCAATTTTGTGTGTATTATCCCTACAGAGTTTCTGGTCCAATGTTCTCGGCCAGTAGGCTATGCATGATTCATGTTAGCTCGTGTTCTGTTTTACCCAAGAGCTATTACAAAAATATGATGATATTGGAATTTTAACTTGTGTAATTGGTCACTGGACTCAAAATGTCTGAGTTAATGAGATATAGCCCATTTGACCTGACAGAATGTTCTTCATTATTGAAGACTCGAAGACAGCCAATTTAGTGTGAACTGGTGAACATGCTGTCTTCAGCATAAATCAGAAGCCGCTGTTGGGTGTCTGTAATTTGTTGTGAGCATCTATTTTATTGTGAAGGTATAAACCGAATCACTCAATTGGTGTAATACGACGAAGGGTGCTTTGATCTCTCTCACAAAATCAAATCTAAGATTTTTGCCTTAGTGCCTCAGCAGAAGCCATTCATCAATGCAGACTGTAGTGAGCTAAATTAATTTGCGGATTGATCGGCACTTGGAAATTTCTTATTGCCGAATCTATTTTCTGCCCTGTGAAGCATCCAACCTCAAGACAGACATTTATTTATATTTATAATTGCATTTATTACGTAATAAAGAAGAAACATAAAAGAAATTTCCATTCATGATTTTAATTAAAGTTAATATAGATCCAGATTAGGTTGGGTGTGCTTTAACTGGTATGGTTTTTATCCAGTTTCACAATTACTAAATGAAGATGTAGTTCAAGGCAGATCCAGAACATATAGAATTTAAAGGAACACTTCACCCAGGAATGAATCTGAAATGTTCAGTAGATGAGTTTAATTCCAAAATCAGTTGAATTAAATGAATTTGGAGAAATTACATCACTAACTCACCAGTTGATCCTCTGCAGTGAATGGGTGCCAACAGAATGAGGGTTTAAACAGTTGATCCATATTCAAAGTAATGCTCCATTGTTCTCTCACATCAAACATTAATATTTTTTTTAGAATTGTTTTGGAATTGTGTGAATTAACAACACGTGTATCTGCTAAAAACTGAATTGACTCACTTTAATTTCACAGAAAAGTCAATAAAAAGATGTTGGCATTGAACTAGAGATGATCATATTCTCACTGGATTACTTGCATCTTCAATCAATTCCTGTCATATACTGTATGTAATATGTTTGTATGTCCAGCAACCCAGTGTAAATCCTTATCATATTGCCAAATGCTTGTTCCTCCATCTATTCCTCAAATCATGTGAAAATCGTATCTCCAAAGTAAAGCGCACAACATACACAAGACCAGAACAGCTCTTTAATATTGTGGCTAAGCATGTCTTGTCATGCAGTCCACAGCTTGAATCACATCTTATCCAATACTTCTACATCTCTATAGGGGCTCTGAAAGGCTCTTCACATGAGCTCAAACAGAAATGCTTCGGACACGCTCCTGATTACGTCTGACCCTCATCAGATGTGGGCCGAAACCACTATGCAATCAGTCTTTTTGCATTAGAACGTTCCTGGCCTACTCGCTTTTTTAGGAAAACAAGGACTCTTTTATCGATAACTCGCAAACGATGAGTGATATGATATGACTGAACCTGGTTAACGGTTAATCTGTCATAGAAAATATTAAATAATATTAAAAGTAATATGACTGTTTGCATTGCACACGACCTCAGTTAAATTCTAGCCATCTAATAGAATGGATTCCCAAAGAGGAAAATACTGAACCACTCCCCTGTTATTCTATGCCTCCCATGATACTTCTAATGGATAATGATGATGAGTTAAGATGTAAAAGTGAACAGCAGAGAAGAAACATCCTGCCACAGAAGTGGAAAGGAAAACCACAGTTTATAACAACAGTTAGTCAAAGTGCAAAGCTTGAGTGGATAAGATGTAAAGAGAGCAAAGAAGAAATGACCAGAAGGAAAAAAAGAACAAATACTTTTAAATGGAGTCATGACTCATACAGATGTGAATGATGACACATTAGAGAGGATGTTTATCAGGCTCCGAGCTTTGGTTTGGTTCCTCAATGTTTCATGCAAATGTTTTCTTTTTTTCAAATAAAAAGAAATAAAAATAACAATTAAGAAAATGTTTGTTTCTAGTTTTTCGGTGTTCGAAAAATGAACATAAAACAACAAAAAAACATGATAAGTGTATGTTATGATGTCTATTAGTTATCTATCATTCATTTTTTCCATTCTTGTAGATTAAAAAATGTACCCTGTATTAAACTTATCATTTCAACTCACTAGTCTAATATAAAACATAAAAAAAAATATTAAATTAAAATATTTGTACAGCATTTGAAAACTCCTGCTCTTGAGTCATTTGAGGGAAATCCAAGCAAGCCAGGAGTTTCATACAGGCTACATCTAACACTAACATTTATAGATCAAGCTATATTAAAAGTATTGATCGAAGTTGCATATATATTGTGACTTTGCTACTTTAATGGGTTCAGTTTAATGTATTTAAGTGCAGTGGTCATATGAAACCAAAGGCATCACCATGGCAACAGAAACTCTTGCTGTGCAGTTGTGAGGAGATGGGATGGAAGAGGATATGGACCAACCATCATTTGAAGCCACAACTTAATGACAACAAACCCATAAATGCAGAATTTAATGTGATTTTTCATTTACTGTCATTATAACCCTCATCAAAACACTACATTTCCAGCTAGTCATATTGTCCATCGCTAATGAAGTTCTCAGAACATCCCATAAATAAACCACTACCTCATTTTGCGCTGTTGATTTTGGCATCAAAAAAATAGTATTTTACAATGTATGACCAAAACATATTAAACACATGCTCAAACCAAATAAGTAATTTCTTAGCTTTTTTCACTGTACCTAATGTGCCTCACAAAAGCCATTATCAGTGTCCCCTTCCACTTACTTGAATAAAAAGATTTTATTTAACTCAATGTGTGGCCTCAGTCCCTGGTGCTTTTTTACATAGCAACATTTAAATCATCACAGCAGCAAAAATGCAGATAGACATTAAATGTTATAATAATAATAATTAATTAATGAATTAAAAAGGGATTCCCTTCCAATCTAAGGAATGTGTATAATCTATAACGCATAAAAAATACTACAAAAACTGTTAAAGCCTAAAGAGTTTTGTCTCATGGGTTATTGTGATAAATATACAGGAAGGAAAAAATCTTGCTCGGGAAGAGAGTGAGAGAAAATGGTCCACTTCATGTTACAGTCCAGAGGGAAAGTGTACCCCCAGCCGAGATATAAAATTACCTCCTTCCAGTGTGTTGAAACTTTGAGCTTGCAACAAAGAAGGGAATCTAATTTCCAACTACCCGTGGTTGCACAAATGCAAATATAGTACCACAGAGATGCATAGAAACATATTAACACCTTGATAATGAGTATCGTTCACCCCAGATGTCCCTGTCCGCAAAACACGAGATATCCCAAGGTTTTACCTCACTTATTTTCTTTCTAAAAAAATTCTAAAAAGAAATTACGGCTACTTCACCAAACATCTGACACAATCTCGCCATTTTGATTTTGCTGTGAATATTATGATTAATTGGTCAGTTTAAAAATAATGACGTATCTTGAACAGGATTTTAAAGCAAAACTTGTATGATTATTGTATGATTTGGAATAGGATTGTAATCCAAATGTTCATCAACAAAATAGCTCCACCATGTGGGCAGTGTTGATAATTATTCTTATTTATGAAGACCTTCCTTCGGTGTGGATTTTTCAAGTAATCTCAGCTATAAGTGTATAACATACTTGTATTGAACTGTCAATAAAGCAATTAATATGTCAAAAAAGAGAGAAAACAATAAATCCAAAAATTAGTAATAAAACAATTGGACATCTTTAATTAGCATTATTAAAACATCATTCATATACCGCAGTATACTGTAAAAAAAATCCGTAAAAATACAGTAAAAACGTCTGTTTTTAACTGAAGGAATTCTCCGTATTTTTAGTTTACAGGTGTTTTTCCGTAATTTTCAATGACGCATTGCATTGTGGGTGCAAGATCCTTGCGGCGCGAACTGTGTGGGCGAGAAGCAAACGCCATTAATACAGATTACTTCATTCAGTTGCCGGAGAAGGATTAGTTTAACGCTTCAAACGTAAAATGTAAGTTAAGGATTTAGTTTTTGTTTTTTACAATCTTTAGTAATGCCAACGTTGTATTTAGGTGCTATATCTTATTAGTTTGTTGAGACCCGTTGAGTTTAACTTAACGTTACTGTTTTGCATGTCCTCACACAACGACACAATTATTTGATTCCGGTTTCGATTTAATTGGTATTTGTGGGGATAATGTGAATATATGTGACTGTGCCCTTATATTTCAGTGTTTTATTAGACTAATTTATTGTGGTTGCAAGACAACAACCCTGAGGTAAAATATTAAGAAGACTTGCTTTTTCAACAACATATTGCCTGTTTTTGCTCTATTTCGCCATCAAAAACCATTACAAACCCGGCCACAGCACTGTTTTCCTTCCTGAATGAATCAACAGTTTAAATGAATCGGTTCAGTCGTTATGACTCGCTTATTAACGGTGACTTACTGCCACCTACAGACGGATTAATTTTTTATTTTATATCAAAACATGTATGCATAAAATTAGGCCTTTATAAATGTTTAAGTTTTAAGTATGTAAAAGCTGATAGAGCACTGAATATATTGCTTCAGAATAAATTTACACCACCAAAAATCTAGGTGATGCTAAATTCTAAATCTTGTCTGCGTGTTAATCTTTCTGTGTCATTCATTTCTTTACTTGTGAAGTTAAACTAGTATTCATTTCTTTCAGAATAAATCCTGGTCAAAGGCTGAGATGAAGGGAACAAAATATCAAAATCTTCCAAGACCGCTGAAATTCCTGCAACCCTGTTTGTTATTTTTGATTTTTTTTTTTTTTTCTTTTGATTTGACTTGGACACTTTACTGTTTTGCTTTGGAGCTCAACTTTTGGACAGTGCAGCACTAATATTGCACACACAAATGAAAAACAAACAAACAAAAACTTTAGCAGGCATTTTCTGCACATTGTTCAATGAATTAGTACCATGATTTTGTATTCAAGGTTTGGTGCTTGTATGTACGCATGTAGGTGTGATTATTTAGCTGCAGCTTTGTTTTTATTCCTGTCTTTGTGTTTTTCTTTTAATTAACTTGACTTGGTTTCTTTTATTTTACTAATGGAGCTAATTGTTTTGACAGTGCATCACTAATATTGTACGCAATGCTATTTGAAACATGACATTGTTTTAATGTTGCTTGTATGTATGTATGTATGCATGTTATTAGTTGGTGTTTTTGAAAATTATTTTGCAGTATTACAGTTTTGTGCTTGTATTTTCATATGTAATACAAAAGCTATTGCATACATTTACCTATAGTAAAAAATAAATGTTTGGTTTGTGTACACATCTTTCATTCATTGGACCATGTTTATTATGTATTGTTCGTTTTTGGTATAAATAAAATTAGATATCTTAGCATAACTAGTGATTATATATAGAGCAATACAGATTTAGTTAATGCTACAGAAGAAACAGTATGCCAAAGTTTCATAATTTGCTATATAACCATTAACGGAAGTAGTTAAATGGTACGGAGAATGTTTCTGTTTTTAAATAGAAGGAAACTTTTTTTTGTACTTTTAAGAACTACTCAAATGGTTCTTTGTGAAATCAAAAATGTTTCATGGCATTGCTGAGAAAAACCTTTTGAAGCACTGATATTTTTATTTTATGAGTTTAACCTAAAGCTCTCAACTTCTTATTTGCCTAATAGAGAAATGTGTTATTTCTGCTCCACTAAGCGGACTAGAAAATAATGACTGTTTTCACACATAATAATATTTTGGTGTCATGCAAATTTGTTAACAATGACAATTTATTATGATTTGTTAAGATGCTGAAAATGTAAGTATTCAATTGATTTTGACTCTGGGTGACACTTATTTTCTCTCTCAAGCCTAATCCCATCATTTATACCTTGTTTAATTTCATTAAAACTGACCTTGGTTCATTAAAAAAAAATCCAGTTTTTCCACTGAATACTGGCCATGTACCACAAACAAAAAAACTGAACACTGAAAAAACAAAAGAGAACTCCATGAGAACTTGAGTTATTAGCATCAAATGATGAGGAACATTCTAGGTTATTGCTTTCCTTTACAGGGTGCTCTATAACCCAATGATGGAAATGCTTGCTGTGAATCTTTCGTTAGAAGTAAAACAAGTCCATCCATCCTTGAGACCTGGGGCTGGGACTTCTGACTCTTGGCTTGGGCTTGTTCTTTTGGAAAAAAAGGCACTGATGATTTACATGGTACAAAAGTCTCTTTCTCAAGTACAGTTGTATTATTTGCTGGACTCTGTTTGAAGAAGAGGTAAATGCCTATTTCTATGGTTTACTTGAAGCACTATTGCCACTTATTAAAAATGAAATTGATGTATTCCTTTATGATGCCAGCTATATATTTGAATGCTCAATGAGTTTTTCTATATGTTGGTAATTCAGGTGATCACAAAGGTTTTCATTTGTCAACATTAGTTAATGTAACTAGCAATGAACAAACAAAAACAATACATTTATTACAATACTTACTCATCTTTGTTAATAATAGTTCATAAAAATTCAATCATTCATTGTTTGTTTATGTTAGCTCACAGTGAGGTAAAACACAAACTTGTGATTTTAATAATGCAATGGTAAATGTTGAAGTAAGCATTAACTAAGGTTAATAAATGCTTAATAAAGAGGAAATTAAATGATACGAATAGGAATGGTTATTCAACCGATTCATGCATGAACGAAGCACTGTCTTTATTCATGTTATTATGAATGTTATGATACTTGAACTGTTAAAAAAAGAAAACCCTATGAAAATAAGATGTACACTTATTGTTTGTTTGTTTTTTGTTAAACATGGCAAATCAGAATGTATATCATTTTGTTAGTAGTAGTAGTATTTTTGTATGTATGTATAATTGTATCTATGTTATAATGCTTGTACTTTTCAAAAATAGTAATAAAAAAAAAAATCAGCGCGTGACTTCTGTGACGTCACCGAACTTTTAGAACGTGTCGCCCTACTATTTAAAGGATTCGAATTTAGAACTCATTTTGTTGGTTGAAGTTTTAGTGTAGTGTTTTTCTGAGTGGAAAAAAAACCTGTTGTAATGGGGCTGTTTTCAAGACTAAAGAAAGCGTTTAAACGGGAGCATGCACACGAACCCGAGCCCTGTGTGCTGCTCAAATACTCCCCCGTCAGGCCGGAACACCATCCTCATCCTCACGATGAGACGCCTGGTGCTGCTGCCGATGAGATAGGGAGAGAAGAGGCAGGAGACCAAAGTTCTGGGGATGTCGTCCTCTTCACTTTTTCCGCCGAAAAGCTGGGAAATACAACCTGGCTAAGGCTGAGGAAGTCTGCCAGAAGGAGGCGGCATTGTATCGGAGACTTAATGATGGTACAATCACAGAAGATGATTGAAGTTTTGATTCAAGGGAGATTCTTTAATTAGGGAATGTTTTTGTGTACAATTAAAAAAATCACTTGTTCACATACTTAAGATAGCACTGTCTAAATCGTCCATAATTGTTACTGAGCATTTTTTCCACTTCGTTATTAATATTCCATCTGTAGGTCAGACTTCTCGACAACAGGGATGTGTTGTTGTCGAGATCCATGATCATCAAGACCCTCCAGTCTCTGAAGTCCTCCTGCTCTAGAGAAACTGCTGGAGCAGGACGTCCCCAACAACTGGATGTCAACATTCCAGCTAGTTTGAATAAAGAGGACAAAGTGGAAGAGCTGGACAAGGGTAAGTTTACTGACATAAGCCCATTCTCACTTTCCCGGTGAAGGGATTTAGTAGGCCTCATTGCCAAGCCTGACAGTAAAAATCTTAATTCAGAAACAAAGTCATGTAATGTAATTAAAAGGTACTGTAATTTGAGTATGCGATATTTTATTCATATTACTCGTGTGTTCCCCTCTTTAGATCAGATTTGTCTCATGGATAATCGCACTGAAGACAATGAAGTGGAGGAGCCAGACAACAGTACGAATATTAAATATATGAATATTAGAAATTGTTAGTAGAAATTCTAGAATGCGTATTTTTGCTAACTGCATTTGTTTATCTTATAAATAGATCACGTATTCAGGCAATACGAATTTGGGCCCCAGCTGGTGAAGGAGGCGGTGGCTGTGTATATGCAGGGACTCGCCGCAAGGATGGCCTTAAGGTTTCATTTTTGCTTCCTTTTTTTGTTTTTACGTATGAAACTTTCCATACTTGTTTGGTATTGGTGACTGGAATGATCTCTGTGCACCTGATAATTGACTATTCTAGCTTTGTTTGAACAGGTGGCTGTGAAGATTGCCGAAAAGACTCCAGATATGCCATATATCAGAATTGTGAATAGCCTGTGCTCTTTATAATGTTGCTTCTCAGTCGTTGTTTTCAGTTTCGAACGTCTTATATCACGTTAAATCTAAGAAACCACCTTCAACTAAACATCATGCTTTCTTTTAGCCTGGCCATCCCAGTCGCCTCCCTTGGAGATTGGCCTTACACTCTTGGCCAATGAGGACCCCAGCGTTCCATACATAATCAAACTCCTGGATTGGCAGGACAACCCGGACAACTATGTCATGGTTTTGGAGCGACCCATGCCTAGCATGAGTCTGTTTAGTTTCGTGGAGGTCCGTGAAAGGCTCAAAGAGGGGCTAGCACGACATTTTATGTTGCAGGTCGTTCAGGCCGCTAACATTTGCTGCGAGCGCGGGTCTTCCATAGAGACATCAAAATGGAAAACCTCCTGGTGAACCCAGACACATTGGAGGTCAAGTTGATCGACTTTGGATGCGGCGAGCTCATGAAGGACACTGAATATGTGACCTACAGTGGTAAGTTTTACCATTTGCTAGCAGGTCGTTTAGCTCCCGAAACACATCTAGCTGCACACGCTGTAGAAATGCATTAAATATCCAAACCCCTTTCTTCCAGGTACAGAAATATTCTGTCCACCAGAGCTCTGGAGCAACGGCAGCTACTATGCAAAGCCGGCAACGGTTTGGTCTTTAGGGATCCTGCTGTTCGTTATGGTGTGTGGTTATTATCCAGACGACGACGAAGACCTGCAAGAGATCAGCAAGAATACGTGGTCCGAACCTGATCTGTCAAAAGGTAAGATCTTCATCAAAGAAAAAAAGAGGTGGATTACCAAATATGAAAGTATACTATTTAGAAACTTGATTATAAAAAAGTGGAACATACAAGTTTGTAATCATCTCTCAACTTTTTGACCAGAATGCTGCCAGATGATTTGTGATTGTCTGCAGCTGGATCCCCAGCAGAGACCTATTCTGGAGGATATGCAGCTCCATAACTGGTTTATGGTACTAAGATTAGAATTTGCTAAATGTTGTTTTTTTTTCATGTTTGCT
Organism: Puntigrus tetrazona; assembly: GCF_018831695.1. Lineage (NCBI taxonomy): Eukaryota > Metazoa > Chordata > Actinopteri > Cypriniformes > Cyprinidae > Puntigrus > Puntigrus tetrazona. Next base: position 15,409,782 of record NC_056705.1, on the reverse strand, counting down.
CCAAATGTCACGTATTAAGATAAATAACACTGATTTATGTTTTTGTTTCAGGTCGTGGAGTCAGAAAACTCCCTGCCCGTCTAGAAGTGCCTGGCACCTTGAAGTGGCATCATTTATATTTAGAATTTGTGTTAGATAAATATGTGTTAAGACAATTGTTTTAAAATATTATCCGAGATAAAGTATAATATAGTAACAGTTACATAAGTATAATTAAAAAAACCAAAAAACAAAAAAAAAAAAAAAAAAAAAAAATGTATATAAGTATAAGAATAGAGCAAGTAGATATAAGTATATCTTTATAATTATTTTATTTAGATGTTAAGTATTAAGATATTTGTAGTTGTATTAAGACATGTGTTCAATGTGTTATATTACCCGAGATCTCTCTGTTGAAAGCATTTGGAAATACCAAAAAATAAAAATGAATAAAATCAACAATTCATTCAGCACTACAGTCATCCATGACACAAACAATCAGTGTAGAATGTACAGAAATATTCAGAAATGTCAAAATGACATAACTCATGTACACTTCACACAAAAACACATCCCATGTTAGCTTGACAGAATTTTGGATTGGAGTTGAATTGTTCCAAATTAGACTAAAAGATTTATAAAAATATATTTAGTCAAAACTGTGTATGCTATGTCGGTTGACAACACATACATTGTACACACATTATGACATTAGCCACTTCCACAAATTTCAGTACAACTGACTTGATTATAAAGCGGACAATTGATGTATTCTTTTGTAATGCCAACTATATATATATATATTTGGCAATTCAGGCAATTCCAAAGGTTTTCTTTCCGTATATGAAATCCCTGCTTAAGGTAAATCAGTTAAATCACCAGTGCTGCATCTTTGGAATAGGAGCCAAGCATGATTACATGTAGGCATAATAAAAATGGCAAAAATTTTATAGAAACACAGAAAACATCACATCAAAATTTCATGTAGTTGCTGCTCAGTAGTCACATTACCACGATTAACAGAAGCACCACGTCCCAGCCATAAATGAGCACAGTTTTTACAGGTTGACTACATCCAAAGTTTTTTCCCCATTAATAGACCTGTGTCACGGTGTGTTTCAAGGAAGGAGCACTCGACGAGAATATGACATTAACAGTTTTAATCTTCTACAAACAAACTGAATATAACGAGATCGGACAAACTGAACTGAAATAAACAGGAACTATATACACAAAGTAATTGACATAATTAACACGACACCTGAATACAGTTAGACAGTTAACTGAAGGTAGGGCACACACAGCACATGATACATGAAAACAACAAATACGTGACAACCTGCTGACCATAAACAGCATTAAACTAATTCAATTAAGATATTAAATACCAAACACTCTATTACATACCAAGAGGAGTATATGAAAAATGGTAACACTTTACAAGATGTCAAGATTGTTATTGTTACGACCTACGGCGTAGGTCTAGGGGTACTGGGGTATATAACATTTAAAAAGACAGACAGTAAAGAGTGCGTGTACGGTGTGCCGGACCAAAAAAAACTCAGCAAACTAAAGTACAAGAGAATGCTTTTGTTGTTGTTTGTGATCATTAAATACTGAAAGTTTGGAGGTGACAAAACAAAAAAGGAAAATGTATATACACATGTACACTATTTACATGAACAATACACGAGACGGAGGGAACGGGAAGAAGAGACGAGGCCGGTGCTAAATCAAAGAAAATAAGTCAAAAACAGCCTCCAGCTACTTAATTTCCCCTAAGCTATCTAGAAACAGAAATATACAGAGAGAAAATGTTTTCAGCGTCCGAGACGCCCTAACTAAACTACACTCGTTTAGCCAAAACAGGAGCACATGGGGTGGCACGCGGCCACAACCTAAAGTACTAGACGATGACAGAATCCTGCGTGTTGTAGTGTATGTCACGTGACGTCCTTACCTGTCCATCATAACACATAACGCGTGAGGATTTACAGTGTGGGGGGAAAGGGAACGAAAAAACAATACTCACGGTGGCAAGTGACAAACATCAAAACAAATACAATACGCAAGGATAGCGAAGCAAGTAGCGAGTACGAACAGCAACAAAATGGGGGGCTCTATATGCAACATCCCAGTGAAAGATCAAGTTACATACTTAGGAATTCTAATTAATGAAGATAAAATAACAGGAAGTAAATTGACACTTTAATAGCGAAAACTCAAAAGAAGTTTAACTCATGGTTGCAAAGAGCCTTATCAACAAGAGATTTTGGTGTTAAAACAACTCTTTAAGAGTTCAATTCAACACTGGACCCGAGTGTATTTGGTCCCACTCAGATTTGGTGATAAAATGACCCTTAAAAGTGTCCAATTTTCAGAGTAAAATGAACTGAGATTGGAGTAAAAATTTAACACTGCTCAACACTGAGTAGTGTTACTGCAATTTAACGCTACAAGATATGCCATTCATTAAGTAGTTCAAAAATTAACTACAGTGCCAATATTTCACTCTCTGGTTAAAGTGCAAAGTCAACTCTTACATCGTTTTCTTAATAAAAAAAAAAAAAATAGAAAAATAAAGAACAGAAAACAGCTTCATTAGCGAAACATTTATTTGTCAGAACCGGGACTTGAACATGGGTCTCTAGCGCCGTAATAAGATACTCTCCACCGAAGTGTTGGACCCAAAATGCAAGACACAAAAGTCAAAAGAAGAATATCTTTTATTTCCAGGGCAAAACAAAACAGTCCAAACAAAAACTACTCCAAAAGGCAAATTACTTCTCTCAAGAGTAGACAGAAAAAAAATCAGGAAGTCAGAAGCCCAGGGACAAAAATTAAAAGAAAAGAGATGATTCAAGAGAACTTACACATGAACCAAAAGGGCACCAGCAAGCAAAAATAACCAAGCACAAATGACAAAAAGAAAGCCACTTAAATAGGGAAGCTAACTAGACAGGGCTGGGACTAATAAACCTAATTAGCTGAGAGAACGAAACACAGGAAAATTGTCACCATCAAGTGGCGAAAATAAGGCATGGCAGATTACAAATCCTGACAGGACCCCCCCCTTCTAGGAACGGCTCCTGACGTTCCTCCAGCTTTGCCCCTTTGAGCTCTGAATTCTCAAATCAACTCAGGATCTAGGATGTCTCTGGCGGGAACCCAGGAGCGCTCCTCCGGACCGTAGCCTTCCACAAGATACTGCCGGGACCCTCGAACTTGACGAACATCAAGTATCCTGTGGACTGTAAACGCGGGTCGACCCCCAATGACCCGAGGAGGCGGAGGAGTTTTATCTGGGATAAAAGGAGAACACAACACAGGTTTTAACAAGGATACAATACATGAAATGTGGGATTAACCTTAAGTGAACGGGTAAAGTTAAACGATACGTGACAGGATTTACTTTCCTAGCTATTTTGAAGGGCCCAATGAACTTCTGACTCAGCTTATGGGACTCCACCCTAAGTGGGAGGTTCTTAGTTGAAAGCCAGACCCGTTGCCCCACACGCAGAGAAGGAGCTGCTCTTCGCTTCCGATTGGCCTGGGTCTGGCGCTGGCCAGACGTGCGGAGATGTTTAGCCCGGACAGTTCTCCAGACCCTCCTACAGCGTCTGATATGAGACTGGACTTAGGGCACGGCCACATCCATTTCTTGCTCGGAGAATAGAGTAGGGACATAGCCGAATTGGCACTGGAAGGGTGAACGGCCGGTAGATGATGAACGGAGGGTATTATGAGCATACTCAGCCCAAATCAGGTAAGAGGACCAGGATGAGGGATTGCTGTGTACCATACACCTCAGGGTGGACTCGAGATCCTGGTTGACTCTTTCGGCCTCTCTGTTGGACTCAGGATGAAAGCCTGAAGATAAACTAACTGTAGCCCCCAGAGACTGACAGAATGCGCTCCAGAACTGGGATGAAAACTCGGGTCCTCGATCAGACACAATGTCCTGAGGGATGCCAAACACTCGAAACACATGGGTAGTGATAAGTTGAGCAGTCTCTTTGGCGGAGGGAAGTTTAGGTAGGGGAATGAACCGGGCGGCCTTGGAGAAGCAGTCGACAATAACAAAGATAGTAGTATTGCCTTGAGATGGGGGCAGATCCGTTATAAAATGGAGAGAGAGATGTGACCAAGGACGATGAGGAATAGGCAGGGGGTATAGGAGACCTTGAGGGGGAAGATGAGATGTCTTGTTTTGACTGCACACGGGACAGGCTTTGACAAAGGTTGCCACGTCAGTCTTAACAGTGCGTGTGATCCCAGGATGACAAGCAAATGAGGAAGTGTGGGCCCACTTGAGAACCTGAGCTCGAACAGACTTAGGGACATACAAGCAGTTCTCTGGGCCTCCATCAGGACCCGGGTCTCGTAGTTGGGCTTGACGTACTGATGTCTCCAGAGCCCAACGCAGGGGGGCCACCATTCTGGCTGCCGGAATAATAGGGCAAGGGGCATCTTCTTGGGACACACAGGCATAGACTCGAGACAGTGTGTCTGGCTTAAGATTCTTAGAGTCTGGTCGGAAGGAGAGAATAAAATTGAATCGGTTGAAAAAAAGCGACCACCGTGCCTGGCGGGGATTAAGACGCTTGGCTTGCTGGATGTATTCCAGGTTCTTATGATCAGTCAGCACCTGAAAAGGGTGTTTGGCCCCCTCAAGCCAGTGCCTCCACTCCTCCAGAGCAACCTTAACCTCCAACAGTTCCCGGTCCCCCACGTGGTAATTCTTCTCAGCAGGACTCAGCCGATGGGACAAAAGGCACATGGGTGCAGCCTGTCATCCTTCCCTCTCTGGGACAGAACAGCTCCAACGCCAACATCTGACGCATCTACTTCTACAATAAAGGGAAGTTCAGGGTCAGGAATGGACAGAACAGAAGCAGACGTGAAGCAATGCTTGAGATTAAGAAAGGCTGCCTCGGCCTCAGGGTTCCAATTAAATTTAGTGAGACTGCCTCTAGTAAGGGCAGTGAGAGGGGCCACCACTGAGCTGAAGTTCCGAACAAACCTTCTATAAAAATTTGCAAACCCAATAAATCTTTGTACCTCCTTAATGGAGGTAGGAACTGGCCAGTCCAGTACAGCACTCACTTTCTTGGGATCCATCTGAACCTGCCCCGGCTTAATGACAAAGCCCAGGAACAGGAAGGAGTGTTCGTAGTGTGGAACTCACATTTCTTGGGTTTCACATAGAGGTGGTTCTCTAGGAGGCGTCCCAAGACCTTTCTGACATGACGCACATGCTCTTGAAGAGACCTTGAAAAAATTAAGATGTCATCAAGGTACACAAAAACAAACTTGTTGAGCATGTCTCGAGCACGCGTCATTAATAAGGGCCTGGAAAACAGCAGGGGCATTAGTGAGGCCAAAGGGCATAACAAGGTGCTCATAGTGTCCTGAAGGGGTGTTAAAGGCAGTTTTCCACTCATCCCCTGGCCTAATACGTACAAGGTGGTATGCATTACGCAAGTCAAGTTTAGTAAAGATCACGGCATCTTGAAGCAGCTCAAACGCAGAAGTCATAAGAGGGAGGGGATAGCGATTAAGTACCGTGATAAGGTTGAGGGCCCTATAATCAATGCAGGGCCTGAGTCCACCATCCTTTTTCTCAACAAAAAAAACCCCCTGCTCCTGCGGGTGATGTGGACGGCCGAATGATCCCAGCCGCAAGAGACTCCTTAATATAACTCTCCATGGCTTTCTGCTCAGGTGAGGACAGGGAGAATATACGACCACGAGGAGGGCATGAACCAGGCAGCAACTCGATAGAACAATCATAAGGTCTGTGGGGGGGCAAGACAGTGGCTCTTTCTTTGCAGAACACAGACCATAAAAGATGATATTCAGAGGGAACTCGGGAGAGATCTATGGACTTGAGGTCCTCAAGAACAATCATAGGGCATATGATTTCCAGAGTGGAGGATAGAGGGTTAACAGGTAACTGGAGATGGGAAGCAACAGTAATGTCCATAAAATTCCCAGCAGCCCCAGAATCAACTAAAGCTTGCAGCTGGTGTGACTTATTACCGTTCCTGAGAGTGACAGGAAAAAGAAAAAGACCCATATTTACTGGAGAGACTAACTGAGTTACTCCCGAGACAGCTCTCCCCCCTCTGCTCGGGAATGGGCGTTTGCCTTCAATTCTGGACACTGTGAGCGATAATTGCTCTGCAACCCACAATAGAGGCAGAGATGTGTTTCACATTTCATCTTCTAGTGATACCACACAGTTTCTATTTCAAGTTGCCTGAAGTAGAGAAATTAAAACAATAATACGTTAATTGTGCAATTTGACCCACGTCAAGCCAATTATACGACTACACTCAGATTCATGTTCAAGATGAAAGCGCATTTAGCTTATTTTCTAATATAACGTTACGTCGTTTAAACGCGTCCATCTTTACAGCAATAAGAAACCTATAACACCAATAAAAATAAGAAAGGTTGGATAAACAAGTTAGCCTGTTTTTTTCTTCCTTCGTTGCACTACGTTGAACCATCCCCGATCGCCATTTATACGACTGAAAAATGCAATGGTGGCAATCAAATGTCTTCACAAGATTTGTTAAATGTCGTTGGACACGTTTAGTCTGTGAGCTGAACAGGTTGCAATGATTTATCCTGACAACATCTAACGTTGCTTAAAATCGACAAAACCTACAATACAGGAATTACAAGTTAAACGTTAGCATATAGTGTGAGATTTTGCCCCTGGTCCATGCATCCCTGCCTCTGCTGAATTATTTTGAATAATTTGCTATACACGGTTTGTTTAAAACCATTTCATGATGTCACATCCATTAACTTGCTTAAAAAGACAGATTATTATATTTGCGTTGTTAATAGACCTAATGTTACATTGGATTAGACTACAATTAACCTCACCTTGGAGAGAAAGGGTTTTCGAAAGCACCCCTCCCCTTCTGTTTTTTTTTTTTTTTCTCAAAAAATCAGTATTAATGAATCCAGCAAAACAGGGGTAGAATGGACTTTGCTACATTAAACAACAAAATGTTTCTCAAAGGTCCCTCTTCACTCTGTAATATTATCCCAGACTATATTTTCTCTAAAGTTGGTGGCCTGAATTTTCTACCGTTTTGTAATTGTAATGTTTCAAAGATCCCTATCAAACTTTCTCATTTTCATAAAAAGATGCTCTTGTCCCTCATATACAAGCTTTTTCTCCACAGCGATATTATTTATGGAATCTGAACATTTTGTATAACGGAAACATTTTCATCAGATTTTTTAGCATTCATCCAATCTTATTTTGTGAGTGACTTTTATTTTGGTTTAAGAGATGCTTTCTTAAATATTAGAGAATTAATTTGTGATTTCTGTTAGCTAAAATTCATATTCACATTCAACAAAAGTTTACTGGCTCTAAACCTCAGTTAAAATTGATTTGGACAAATATATGGAACCTATAAATACCTCTACTAATGTAAAAGCTATGAAAACTGTATCCCTGTATTCATCCTTTGTGTCTTAAGATGTACACTTATTGTTTTATGTTTTTTTGTTAACCCTGGCAAATCTGAATGTATATTCTTTTGTTAGCAGTAGTTTTATTTTTGTATGTATTTATAATTGGTTCTACACTCTCAAAACAAACTTGTGTTATATTTTAACACATCTGTGTGTCTAGTTAAGGACAACACATTTTGTTACTTTTAACTCAATCAGTGTGTTATTATTCTTAACACAGGAGTGACTTATGTGTCATAAATCACACAATTTGTGTCATAAATGTGCTATTTTTGACCATTTAAAATGAATGCAATACAAAATGTATATATTTTTTAATTTATACATTTATTAAAGCTTCATGTCATCATATTCACATGTCATCGGAATTGCATACAGACATTTTTAAACAATTTTATATTTTGATTTACAAATAGGTTTTCTTTGCAAGAAATTATGTGAAGTGGTTTTATATCAGCAGCATTGCTCAAATTCATAACTTTGTATTCATTGGTTCTTTTGACTACATAAGCATATAAGTGTGTGTGAAAATACATTTGTGATAAAACTCTAAGAAAAACTAAAACAATTCCTTTTTCACATTGTGGAACTATGCGTAGAACTTCACCAAAGAGATACTCTTCTCTTCAGTCACGGTTTAAAGCAAGTACACAACCAGTTTGAAATGTCTGACCAAACACATTAACAGAGTGAGAAACATGAACAGTGCTACATGTGTCAAGTTCATAGCCAAAGTCTTTCATGCTTTCAACAAACAGAACACTTTTTTCCAAAGATCCAACCATGACTGGAAAATCATTTGGGACGGATATTTTTCTGTTAATGGACTTCCCAATTTCCAATGAAACATTGTTTGAACCTGACTCTTGTAGGCTAATGTCTTACTTATATTTACAAATCACTGATTCGACTACGTTTGCGCTTGGTAACGACGCTGATCATCACAAAGTTTCCTCCGTAGATTTCTAAGTCTCATCTCAATAAATCCACTGTGGGAGACTGGGTCATAGAAATGTTCCTGGATGAGAGGGGAAGGACAACAACTGTAACTCAAAAACCTATGATGTGTGACAAGCAAACTAGCAGAGTGTATCTACTATTTGAGAAACTCTAATATTGGTCATTTAAAAAAATGTGCACTAAATTTTCGTTTTATTTGTAACCTGTTTGTCACACTTACTATTCCATTTGCATTTATTACAAGTGAGCTTTGTGTTTGAATAAGTACAACTTACAAATCCTTCATTCTCTTCTCCCATCTTGATCTTCAGAGAAGGAAACAGTGTTACTACACTTTCTGCCAACATCCGCTTCTCATCATTACAAGGGTAACTAAGTAAAATAAAGACAAAACATGGAATTACATAATTCAACTTTTTTCAAAAGTGAAATTATCTCAACTGTAAACTTACAATCCACTTTGTTCCACCAACGCACTGACACCTATCTTCACAAGGACTTTTCTTGATGTCTCTGAAAGCATTCCTGAAGCTTCATAATCCTTCAATATACTCAGACCTTTGCTTTCAATTAGTGCTCGCAGAGTGTCTACATCAATTCTATTACGTTGACGCTGGAAATATAAGAGACACAAAGTATTTCTAATTAGATGAGTTAATGATTCACTTACTCAAAGTCACTTCCTTATACTGTTTCAGAATGAATTTGCATCTTTGAATGAACTGGTTAAACTCACTTATGAAGACACTTGTCAACATGAACTGGCAAAATGTACAAATTTTCTCTGGAATGGGCAAACAAAGTCAAACAGAGTAATACAAATAGTGAACAGAGTGCTGTTATTTCAGCACTTACTTACAAACCTTCTGTTGACTACTTGAACCAGGTTCTGGTATGTTCTTTGGTGCAACCTTAAAAAAAAAAAACTTCAAGCATATTACTTGTATTCTATTCTTAAGTCCTCCTTGAACATACATACTTTCTATTGATGACTTGGACTGGCTGCATCGGCATCCCCTTTCCATTCTTAAAGGAAAACAAATAAGTGAAATCAATATTATTATTTAATGGTTAAGGAAAGTACAATAATTCTAGAATCTATATACATGACACACAGGTCATTTTTAGTTATATATTACAAGTGAAATTACATACCAATGCCTGTGATCCAGTTCTCTGAATTGACTTAAACAAAACTTGAAACTTATCCTTGTTTTCCACTTTTTCAGTTAGGTCAGTGTCAATAAATTCATTAAAATCAGCATTAAATTTCAAAATTCTGTGGTACTCTGCAGCACATGGTAGGAGACATTTGGAAGCATCAATTATTTCTGCTACACTCTTGAGATGCTGAAGTTTTTGCATATCTCCTTTTCATCAAGTAATACAGTCACTAGTGTTTTTGGCGTCTCCTCCATTTGAAGCTGCAAACGGCAAACAAAAACACAAATCTGTTTTATATATAAGCATAATATTCACATTCACAATGTAAAACAGTATTTAACAAGCAGTGTGAGAATGAAGAATATCTATTTATTTACGAAAACGTCAAATTAGCATAAACTTCCGATACCTCTGACAAATAGGCTGCCCATCTTCAACTAAGAGTCTTGCTGAATTTCGTACTTCTACGACTTCTGCCATAAAAATAGTAAAAATAGTATGCTACAGTACACAGCTCTAAAAACAGAATCTGTTTGTCTCGTATAACAAAGATACACTCTCGAAATCTGACATTAAAATAACTGACCGTCCCTTCTCTGAAAACAACACAACCTGTGTGCTTTCTTAACCCACCTCTGTGTTTAGCTAAGGACAACACATTTTGTGTTATCCCTGCCCATTTTCTACACACCAGTGTGTTATAGTTACACAATTTGTGTCAATCACATACATAAAATGACACAAACCGTGTTAAAATAGTCAAATTAACACACCTTTTTTGAGATAGAGTACTCGAATGTGAATAAAATTTTAACGTTACCGTGATAAATCATGTTACTATTTAGGGGCATTTAACAAAACAACAATAACTTACATTCTGTTGTTTAACGAAAGAGAGGCGACAGATTGACAAAGCCTCACCGCTTTCATTGCTAACTCGTTAAGAGAATCCCCCTAATACTAGCTGTAGCATTCTATCAGACATGTAATTTACAACAAATCGAAAAAAAAAAAAAAAAAAAAATGTTTATGAGAAGAAATCAAAACAATTTGTGACGCACTAACTTAACGTTAACTATCAGACGCGGTTGCTATTCTGTTCGACACGGTCTCTCACATTTGACCGTCGAAAAATAGCAATTTTACATTTGACAATTTGTAATAACAAATAAATCCAAGTACCTTACATTTGTGCATCCAAGTCATCCACCGTTGGAAAAGAAGCGCGAACTTGCTCAACTTGCGGAGTGACGAAGCAGCAATGTGATTGGATGACAGCTAACACATGTTGTGTTGGACACAGTGTGTTGTTTCTCGCCGCTCGCTCTTTTTATTTTTCACACATGATCAACTTAAAATGACACAAAATGTGTTAAAATAGCCATAACACAAGAAATGTGTTAATAATTAACACATCCTTTTTGAGAGTGTTTGTGTCTTAAGATGTACACTTATTGTTTTATGTTTTTTTGTTAACCCTGGCAAATCTGAATGTACATTCTTTTGTTAGTAGTAGTATTATTTTTGTATGTATGTATAATTGTATCTATGTTATAATGCTTGTACTTTTCAAAAATAGTAATAAAAAAAAAAAAAAAAAATCAGCGCGTGACTTCTGTGACGTCACCGAACTTTTAGAACGTGTCGCCCTACTATTTAAAGGATTCGAATTTAGAACTCATTTTGTTGGTTGAAGTTTTAGTGTAGTGTTTTTCTGAGTGGAAAAAACCTGTTGTAATGGGGCTGTTTTCAAGACTAAAGAAAGCGTTTAAACGGGAGCATGCACACGAACCCGAGCCCTGTGTGCTGCTCAAATACTCCCCCGTCAGGCCGGAACACCATCCTCATCCTCACGATGAGACGCCTGGTGCTGCTGCCGATGAGATAGGGAGAGAAGAGGCAGGGAGACCAAAGTTCTGGGGATGTCGTCCTCTTCACTTTTTCCGCCGAAAAGCTGGGAAATACAACCTGGCTAAGGCTGAGGAAGTCTGCCAGAAGGAGGCGGCATTGTATCGGAGACTTAATGATGGTACAATCACAGAAGATGATTGAAGTTTTGATTCAAGGGAGATTCTTTAATTAGGGAATGTTTTTGTGTACAATTAAAAAAAAATCACTTGTTCACATACTTAAGATAGCACTGTCTAAATCGTCCATAATTGTTACTGAGCATTTTTTCCACTTCGTTATTAATATTCCATCTGTAGGTCAGACTTCTCGACAACAGGGATGTGTTGTTGTCGAGATCCATGATCATCAAGACCCTCCAGTCTCTGAAGTCCTCCCTGCTCTAGAGAAACTGCTGGAGCAGGACGTCCCCCAACAACTGGATGTCAACATTCCAGCTAGTTTGAATAAAGAGGACAAAGTGGAAGAGCTGGACAAGGGTAAGTTTACTGACATAAGCCCATTCTCACTTTCCCGGTGAAGGGATTTAGTAGGCCTCATTGCCAAGCCTGACAGTAAAAATCTTAATTCAGAAACAAAGTCATGTAATGTAATTAAAAGGTACTGTAATTTGAGTATGCGATATTTTATTCATATTACTCGTGTGTTCCCCTCTTTAGATCAGATTTGTCTGCGGGATAATCGCACTGAAGACAATGAAGTGGAGGAGCCAGACAACAGTACGAATATTAAATATATGAATATTAGAAATTGTTAGTAGAAATTCTAGAATGCGTATTTTTTGCTAACTGCATTTGTTTATCTTATAAATAGATCACGTATTCAGGCAATACGAATTTGGGCCCCAGCTGGGTGAAGGAGGCGGTGGCTGTGTATATGCAGGGACTCGCCGCAAGGATGGCCTTAAGGTTTCATTTTTTTGCTTCCTTTTTTGTTTTTACGTATGAAACTTTCCATACTTGTTTGGTATTGGTGACTGGAATGATCTCTGTGCACCTGATAATTGACTATTCTAGCTTTGTTTGAACAGGTGGCTGTGAAGATTGCCGAAAGACTCCAGATATGCCATATATCAGAATTGTGAATAGCCTGTGCTCTTTATAATGTTGCTTCTCAGTCGTTGTTTTCAGTTTCGAACGTCTTATATCACGTTAAATCTAAGAAACCGCCTTCAACTAAACATCATGCTTTCTTTTAGCCTGGCCATCCCAGTCGCCTCCCTTGGAGATTGGCCTTACACTCTTGGCCAATGAGGACCCCAGCGTTCCATACATAATCAAACTCCTGGATTGGCAGGACAACCCGGACAACTATGTCATGGTTTTGGAGCGACCCATGCCTAGCATGAGTCTGTTTAGTTTCGTGGAGGTCCGTGAAAGGCTCAAAGAGGGGCTAGCACGACATTTTATGTTGCAGGTCGTTCAGGCCGCTAACATTTGCTGCGAGCGCGGGTCTTCCATAGAGACATCAAAATGGAAAACCTCCTGGTGAACCCAGACACATTGGAGGTCAAGTTGATCGACTTTGGATGCGGCGAGCTCATGAAGGACACTGAATATGTGACCTACAGTGGTAAGTTTTACCATTTGCTAGCAGGTCGTTTAGCTCCGGAAACACATCTAGCTGCACACGCTGTAGAAATGCATTAAATATCCAAACCCCTTTCTTCCAGGTACAGAAATATTCTGTCCACCAGAGCTCTGGAGCAACGGCAGCTACTATGCAAAGCCGGCAACGGTTTGGTCTTTAGGGATCCTGCTGTTCGTTATGGTGTGTGGTTATTATCCAGACGACGAAGACCTGCAAGAGATCAGCAAGAATACGTGGTCCGAACCTGATCTGTCAAAAGGTAAGATCTTCATCAAAGAAAAAAAAAAAAAGAGGTGGATTACCAAATATGAAAGTATACTATTTAGAAACTTGATTATAAAAAAGTGGAACATACAAGTTTGTAATCATCTCTCAACTTTTTGACCAGAATGCTGCCAGATGATTTGTGATTGTCTGCAGCTGGATCCCCAGCAGAGACCTATTCTGGAGGATATGCAGCTCCATGACTGGTTTATGGTACTAAGATTAGAATTTGCTAAATGTTGTTTTTTTTCATGTTTGCTCCAAATGTCACGTATTAAGATAAATAACACTGATTTATGTTTTTGTTTCAGGTCGTGGAGTCAGAAAACTCCTGCCCGTCTAGAAGTGCCTGGCACCTTGAAGTGGCATCATTTATATTTAGAATTTGTGTTAGATAAATATGTGTTAAGACAATTGTTTTAAAATATTATCCGAGATAAAGTATAATATAGTAACAGTTACATAAGTATAATTAAAAAAAAACCAAAAAAAAACAATCTAAAAAAAAAAAAAAATGTATATAAGTATAAGAATAGAGCAAGTAGATATAAGTATATCTTTATAATTATTTTATTTAGATGTTAAGTATTAAGATATTTGTAGTTGTATTAAGACATGTGTTCAATGTGTTATATTACCCGAGATCTCTCTGTTGAAAGCATTTGGAAATACCAAAAAATAAAAATGAATAAAATCAACAATTCATTCAGCACTACAGTCATCCATGACACAAACAATCAGTGTAGAATGTACAGAAATATTCAGAAATGTCAAAATGACATAACTCATGTACACTTCACACAAAAACACATCCCATGTTAGCTTGACAGAATTTTGGATTGGAGTTGAATTGTTCCAAATTAGACTAAAAGATTTATAAAAATATATTTAGTCAAAACTGTGTATGCTATGTCGGTTGACAACACATACATTGTACACACATTATGACATTAGCCACTTCCACAAATTTCAGTACAACTGACTTGATTATAAAGCGGACAATTGATGTATTCCTTTGTGATGCCAACTATATATATATATATATATTGGCAATTCAGGCGATTCCAAAGGTTTTCTTTCCGTATATGAAATCCCTGCTTAAGGTAAATCAGTTAAATCACCAGTGCTGCATCTTTGGAATAGGAGCCAAGCATGATTACATGTAGGCATAATAAAAATGGCAAAAATTTTATAGAAACACAGAAAACATCACATCAAAATTTCATGTAGTTGCTGCTCAGTAGTCACATTACCACGATTAACAGAAGCACCACGTCCCAGCCATAAATGAGCACAGTTTTTACAGGTTGACTACATCCAAAGTTTTTTCCCCATTAATAGACCTGTGTCACGGTGTGTTTCAAGGAAGGAGCACTCGACGAGAATATGACATTAACAGTTTTAATCTTCTACAAACAAACTGAATATAACGAGATCGGACAAACTGAACTGAAATAAACAGGAACTATATACACAAAGTAATTGACATAATTAACAACGACACCTGAATACAGTTAGACAGTTAACTGAAGGTAGGGCACACACAGCACATGATACATGAAAACAACAAATACGTGACAACCTGCTGACCATAAACAGCATTAAACTAATTCAATTAAGATATTAAATACCAAACACTCTATTACATACCAAGAGGAGTATATGAAAAATGGTAACACTTTACAAGATGTCAAGATTGTTATTGTTACGACCTCTACGCGTGAGGTCTAGGGGTACTGGGGTATATAACATTTAAAAAGACAGACAGTAAAGAGTGCGCGTACGGTGTGCCGGACCAAAAAAAACTCAGCAAACTAAAGTACAAGAGAATGCTTTTGTTGTTGTTTGTGATCATTAAATACTGAAAGTTTGGAGGTGACAAAACAAAAAAGGAAAATGTATATACACATGTACACTATTTACATGAACAATACACGAGACGGAGGGAACGGGAAGAAGAGACGAGGCCGGTGCTAAATCAAAGAAAATAAGTCAAAAAACAGCATCCAGCTACTTAATTTCCCCTAAGCTATCTAGAAACAGAAATATACAGAGAGAAAATGTTTTCAGCGTCCGAGACGCCCTAACTAAACTACACTCGTTTAGCCAAAACAAGAGCACATGGGGTGGCACGCGGCCACAACCTAAAGTACTAGACGATGACAGAATCCTGCGTGTTGTAGTGTATGTCACGTGACGTCCTTACCTGTCCATCATAACACATAACGCGTGAGGATTTACAGTGTGGGGGGAAAGGGAACGAAAAACAATACTCACGGTGGCAAGTGACAAACATCAAAACAAATACAATACGCAAGGATAGCGAAGCAAGTAAAGTAGTACGAACAGCAACAAAATGGGGGGCTCTATATGCAACATCCCAGTGAAAGATCAAGTTACATACTTAGGAATTCTAATTAATGAAGATAAAATAACAGGAAGTAAATTGACACTTTAATAGCGAAAACTCAAAAGAAGTTTAACTCATGGTTGCAAAGAGCCTTATCAACAAGAGATTTTGGTGTTAAAACAACTCTTTAAGAGTTCAATTCAACACTGGACCCGAGTGTATTTGGTCCCACTCAGATTTGGTGATAAAATGACCCTTAAAAGTGTCCAATTTTCAGAGTAAAATGAACTGAGATTGGAGTAAAAATTTAACACTGCTCAACACTGAGTAGTGTTACTGCAATTTAACGCTACAAGATATCCCATTCATTAAGTAGTTCAAAAATTAACTACAGTGCCAATATTTCACTCTCTGGTTAAAGTGCAAAGTCAACTCTTACATCGTTTTCTTAATAAAAAAAAAAAAATAGAAAAATAAAGAACAGAAAACAGCTTCATTAGCGAAACATTTATTTGTCAGAACCGGGACTTGAACATGGGTCTCTAGCGCCGTAATAAGATACTCTCCACCGAAGTGTTGGACCCAAAATGCAAGACACAAAAGTCAAAAAGAAGAATATCTTTTATTTCCAGGGCAAAACAAAACAGTCCAAACAAAAACTACTCCAAAAGGCAAATTACTTCTCTCAAGAGTAGACAGAAAAAAATCAGGAAGTCAGAAGCCCAGGGACAAAAATTAAAAGAAAAAGAGATGATTCAAGAGAACTTACACATGAACCAAAAGGGCACCAGCAAGCAAAAATAACCAAGCACAAATGACAAAAAGAAAGCCACTTAAATAGGGAAGCTAACTAGACAGGGCTGGGACTAATAAACCTAATTAGCTGAGAGAACGAAACACAGGAAAATTGTCACCATCAAGTGGCGAAAATAAGGCATGGCAGATTACAAATCCTGACAGGACCCCCCCCTTCTAGGAACGGCTCCTGACGTTCCCTCCAGCTTTGCCCCCTTTTTGAGCTCTGAATTCTCAAATCAACTCAGGATCTAGGATGTCTCTGGCGGGAACCCAGGAGCGCTCCTCCGGACCGTAGCCTTCCCAGTCCACAAGATACTGCCGGGACCCTCGAACTTGACGAACATCAAGTATCCTGTGGACTGTAAACGCGGGTCGACCCCAATGACCCGAGGAGGGGGGGGGAGTTTTATCTGGGATAAAAGGAGAACACAACACAGGTTTTAACAAGGATACAATACATGAAATGTGGGATTAACCTTAAGTGAACGGGGTAAAGTTAAACGATACGTGACAGGATTTACTTTCCTAGCTATTTTGAAGGGCCCAATGAACTTCTGACTCAGCTTATGGGACTCCACCCTAAGTGGGAGGTTCTTAGTTGAAAGCCAGACCCGTTGCCCCACACGCAGAGAAGGAGCTGCTCTTCGCTTCCGATTGGCCTGGGTCTGGCGCTGGCCAGACGTGCGGAGATGATGTTTAGCCCGGACAGTTCTCCAGACCCTCCTACAGCGTCTGATATGAGACTGGACTTAGGGCACGGCCACATCCATTTCTTGCTCGGAGAATAGAGTAGGGACATAGCCGAATTGGCACTGGAAGGGTGAACGGCCGGTAGATGATGAACGGAGGGTATTATGAGCATACTCAGCCCAAATCAGGTAAGAGGACCAGGATGAGGGATTGCTGTGTACCATACACCTCAGGGTGGACTCGAGATCCTGGTTGACTCTTTCGGCCTCTCTGTTGGACTCAGGATGAAAGCCTGAAGATAAACTAACTGTAGCCCCAGAGACTGACAGAATGCGCTCCAGAACTGGGATGAAAACTCGGGTCCTCGATCAGACACAATGTCCTGAGGATGCCAAACACTCAAACACATGGGTAGTGATAAGTTGAGCAGTCTCTTTGGCGGAGGGAAGTTTAGGTAGGGGAATGAACCGGGCGGCCTTGGAGAAGCAGTCGACAATAACAAAGATAGTAGTATTGCCTTGAGATGGGGGCAGATCCGTTATAAAATGGAGAGAGAGATGTGACCAAGGACGATGAGGAATAGGCAGGGGGTATAGGAGACCTTGAGGGGGAAGATGAGATGTCTTGTTTTGACTGCACACGGGACAGGCCTTGACAAAGGTTGCCACGTCAGTCTTAACAGTAGGCCACTAGAAGCGCCTTTGCAGGTACTCAAGGGTGCGTGTGATCCCAGGATGACAAGCAAATGAGGAAGTGTGGGCCCACTTGAGAACCTGAGCTCGAACAGACTTAGGGACATACAAGCAGTTCTCTGGGCCTCCATCAGGACCCGGTCTCGTAGTTGGGCTTGACGTACTGATGTCTCCAGAGCCCAACGCAGGGGGGCCACAATTCTGGCTGCCGGAATAATAGGGCAAGGGGCATCTTCTTGGGACACACAGGCATAGACTCGAGACAGTGTGTCTGGCTTAAGATTCTTAGAGCCTGGTCGGAAGGAGAAAATAAAATTGAATCGGTTGAAAAAAGCGACCACCGTGCCTGGCGGGGATTAAGACGCTTGGCTTGCTGGATGTATTCCAGGTTCTTATGATCAGTCAGCACCTGAAAAGGGTGTTTGGCCCCCTCAAGCCAGTGCCTCCACTCCTCCAGAGCAACCTTAACCTCCAACAGTTCCCGGTCCCCCACGTGGTAATTCCTCTCAGCAGGACTCAGCCGATGGGACAAAAAGGCACATGGGTGCAGCCTGTCATCCTTCCCTCTCTGGGACAGAACAGCTCCAACGCCAACATCTGACGCATCTACTTCTACAATAAAGGGAAGTTCAGGGTCAGGAATGGACAGAACAGAAGCAGACGTGAAGCAATGCTTGAGATTAAGAAAGGCTGCCTCGGCCTCAGGGTTCCAATTAAATTTAGTGAGACTGCCTCTAGTAAGGGCAGTGAGAGGGGCCACCACTGAGCTGAAGTTCCGAACAAACCTTCTATAAAAATTTGCAAACCCAATAAATCTTTGTACCTCCTTAACGGAGGTAGGAACTGGCCAGTCCAGTACAGCACTCACTTTCTTGGGATCCATCTGAACCTGCCCGGCTTAATGACAAAGCCCAGGAACAGGAAGGAGTGTTCGTAGTGTGGAACTCACATTTCTTGGGTTTCACATAGAGGTGGTTCTCTAGAGGCGTCCCAAGACCTTTCTGACATGACTCACATGCTCTTAAAGAGACCTTGAAAAAATTAAGATGTCATCAAGGTACACAAAAACAAACTTGTTGAGCATGTCTCGGAGCACGTCATTAATAAGGGCCTGGAAAACAGCAGGGGCATTAGTGAGGCCAAAGGGCATAACAAGGTGCTCATAGTGTCCTGAAGGGGTGTTAAAGGCAGTTTTCCACTCATCCCCTGGCCTAATACGTACAAGGTGGTATGCATTACGCAAGTCAAGTTTAGTAAAGATCACGGCATCTTGAAGCAGCTCAAACGCAGAAGTCATAAGAGGGAGGGGATAGCGATTAAGTACCGTGATAAGGTTGAGAGCCCTATAATCAATGCAGGGCCTGAGTCCACCATCCTTTTTCTCAACAAAAAAAACCCCCTGCTCCTGCGGGTGATGTGGACGGCCGAATGATCCCAGCCGCAAGAGACTCCTTAATATAACTCTCCATGGCTTTCTGCTCAGGTGAGGACAGGGAGAATATACGACCACGAGGAGGGCATGAACCAGGCAGCAACTCGATAGAACAATCATAAGGTCTGTGGGGGGGCAAGACAGTGGCTCTTTCTTTGCAGAACACAGACCATAAAAGATGATATTCAGAGGGAACTCGGGAGAGATCTATGGACTTGAGGTCCTCAAGAACAATCACAGGGCATATGATTTCCAGAGTGGAGGATAGAGGGTTAACAGGTAACTGGAGATGGGAAGCAACAGTAATGTCCATAAAATTCCCAGCAGCCCCAGAATCAACTAAAGCTTGCAGCTGGTGTGACTTATTACCGTTCCTGAGAGTGACAGGAAAAAGAAAAAGACCCATATTTACTGGAGAGACTAACTGAGTTACTCCCGAGACAGCTCTCCCCCCTCTGCTCGGGAATGGGCGTTTCCCTTCAATTCTGGACACTGTGAGCGATAATGGCCCTGCAACCCACAATAGAGGCAGAGATGTGTTTCACATTTCATCTTCTAGTGATACCACACAGTTTCTAATCCAAGTTGCCTGAAGTAGAGAAATTAAAACAGCAACAATAATACGTTAATTGTGCAATTTGACCCATGTCAAGCCAATTATACGACTACACTCAGATTCATGTTCAAGATGAAAGCGCATTTAGCTTATTTTCTAATATAACGTTACGTCGTTTAAACGCGTCCATCTTTACAGCAATAAGAAACCTATAACACCAATAAAAATAAGAAAGGTTGGATAAACAAGTTAGCCTGTTTTTTCTTCCTTCGTTGCGCTACGTTGAACCATCCCCGATCGCCATTTATACGACTGAAAAATGCAATGGTGGCAATCAAATGTCTTCACAAGATTTGTTAAATGTCGTTGGACACGTTTAGTCTGTGAGCTGAACAGGTTGCAATGATTTATCCTGACAACATCTAACGTTGCTTAAAATCGACAAAACCTACAATACAGGAATTACAAGTTAAACGTTAGCATATAGTGTGAGATTTTGCCCCCCTGGTCCATGCATCCCTGCCTCTGCTGAATTATTTTGAATAATTTGCTATACACGGTTTGTTTAAAACCATTTCATGATGTCACATCCATTAACTTGCTTAAAAGACAGATTATTATATTTGCGTTGTTAATAGACCTAATGTTACATTGGATTAGACTACAATTAACCTCACCTTGGAGAGAAAGGGTTTTCAAAGCACCCCTCCCTTCTTCTTTTTTTTTTTTTTTTCAAAAAAAATCAGTATTAATGAATCCAGCAAAACAGGGGTAGAATGGACTTTGCTACATTAAACAACAAAATGTTTCTCAAAGGTCCCTCTTCACTCTGTAATATTATCCCAGACTATATTTTCTCTAAAGTTGGTGGCCTGAATTTTCTACCGTTTTGTAATTGTAATGTTTCAAAGATCCCTATCAAACTTTCTCATTTTCATAAAAAGATGCTCTTGTCCCTCATATACAAGCTTTTTCTCCACAGCGATATATTATTTATGGAATCTGAACATTTTGTATAACGGAAACATTTTCATCAGATTTTTAGCATTCATCCAATCTTATTTTGTGAGTGACTTTTATTTTGGTTTAAGAGATGCTTTCTTAAATATTAGAGAATTAATTTGTGATTTCTGTTAGCTAAAATTCATATTCACATTCAACAAAAGTTTACTGGCTCTAAACCTCAGTTAAAATTGATTTGGACAAATATATGGAACCTATAAATACCTCTACTAATGTAAAAGCTATGAAAACTGTATCCCTGTATTCATCCTTTGTGTCTTAAGATGTACACTTATTGTTTTATGTTTTTTTGTTAACCCTGGCAAATCTGAATGTATATTCTTTTGTTAGCAGTAGTTTTATTTTTGTATGTATTTATAATTGGTTCTACACTCTCAAAACAAACTTGTGTTATATTTTAACACATCTGTGTGTCTAGTTAAGGACAACACATTTTGTTACTTTTAACTCAATCAGTGTGTTATTATTCTTAACACAGGGAGTGACTTATGTGTCATAAATCACACAATTTGTGTCATAAATGTGCTATTTTTGACCATTTAAAATGAATGCAATACAAAATGTATATATTTTTTTAATTTATACATTTATTAAAGCTTCATGTCATCATATTCACATGTCATCGGAATTGCATACAGACATTTTTAAACAATTTTATATTTTGGATTTACAAATAGGTTTTCTTTGCAAGAAATTATGTGAAGTGGTTTTATATCAGCAGCATTGCTCAAATTCATAACTTTGTATTCATTGGTTCTTTTGACTACATAAGCATATAAGTGTGTGTGAAAATACATTTGTGATAAAACTCTAAGAAAAACTAAAACAATTCCTTTTTCACATTGTGGAACTATGCGTAGAACTTCACCAAAGAGATACTCTTCTCTTCAGTCACGGTTTAAAGCAAGTACACAACCAGTTTGAAATGTCTGACCAAACACATTAACAGAGTGAGAAACATGAACAGTGCTACATGTGTCAAGTTCATAGCCAAAGTCTTTCATGCTTTCAACAAACAGAACACTTTTTTTCCAAAGATCCAACCATGACTGGAAAATCATTTGGGACGGATATTTTTTCTGTTAATGGACTTCCCAATTTCCAATGAAACATTGTTTGAACCTGACTCTTGTAGGCTAATGTCTTACTTATATTTACAAATCACTGATTCGACTACGTTTGCGTTGGTAACGACGCTGATCATCACAAAGTTTCCTCCGTAGATTTCTAAGTCTCATCTCAATAAATCCACTGTGGGAGACTGGGTCATAGAAATGTTCCTGGATGAGAGGGGAAGGACAACAACTGTAACTCAAAAACCTATGATGTGTGACAAGCAAACTAGCAGAGTGTATCTACTATTTGAGAAACTCTAATATTGGTCATTTAAAAAAATGTGCACTAAATTTTCGTTTTATTTGTAACCTGTTTGTCACACTTACTATTCCATTTGCATTTATTACAAGTGAGCTTTGTGTTTGAATAAGTACAACTTACAAATCCTTCATTCTCTTCTCTCCCATCTTGATCTTCAGAGAAGGAAACAGTGTTACTACACTTTCTGCCAACATCCGCTTCTCATCATTACAAGGGTAACTAAGTAAAATAAAGACAAAACATGGAATTACATAATTCAACTTTTTTCAAAAGTGAAATTATCTCAACTGTAAACTTACAATCCACTTTGTTCCACCAACGCACTGACACCTATCTTCACAAGGACTTTTCTTGATGTCTCTGAAAGCATTCCTGAAGCTTCATAATCCTTCAATATACTCAGACCTTTGCTTTCAATTAGTGCTCGCAGAGTGTCTACATCAATTCTATTACGTTGACGCTGGAAATATAAGAGACACAAAGTATTTCTAATTAGATGAGTTAATGATTCACTTACTCAAAGTCACTTCCTTATACTGTTTCAGAATGAATTTGCATCTTTGAATGAACTGGTTAAACTCACTTATGAAGACACTTGTTGTCAACATGAACTGGCAAAATGTACAAATTTTCTCTGGAATGGGCAAACAAAGTCAAACAGAGTAATACAAATAGTGAACAGAGTGCTGTTATTTCAGCACTTACTTACAAACCTTCTGTTGACTACTTGAACCAGGTTCTGGTATGTTCTTTGGTGCAACCTTAAAAAAAAAAAAAACTTCAAGCATATTACTTGTATTCTATTCTTAAGTCCTCCTTGAACATACATACTTTCTATTGATGACTTGGACTGGCTGCATCGGCATCCCCTTTCCATTCTTAAAGGAAAACAAATAAGTGAAATCAATATTATTATTTAATGGTTAAGGAAAGTACAATAATTCTAGAATCTATATACATGACACACAGGTCATTTTTAGTTATATATTACAAGTGAAATTACATACCAATGCCTGTGATCCAGTTCTCTGAATTGACTTAAACAAAACTTGAAACTTATCCTTGTTTTCCACTTTTCAGTTAGGTCAGTGTCAATAAATTCATTAAAATCAGCATTAAATTTCAAAATTCTGTGGTACTCTGCAGCACATGGTAGGAGACATTTGGAAGCATCAATTATTTCTGCTACACTCTTGAGATGCTGAAGTTTTTGCATATCTCCTTTTCATCAAGTAATACAGTCACTAGTGTTTTTGGCGTCTCCTCCATTTGAAGCTGCAAACGGCAAACAAAAACACAAATCTGTTTTATATATAAGCATAATATTCACATTCACAATGTAAAACAGTATTTAACAAGCAGTGTGAGAATGAAGAATATCTATTTATTTACGAAAACGTCAAATTAGCATAAACTTCCGATACCTCTGACAAATAGGCTGCCCATCTTCAACTAAGAGTCTTGCTGAATTTCGTACTTCTACGACTTCTGCCATAAAAATAGTAAAAATAGTATGCTACAGTACACAGCTCTAAAAACAGAATCTGTTTGTCTCGTATAACAAAGATACACTCTCGAAATCTGACATTAAAATAACTGACCGTCCCTTCTCTGAAAACAACACAACCTGTGTGCTTTCTTAACCCACCTCTGTGTTTAGCTAAGGACAACACATTTTGTGTTATCCCTGCCCATTTTCTACACACCAGTGTGTTATAGTTACACAATTTGTGTCAATCACATACATAAAATGACACAAACCGTGTTAAAATAGTCAAATTAACACACCTTTTTTGAGATAGAGTACTCGAATGTGAATAAAATTTTAACGTTACCGTGATAAATCATGTTACTATTTAGGGCATTTAACAAAACAACAATAACTTACATTCTGTTGTTTAACGAAAGAGAGGCGACAGATTGACAAAGCCTCACCGCTTTCATTGCTAACTCGTTAAGAGAATCCCCCTAATACTAGCTGTAGCATTCTATCAGACATGTAATTTACAACAAATCGAAAAAAAAAAAAAAAAAAAAAATGTTTATGAGAAGAAATCAAAACAATTTGTGACGCACTAACTTAACGTTAACTATCAGACGCGTTGCTATTCTGTTCGACACGGTCTCTCACATTTGACCGTCGAAAAATAGCAATTTTACATTTGACAATTTGTAATAACAAATAAATCCAAGTACCTTACATTTGTGCATCCAAGTCATCCACCGTTGGAAAAGAAGCGCGAACTTGCTCAACTTGCGGAGTGACGAAGCAGCAATGTGATTGGATGACAGCTAACACATGTTGTGTTGGACACAGTGTGTTGTTTCTCGCTCGCTCGCTCTTTTTATTTTTCACACATGATCAACTTAAAATGACACAAAATGTGTTAAAATAGCCATAACACAAGAAATGTGTTAATAATTAACACATCCTTTTTGAGAGTGTTTGTGTCTTAAGATGTACACTTATTGTTTTATGTTTTTTGTTAACCCTGGCAAATCTGAATGTACATTCTTTTGTTAGTAGTAGTATTATTTTTGTATGTATGTATAATTGTATCTATGTTATAATGCTTGTACTTTTCAAAAATAGTAATAAAAAAAAAAATCAGCGCGTGACTTCTGTGACGTCACCGAACTTTTAGAACGTGTCGCCCTACTATTTAAAGGATTCGAATTTAGAACTCATTTTGTTGGTTGAAGTTTTAGTGTAGTGTTTTTCTGAGTGGAAAAAACCTGTTGTAATGGGGCTGTTTTCAAGACTAAAGAAAGTTTTTAAACGGGAGCATGCACACGAACCCGAGCCCTGTGTGCTGCTCAAATACTCCCCGTCAGGCCGGAACACCATCCTCATCCTCACGATGAGACGCCTGGTGCTGCTGCCGATGAGATAGGGAGAGAAGAGGCAGGAGACCAAAGTTCTGGGGATGTCGTCCTCTTCACTTTTTCCGCCGAAAAGCTGGGAAATACAACCTGGCTAAGGCTGAGGAAGTCTGCCAGAAGGAGGCGGCATTGTATCGGAGACTTAATGATGGTACAATCACAGAAGATGATTGAAGTTTTGATTCAAGGGAGATTCTTTAATTAGGGAATGTTTTGTGTACAATTAAAAAAATCACTTGTTCACATACTTAAGATAGCACTGTCTAAATCGTCCATAATTGTTACTGAGCATTTTTTCCACTTCGTTATTAATATTCCATCTGTAGGTCAGACTTCTCGACAACAGGGATGTGTTGTTGTCGAGATCCATGATCATCAAGACCCTCCAGTCTCTGAAGTCCTCCTGCTCTAGAGAAACTGCTGGAGCAGGACGTCCCCAACAACTGGATGTCAACATTCCAGCTAGTTTGAATAAAGAGGACAAAGTGGAAGAGCTGGACAAGGGTAAGTTTACTGACATAAGCCCATTCTCACTTTCCCGGTGAAGGGATTTAGTAGGCCTCATTGCCAAGCCTGACAGTAAAAATCTTAATTCAGAAACAAAGTCATGTAATGTAATTAAAAGGTACTGTAATTTGAGTATGCGATATTTTATTCATATTACTCGTGTGTTCCCCTCTTTAGATCAGATTTGTCTGCGGGGATAATCGCACTGAAGACAATGAAGTGGAGGAGCCAGACAACAGTACGAATATTAAATATATGAATATTAGAAATTGTTAGTAGAAATTCTAGAATGCGTATTTTTGCTAACTGCATTTGTTTATCTTATAAATAGATCACGTATTCAGGCAATACGAATTTGGGCCCCAGCTGGGTGAAGGAGGCGGTGGCTGTGTATATGCAGGGACTCGCCGCAAGGATGGCCTTAAGGTTTCATTTTTTTGCTTCCTTTTTGTTTTTTTACGTATGAAACTTTCCATACTTGTTTGGTATTGGTGACTGGAATGATCTCTGTGCACCTGATAATTGACTATTCTAGCTTTGTTTGAACAGGTGGCTGTGAAGATTGCCGAAAAGACTCCAGATATGCCATATATCAGAATTGTGAATAGCCTGTGCTCTTTATAATGTTGCTTCTCAGTCGTTGTTTTCAGTTTCGAACGTCTTATATCACGTTAAATCTAAGAAACCGCCTTCAACTAAACATCATGCTTTCTTTTAGCCTGGCCATCCCAGTCGCCTCCCTTGGAGATTGGCCTTACACTCTTGGCCAATGAGGACCCCAGCGTTCCATACATAATCAAACTCCTGGATTGGCAGGACAACCCGACAACTATGTCATGGTTTTGGAGCGACCCATGCCTAGCATGAGTCTGTTTAGTTTCGTGGAGGTCCGTGAAAGGCTCAAAGAGGGGCTAGCACGACATTTTATGTTGCAGGTCGTTCAGGCCGCTAACATTTGCTGCGAGCGCGGGTCTTCCATAGAGACATCAAAATGGAAAACCTCCTGGTGAACCCAGACACATTGGAGGTCAAGTTGATCGACTTTGGATGCGGCGAGCTCATGAAGGACACTGAATATGTGACCTACAGTGGTAAGTTTTACCATTTGCTAGCAGGTCGTTTAGCTCCCGAAACACATCTAGCTGCACACGCTGTAGAAATGCATTAAATATCCAAACCCCTTTCTTCCAGGTACAGAAATATTCTGTCCACCAGAGCTCTGGAGCAACGGCAGCTACTATGCAAAGCCGGCAACGGTTTGGTCTTTAGGGATCCTGCTGTTCGTTATGGTGTGTGGTTATTATCCAGACGACGAAGACCTGCAAGAGATCAGCAAGAATACGTGGTCCGAACCTGATCTGTCAAAAGGTAAGATCTTCATCAAAGAAAAAAAAAGAGGTGGATTACCAAATATGAAAGTATACTATTTAGAAACTTGATTATAAAAAAGTGGAACATACAAGTTTGTAATCATCTCTCAACTTTTTGACCAGAATGCTGCCAGATGATTTGTGATTGTCTGCAGCTGGATCCCCAGCAGAGACCTATTCTGGAGGATATGCAGCTCCATGACTGGTTTATGGTACTAAGATTAGAATTTGCTAAATGTTGTTTTTTTTTCATGTTTGCTCCAAATGTCACGTATTAAGATAAATAACACTGATTTATGTTTTTGTTTCAGGTCGTGGAGTCAGAAAACTCCCTGCCCGTCTAGAAGTGCCTGGCACCTTGAAGTGGCATCATTTATATTTAGAATTTGTGTTAGATAAATATGTGTTAAGACAATTGTTTTAAAATATTATCCGAGATAAAGTATAATATAGTAACAGTTACATAAGTATAATTAAAAAAAAAAAAAAAAAAAAAACAATCTAAAAAAAAAAAAATATATAAGTATAAGAATAGAGCAAGTAGATATAAGTATATCTTTATAATTATTTTATTTAGATGTTAAGTATTAAGATATTTGTAGTTGTATTAAGACATGTGTTCAATGTGTTATATTACCCGAGATCTCTCTGTTGAAAGCATTTGGAAATACCAAAAAATAAAAATGAATAAAATCAACAATTCATTCAGCACTACAGTCATCCATGACACAAACAATCAGTGTAGAATGTACAGAAATATTCAGAAATGTCAAAATGACATAACTCATGTACACTTCACACAAAAACACATCCCATGTTAGCTTGACAGAATTTTGGATTGGAGTTGAATTGTTCCAAATTAGACTAAAAGATTTATAAAAATATATTTAGTCAAAACTGTGTATGCTATGTCGGTTGACAACACATACATTGTACACACATTATGACATTAGCCACTTCCACAAATTTCAGTACAACTGACTTGATTATAAAGCGGACAATTGATGTATTCTTTTGTGATGCCAACTATATATATATATATTGGCAATTCAGGCGATTCCAAAGGTTTTCTTTCCGTATATGAAATCCCTGCTTAAGGTAAATCAGTTAAATCACCAGTGCTGCATCTTTGGAATAGGAGCCAAGCATGATTACATGTAGGCATAATAAAAATGGCAAAAATTTTATAGAAACACAGAAAACATCACATCAAAATTTCATGTAGTTGCTGCTCAGTAGTCACATTACCACGATTAACAGAAGCACCACGTCCCAGCCATAAATGAGCACAGTTTTTACAGGTTGACTACATCCAAAGTTTTTTCCCCATTAATAGACCTGTGTCACGGTGTGTTTCAAGGAAGGAGCACTCGACGAGAATATGACATTAACAGTTTTAATCTTCTACAAACAAACTGAATATAACGAGATCGGACAAACTGAACTGAAATAAACAGGAACTATATACACAAAGTAATTGACATAATTAACACGACACCTGAATACAGTTAGACAGTTAACTGAAGGTAGGGCACACACAGCACATGATACATGAAAACAACAAATACGTGACAACCTGCTGACCATAAACAGCATTAAACTAATTCAATTAAGATATTAAATACCAAACACTCTATTACATACCAAGAGGAGTATATGAAAAATGGTAACACTTTACAAGATGTCAAGATTGTTATTGTTACGACCTACGGCGTAGGTCTAGGGGTACTGGGGTATATAACATTTAAAAAGACAGACAGTAAAGAGTGCGCGTACGTGTGTGCGGACCAAAAAAACTCAGCAAACTAAAGTACAAGAGAATGCTTTTGTTGTTGTTTGTGATCATTAAATACTGAAAGTTTGGAGGTGACAAAACAAAAAAGGAAAATGTATATACACATGTACACTATTTACATGAACAATACACGAGACGGAGGGAACGGGAAGAAGAGACGAGGCCGGTGCTAAATCAAAGAAAATAAGTCAAAAACAGCATCCAGCTACTTAATTTCCCTAAGCTATCTAGAAACAGAAATATACAGAGAGAAAATGTTTTCAGCGTCCGAGACGCCCTAACTAAACTACACTCGTTTAGCCAAAACAAGAGCACATGGGGTGGCACGCGCCACAACCTAAAGTACTAGACGATGACAGAATCCTGCGTGTTGTAGTGTATGTCACGTGACGTCCTTACCTGTCCATCATAACACATAACGCGTGAGGATTTACAGTGTGGGGAAAGGGAACGAAAAACAATACTCACGGTGGCAAGTGACAAACATCAAAACAAATACAATACGCAAGGATAGCGAAGCAAGTAGCGAGTACGAACAGCAACAAAAAATGGGGGCTCTATATGCAACATCCCAGTGAAAGATCAAGTTACATACTTAGGAATTCTAATTAATGAAGATAAAATAACAGGAAGTAAATTGACACTTTAATAGCGAAAACTCAAAAGAAGTTTAACTCATGGTTGCAAAGAGCCTTATCAACAAGAGATTTTGGTGTTAAAACAACTCTTTAAGAGTTCAATTCAACACTGGACCCGAGTGTATTTGGTCCCACTCAGATTTGGTGATAAAATGACCCTTAAAAGTGTCCAATTTTCAGAGTAAAATGAACTGAGATTGGAGTAAAAATTTAACACTGCTCAACACTGAGTAGTGTTACTGCAATTTAACGCTACAAGATATCCCATTCATTAAGTAGTTCAAAAATTAACTACAGTGCCAATATTTCACTCTCTGGTTAAAGTGCAAAGTCAACTCTTACATCGTTTTCTTAATAAAAAAAAAAAAAAAAAGAATAGAAAAATAAAGAACAGAAAACAGCTTCATTAGCGAAACATTTATTTGTCAGAACCGGGACTTGAACATGGGTCTCTAGCGCCGTAATAAGATACTCTCCACCGAAGTGTTGGACCCAAAATGCAAGACACAAAAGTCAAAAAGAAGAATATCTTTTATTTCCAGGGCAAAACAAAACAGTCCAAACAAAAACTACTCCAAAAGGCAAATTACTTCTCTCAAGAGTAGACAGAAAAAAATCAGGAAGTCAGAAGCCCAGGGACAAAAATTAAAAGAAAAAGAGATGATTCAAGAGAACTTACACATGAACCAAAAGGGCACCAGCAAGCAAAAATAACCAAGCACAAATGACAAAAAGAAAGCCACTTAAATAGGGAAGCTAACTAGACAGGGCTGGGACTAATAAACCTAATTAGCTGAGAGAACGAAACACAGGAAAATTGTCACCATCAAGTGGCGAAAATAAGGCATGGCAGATTACAAATCCTGACAGGACCCCCTTCTAGGAACGGCTCCTGACGTTCCTCCAGCTTTGCCCCTTTTTGAGCTCTGAATTCTCAAATCAACTCAGGATCTAGGATGTCTCTGGCGGAAACCCAGGAGCGCTCCTCGGACCGTAGCCTTCCCAGTCCACAAGATACTGCCGGGACCCTCGAACTTGACGAACATCAAGTATCCTGTGGACTGTAAACGCGGTCGACCCCAATGACCCGAGGAGGGGGAGGAGTTTTATCTGGGATAAAAGGAGAACACAACACAGGTTTTAACAAGGATACAATACATGAAATGTGGGATTAACCTTAAGTGAACGGGGTAAAGTTAAATGATACGTGACAGGATTTACTTTCCTAGCTATTTTGAAGGGCCCAATGAACTTCTGACTCAGCTTATGGGACTCCACCCTAAGTGGGAGGTTCTTAGTTGAAAGCCAGACCCGTTGCCCCACACGCAGAGAAGGAGCTGCTCTTCGCTTCCGATTGGCCTGGGTCTGGCGCTGGCCAGACGTGCGGAGATGTTTAGCCCGGACAGTTCTCCAGACCCTCCTACAGCGTCTGATATGAGACTGGACTTAGGGCACGGCCACATCCATTTCTTGCTCGGAGAATAGAGTAGGGACATAGCCGAATTGGCACTGGAAGGGTGAACGGCCGGTAGATGATGAACGGAGGGTATTATGAGCATACTCAGCCCAAATCAGGTAAGAGGACCAGGATGAGGGATTGCTGTGTACCATACACCTCAGGGTGGACTCGAGATCCTGGTTGACTCTTTCGGCCTCTCTGTTGGACTCAGGATGAAAGCCTGAAGATAAACTAACTGTAGCCCCAGAGACTGACAGAATGCGCTCCAGAACTGGGATGAAAACTCGGGTCCTCGATCAGACACAATGTCCTGAGGGATGCCAAACACTCAAAACACATGGGTAGTGATAAGTTGAGCAGTCTCTTTGGCGGAGGGAAGTTTAGGTAGGGGAATGAACCGGGCGGCCTTGGAGAAGCAGTCGACAATAACAAAGATAGTAGTATTGCCTTGAGATGGGGGCAGATCCGTTATAAAATGGAGAGAGAGATGTGACCAAGGACGATGAGGAATAGGCAGGGGGTATAGGAGACCTTGAGGGGGAAGATGAGATGTCTTGTTTTGACTGCACACGGACAGGCCTTGACAAAGGTTGCCACGTCAGTCTTAACAGTAGGCCACTAGAAGCGCCTTTGCAGGTACTCAAGGGTGCGTGTGATCCCAGGATGACAAGCAAATGAGGAAGTGTGGGCCCACTTGAGAACCTGAGCTCGAACAGACTTAGGGACATACAAGCAGTTCTCTGGGCCTCCATCAGGACCCGGGTCTCGTAGTTGGGCTTGACGTACTGATGTCTCCAGAGCCCAACGCAGGGGGGCCACCATTCTGGCTGCCGGAATAATAGGGCAAGGGGCATCTTCTTGGGACACACAGGCATAGACTCGAGACAGTGTGTCTGGCTTAAGATTCTTAGAGCCTGGTCGGAAGGAGAAAATAAAATTGAATCGGTTGAAAAAGCGACCACCGTGCCTGGCGGGATTAAGACGCTTGGCTTGCTGGATGTATTCCAGGTTCTTATGATCAGTCAGCACCTGAAAAGGGTGTTTGGCCCCCTCAAGCCAGTGCCTCCACTCCTCCAGAGCAACCTTAACCTCCAACAGTTCCCGGTCCCCCACGTGGTAATTCCTCTCAGCAGGACTCAGCCGATGGGACAAAAAGGCACATGGGTGCAGCCTGTCATCCTTCCCTCTCTGGGACAGAACAGCTCCAACGCCAACATCTGACGCATCTACTTCTACAATAAAGGGAAGTTCAGGGTCAGGAATGGACAGAACAGAAGCAGACGTGAAGCAATGCTTGAGATTAAGAAAGGCTGCCTCGGCCTCAGGGTTCCAATTAAATTTAGTGAGACTGCCTCTAGTAAGGGCAGTGAGAGGGGCCACCACTGAGCTGAAGTTCCGAACAAACCTTCTATAAAAATTTGCAAACCCAATAAATCTTTGTACCTCCTTAACGGAGGTAGGAACTGGCCAGTCCAGTACAGCACTCACTTTCTTGGGATCCATCTGAACCTGCCCCGGCTTAATGACAAAGCCCAGGAACAGGAAGGAGTGTTCGTAGTGTGGAACTCACATTTCTTGGGTTTCACATAGAGGTGGTTCTCTAGGAGGCGTCCCAAGACCTTTCTGACATGACTCAC
Source organism: Puntigrus tetrazona (assembly GCF_018831695.1). Lineage (NCBI taxonomy): Eukaryota > Metazoa > Chordata > Actinopteri > Cypriniformes > Cyprinidae > Puntigrus > Puntigrus tetrazona. The sequence goes on along the minus strand of NC_056705.1, from coordinate 15,377,207 downwards.
ATGCTCTTAAAGAGACCTTGAAAAAATTAAGATGTCATCAAGGTACACAAAAACAAACTTGTTGAGCATGTCTCGGAGCACGTCATTAATAAGGGCCTGGAAAACAGCAGGGGCATTAGTGAGGCCAAAGGGCATAACAAGGTGCTCATAGTGTCCTGAAGGGGTGTTAAAGGCAGTTTTCCACTCATCCCCTGGCCTAATACGTACAAGGTGGTATGCATTACGCAAGTCAAGTTTAGTAAAGATCACGGCATCTTGAAGCAGCTCAAACGCAGAAGTCATAAGAGGGAGGGGATAGCGATTAAGTACCGTGATAAGGTTGAGAGCCCTATAATCAATGCAGGGCCTGAGTCCACCATCCTTTTTCTCAACAAAAAAAAACCCCTGCTCCTGCGGGTGATGTGGACGGCCGAATGATCCCAGCCGCAAGAGACTCCTTAATATAACTCTCCATGGCTTTCTGCTCAGGTGAGGACAGGGAGAATATACGACCACGAGGAGGGCATGAACCAGGCAGCAACTCGATAGAACAATCATAAGGTCTGTGGGGGGGCAAGACAGTGGCTCTTTCTTTGCAGAACACAGACCATAAAAGATGATATTCAGAGGGAACTCGGGAGAGATCTATGGACTTGAGGTCCTCAAGAACAATCACAGGGCATATGATTTCCAGAGTGGAGGATAGAGGGTTAACAGGTAACTGGAGATGGGAAGCAACAGTAATGTCCATAAAATTCCCAGCAGCCCCAGAATCAACTAAAGCTTGCAGCTGGTGTGACTTATTACCGTTCCTGAGAGTGACAGGAAAAGAAAAAGACCCATATTTACTGGAGAGACTAACTGAGTTACTCCCGAGACAGCTCTCCCCCTCTGCTCGGGAATGGGCGTTTCCTTCAATTCTGGACACTGTGAGCGATAATGGCCCTGCAACCCACAATAGAGGCAGAGATGTGTTTCACATTTCATCTTCTAGTGATACCACACAGTTTCTAATCCAAGTTGCCTGAAGTAGAGAAATTAAAACAGCAACAATAATACGTTAATTGTGCAATTTGACCCATGTCAAGCCAATTATACGACTACACTCAGATTCATGTTCAAGATGAAAGCGCATTTAGCTTATTTTCTAATATAACGTTACGTCGTTTAAACGCGTCCCCATCTTTACAGCAATAAGAAACCTATAACACCAATAAAAATAAGAAAGGTTGGATAAACAAGTTAGCCTGTTTTTTCTTCCTTCGTTGCGCTACTACGTTGAACCATCCCCGATCGCCATTTATACGACTGAAAAATGCAATGGTGGCAATCAAATGTCTTCACAAGATTTGTTAAATGTCGTTGGACACGTTTAGTCTGTGAGCTGAACAGGTTGCAATGATTTATCCTGACAACATCTAACGTTGCTTAAAATCGACAAAACCTACAATACAGGAATTACAAGTTAAACGTTAGCATATAGTGTGAGATTTTGCCCCTGGTCCATGCATCCCTGCCTCTGCTGAATTATTTTGAATAATTTGCTATACACGGTTTGTTTAAAACCATTTCATGATGTCACATCCATTAACTTGCTTAAAAAGACAGATTATTATATTTGCGTTGTTAATAGACCTAATGTTACATTGGATTAGACTACAATTAACCTCACCTTGGAGAGAAAGGGTTTTCAAAGCACCCTCCCCTCTGTTTTTTTTTTTTTTTTTCTCAAAAAAAAATCAGTATTAATGAATCCAGCAAAACAGGGGTAGAATGGACTTTGCTACATTAAACAACAAAATGTTTCTCAAAGGTCCTCTCTTCACTCTGTAATATTATCCCAGACTATATTTTCTCTAAAGTTGGTGGCCTGAATTTTCTACCGTTTTGTAATTGTAATGTTTCAAAGATCCCTATCAAACTTTCTCATTTTCATAAAAGATGCTCTTGTCCCTCATATACAAGCTTTTTCTCCACAGCGATATTATTTATGGAATCTGAACATTTTGTATAACGGAAACATTTTCATCAGATTTTTAGCATTCATCCAATCTTATTTTGTGAGTGACTTTTATTTTGGTTTAAGAGATGCTTTCTTAAATATTAGAGAATTAATTTGTGATTTCTGTTAGCTAAAATTCATATTCACATTCAACAAAAGTTTACTGGCTCTAAACCTCAGTTAAAATTGATTTGGACAAATATATGGAACCTATAAATACCTCTACTAATGTAAAAGCTATGAAAACTGTATCCCTGTATTCATCCTTTGTGTCTTAAGATGTACACTTATTGTTTTATGTTTTTTTGTTAACCCTGGCAAATCTGAATGTATATTCTTTGTTAGCAGTAGTTTTATTTTTGTATGTATTTATAATTGGTTCTACACTCTCAAAACAAACTTGTGTTATATTTTAACACATCTGTGTGTCTAGTTAAGGACAACACATTTTGTTACTTTTAACTCAATCAGTGTGTTATTATTCTTAACACAGGGAGTGACTTATGTGTCATAAATCACACAATTTGTGTCATAAATGTGCTATTTTTGACCATTTAAAATGAATGCAATACAAAATGTATATATTTTTTTAATTTATACATTTATTAAAGCTTCATGTCATCATATTCACATGTCATCGGAATTGCATACAGACATTTTTAAACAATTTTATATTTTGGATTTACAAATAGGTTTTCTTTGCAAGAAATTATGTGAAGTGGTTTTATATCAGCAGCATTGCTCAAATTCATAACTTTGTATTCATTGGTTCTTTTGACTACATAAGCATATAAGTGTGTGTGAAAATACATTTGTGATAAAACTCTAAGAAAAACTAAAACAATTCCTTTTTCACATTGTGGAACTATGCGTAGAACTTCACCAAAGAGATACTCTTCTCTTCAGTCACGGTTTAAAGCAAGTACACAACCAGTTTGAAATGTCTGACCAAACACATTAACAGAGTGAGAAACATGAACAGTGCTACATGTGTCAAGTTCATAGCCAAAGTCTTTCATGCTTTCAACAAACAGAACACTTTTTTTCCAAAGATCCAACCATGACTGGAAAATCATTTGGGACGGATATTTTTTCTGTTAATGGACTTCCCAATTTCCAATGAAACATTGTTTGAACCTGACTCTTGTAGGCTAATGTCTTACTTATATTTACAAATCACTGATTCGACTACGCTTTGCGTTGGTAACGACGCTGATCATCACAAAGTTTCCTCCGTAGATTTCTAAGTCTCATCTCAATAAATCCACTGTGGGAGACTGGGTCATAGAAATGTTCCTGGATGAGAGGGGAAGGACAACAACTGTAACTCAAAAACCTATGATGTGTGACAAGCAAACTAGCAGAGTGTATCTACTATTTGAGAAACTCTAATATTGGTCATTTAAAAAAATGTGCACTAAATTTTCGTTTTATTTGTAACCTGTTTGTCACACTTACTATTCCATTTGCATTTATTACAAGTGAGCTTTGTGTTTGAATAAGTACAACTTACAAATCCTTCATTCTCTTCTCCCATCTTGATCTTCAGAGAAGGAAACAGTGTTACTACACTTTCTGCCAACATCCGCTTCTCATCATTACAAGGGTAACTAAGTAAAATAAAGACAAAACATGGAATTACATAATTCAACTTTTTTCAAAAGTGAAATTATCTCAACTGTAAACTTACAATCCACTTTGTTCCACCAACGCACTGACACCTATCTTCACAAGGACTTTTCTTGATGTCTCTGAAAGCATTCCTGAAGCTTCATAATCCTTCAATATACTCAGACCTTTGCTTTCAATTAGTGCTCGCAGAGTGTCTACATCAATTCTATTACGTTGACGCTGGAAATATAAGAGACACAAAGTATTTCTAATTAGATGAGTTAATGATTCACTTACTCAAAGTCACTTCCTTATACTGTTTCAGAATGAATTTGCATCTTTGAATGAACTGGTTAAACTCACTTATGAAGACACTTGTCAACATGAACTGGCAAAATGTACAAATTTTCTCTGGAATGGGCAAACAAAGTCAAACAGAGTAATACAAATAGTGAACAGAGTGCTGTTATTTCAGCACTTACTTACAAACCTTCTGTTGACTACTTGAACCAGGTTCTGGTATGTTCTTTGGTGCAACCTTAAAAAAAAAAAAAAACTTCAAGCATATTACTTGTATTCTATTCTTAAGTCCTCCTTGAACATACATACTTTCTATTGATGACTTGGACTGGCTGCATCGGCATCCCCTTTCCATTCTTAAAGGAAAACAAATAAGTGAAATCAATATTATTATTTAATGGTTAAGGAAAGTACAATAATTCTAGAATCTATATACATGACACACAGGTCATTTTTAGTTATATATTACAAGTGAAATTACATACCAATGCCTGTGATCCAGTTCTCTGAATTGACTTAAACAAAACTTGAAACTTATCCTTGTTTTCCACTTTTTCAGTTAGGTCAGTGTCAATAAATTCATTAAAATCAGCATTAAATTTCAAAATTCTGTGGTACTCTGCAGCACATGGTAGGAGACATTTGGAAGCATCAATTATTTCTGCTACACTCTTGAGATGCTGAAGTTTTTGCATATCTCCTTTTCATCAAGTAATACAGTCACTAGTGTTTTTGGCGTCTCCTCCATTTGAAGCTGCAAACGGCAAACAAAAACACAAATCTGTTTTATATATAAGCATAATATTCACATTCACAATGTAAAACAGTATTTAACAAGCAGTGTGAGAATGAAGAATATCTATTTATTTACGAAAACGTCAAATTAGCATAAACTTCCGATACCTCTGACAAATAGGCTGCCCATCTTCAACTAAGAGTCTTGCTGAATTTCGTACTTCTACGACTTCTGCCATAAAAATAGTAAAAATAGTATGCTACAGTACACAGCTCTAAAAACAGAATCTGTTTGTCTCGTATAACAAAGATACACTCTCGAAATCTGACATTAAAATAACTGACCGTCCCTTCTCTGAAAACAACACAACCTGTGTGCTTTCTTAACCCACCTCTGTGTTTAGCTAAGGACAACACATTTTGTGTTATCCCTGCCCATTTTCTACACACCAGTGTGTTATAGTTACACAATTTGTGTCAATCACATACATAAAATGACACAAACCGTGTTAAAATAGTCAAATTAACACACCTTTTTTGAGATAGAGTACTCGAATGTGAATAAAATTTTAACGTTACCGTGATAAATCATGTTACTATTTAGGGCATTTAACAAAACAACAATAACTTACATTCTGTTGTTTAACGAAAGAGAGGCGACAGATTGACAAAGCCTCACCGCTTTCATTGCTAACTCGTTAAGAGAATCCCCCTAATACTAGCTGTAGCATTCTATCAGACATGTAATTTACAACAAATCGAAAAAAAAAAAACAACAAAACAAAATGTTTATGAGAAGAAATCAAAACAATTTGTGACGCACTAACTTAACGTTAACTATCAGACGCGGTTGCTATTCTGTTCGACACGGTCTCTCACATTTGACCGTCGAAAAATAGCAATTTTACATTTGACAATTTGTAATAACAAATAAATCCAAGTACCTTACATTTGTGCATCCAAGTCATCCACCGTTGGAAAAGAAGCGCGAACTTGCTCAACTTGCGGAGTGACGAAGCAGCAATGTGATTGGATGACAGCTAACACATGTTGTGTTGGACACAGTGTGTTGTTTCTCGCTCGCTCGCTCTTTTTATTTTTCACACATGATCAACTTAAAATGACACAAAATGTGTTAAAATAGCCATAACACAAGAAATGTGTTAATAATTAACACATCCTTTTTGAGAGTGTTTGTGTCTTAAGATGTACACTTATTGTTTTATGTTTTTTGTTAACCCTGGCAAATCTGAATGTACATTCTTTTGTTAGTAGTAGTATTATTTTTGTATGTATGTATAATTGTATCTATGTTATAATGCTTGTACTTTTCAAAAATAGTAATAAAAAAAAAAAAAAATCAGCGCGTGACTTCTGTGACGTCACCGAACTTTTAGAACGTGTCGCCCTACTATTTAAAGGATTCTGAATTTAGAACTCATTTTGTTGGTTGAAGTTTTAGTGTAGTGTTTTTCTGAGTGGAAAAAACCTGTTGTAATGGGGCTGTTTTCAAGACTAAAGAAAGCGTTTAAACGGGAGCATGCACACGAACCCGAGCCCTGTGTGCTGCTCAAATACTCCCCCGTCAGGCCGGAACACCATCCTCATCCTCACGATGAGACGCCTGGTGCTGCTGCCGATGAGATAGGGAGAGAAGAGGCAGGGAGACCAAAGTTCTGGGGATGTCGTCCTCTTCACTTTTTCCGCCGAAAAGCTGGGAAATACAACCTGGCTAAGGCTGAGGAAGTCTGCCAGAAGGAGGCGGCATTGTATCGGAGACTTAATGATGGTACAATCACAGAAGATGATTGAAGTTTTGATTCAAGGGAGATTCTTTAATTAGGGAATGTTTTTGTGTACAATTAAAAAAAAATCACTTGTTCACATACTTAAGATAGCACTGTCTAAATCGTCCATAATTGTTACTGAGCATTTTTTCCACTTCGTTATTAATATTCCATCTGTAGGTCAGACTTCTCGACAACAGGGATGTGTTGTTGTCGAGATCCATGATCATCAAGACCCTCCAGTCTCTGAAGTCCTCCTGCTCTAGAGAAACTGCTGGAGCAGGACGTCCCCCAACAACTGGATGTCAACATTCCAGCTAGTTTGAATAAAGAGGACAAAGTGGAAGAGCTGGACAAGGGTAAGTTTACTGACATAAGCCCATTCTCACTTTCCCGGTGAAGGGATTTAGTAGGCCTCATTGCCAAGCCTGACAGTAAAAATCTTAATTCAGAAACAAAGTCATGTAATGTAATTAAAAGGTACTGTAATTTGAGTATGCGATATTTTATTCATATTACTCGTGTGTTCCCCTCTTTAGATCAGATTTGTCTGCGGGATAATCGCACTGAAGACAATGAAGTGGAGGAGCCAGACAACAGTACGAATATTAAATATATGAATATTAGAAATTGTTAGTAGAAATTCTAGAATGCGTATTTTTTGCTAACTGCATTTGTTTATCTTATAAATAGATCACGTATTCAGGCAATACGAATTTGGGCCCCAGCTGGGTGAAGGAGGCGGTGGCTGTGTATATGCAGGGACTCGCCGCAAGGATGGCCTTAAGGTTTCATTTTTTTGCTTCCTTTTTTTGTTTTTACGTATGAAACTTTCCATACTTGTTTGGTATTGGTGACTGGAATGATCTCTGTGCACCTGATAATTGACTATTCTAGCTTTGTTTGAACAGGTGGCTGTGAAGATTGCCGAAAAGACTCCAGATATGCCATATATCAGAATTGTGAATAGCCTGTGCTCTTTATAATGTTGCTTCTCAGTCGTTGTTTTCAGTTTCGAACGTCTTATATCACGTTAAATCTAAGAAACCGCCTTCAACTAAACATCATGCTTTCTTTTAGCCTGGCCATCCCAGTCGCCTCCCCTTGGAGATTGGCCTTACACTCTTGGCCAATGAGGACCCCAGCGTTCCATACATAATCAAACTCCTGGATTGGCAGGACAACCCGGACAACTATGTCATGGTTTTGGAGCGACCCATGCCTAGCATGAGTCTGTTTAGTTTCGTGGAGGTCCGTGAAAGGCTCAAAGAGGGGCTAGCACGACATTTTATGTTGCAGGTCGTTCAGGCCGCTAACATTTGCTGCGAGCGCGGGGTCTTCCATAGAGACATCAAAATGGAAAACCTCCTGGTGAACCCAGACACATTGGAGGTCAAGTTGATCGACTTTGGATGCGGCGAGCTCATGAAGGACACTGAATATGTGACCTACAGTGGTAAGTTTTACCATTTGCTAGCAGGTCGTTTAGCTCCCGGAAACACATCTAGCTGCACACGCTGTAGAAATGCATTAAATATCCAAACCCCTTTCTTCCAGGTACAGAAATATTCTGTCCACCAGAGCTCTGGAGCAACGGCAGCTACTATGCAAAGCCGGCAACGGTTTGGTCTTTAGGGATCCTGCTGTTCGTTATGGTGTGTGGTTATTATCCAGACGACGAAGACCTGCAAGAGATCAGCAAGAATACGTGGTCCGAACCTGATCTGTCAAAAGGTAAGATCTTCATCAAAGAAAAAAAAAAGAGGTGGATTACCAAATATGAAAGTATACTATTTAGAAACTTGATTATAAAAAAGTGGAACATACAAGTTTGTAATCATCTCTCAACTTTTTGACCAGAATGCTGCCAGATGATTTGTGATTGTCTGCAGCTGGATCCCCAGCAGAGACCTATTCTGGAGGATATGCAGCTCCATGACTGGTTTATGGTACTAAGATTAGAATTTGCTAAATGTTGTTTTTTTTTCATGTTTGCTCCAAATGTCACGTATTAAGATAAATAACACTGATTTATGTTTTTGTTTCAGGTCGTGGAGTCAGAAAACTCCCTGCCCGTCTAGAAGTGCCTGGCACCTTGAAGTGGCATCATTTATATTTAGAATTTGTGTTAGATAAATATGTGTTAAGACAATTGTTTTAAAATATTATCCGAGATAAAGTATAATATAGTAACAGTTACATAAGTATAATTAAAAAAAAACAAAAAAAAACAATCTAAAAAAAAAAAATGTATATAAGTATAAGAATAGAGCAAGTAGATATAAGTATATCTTTATAATTATTTTATTTAGATGTTAAGTATTAAGATATTTGTAGTTGTATTAAGACATGTGTTCAATGTGTTATATTACCCGAGATCTCTCTGTTGAAAGCATTTGGAAATACCAAAAAAATAAAAATGAATAAAATCAACAATTCATTCAGCACTACAGTCATCCATGACACAAACAATCAGTGTAGAATGTACAGAAATATTCAGAAATGTCAAAATGACATAACTCATGTACACTTCACACAAAAACACATCCCATGTTAGCTTGACAGAATTTTGGATTGGAGTTGAATTGTTCCAAATTAGACTAAAAGATTTATAAAATTATATATTTAGTCAAAACTGTGTATGCTATGTCGGTTGACAACACATACATTGTACACACATTATGACATTAGCCACTTCCACAAATTTCAGTACAACTGACTTGATTATAAAGCGGACAATTGATGTATTCCTTTGTGATGCCAACTATATATATATATATTGGCAATTCAGGCGATTCCAAAGGTTTTCTTTCCGTATATGAAATCCCTGCTTAAGGTAAATCAGTTAAATCACCAGTGCTGCATCTTTGGAATAGGAGCCAAGCATGATTACATGTAGGCATAATAAAAATGGCAAAAATTTTATAGAAACACAGAAAACATCACATCAAAATTTCATGTAGTTGCTGCTCAGTAGTCACATTACCACGATTAACAGAAGCACCACGTCCCAGCCATAAATGAGCACAGTTTTTACAGGTTGACTACATCCAAAGTTTTTTTCCCCATTAATAGACCTGTGTCACGGTGTGTTTCAAGGAAGGAGCACTCGACGAGAATATGACATTAACAGTTTTAATCTTCTACAAACAAACTGAATATAACGAGATCGGACAAACTGAACTGAAATAAACAGGAACTATATACACAAAGTAATTGACATAATTAACACGACACCTGAATACAGTTAGACAGTTAACTGAAGGTAGGGCACACACAGCACATGATACATGAAAACAACAAATACGTGACAACCTGCTGACCATAAACAGCATTAAACTAATTCAATTAAGATATTAAATACCAAACACTCTATTACATACCAAGAGGAGTATATGAAAATGGTAACACTTTACAAGATGTCAAGATTGTTATTATTACGACCTACGGCGAGGTCTAGGGGTACTGGGGTATATAACATTTAAAAAGACAGACAGTAAAGAGTGCGCGTGCACGTGTGTGCGGACCAAAAAAACTCAGCAAACTAAAGTACAAGAGAATGCTTTTGTTGTTGTTTGTGATCATTAAATACTGAAAGTTTGGAGGTGACAAAACAAAAAAGGAAAATGTATATACACATGTACACTATTTACATGAACAATACACGAGACGGAGGGAACGGGAAGAAGAGACGAGGCCGGTGCTAAATCAAAGAAAATAAGTCAAAAACAGCATCCAGCTACTTAATTTCCCCTAAGCTATCTAGAAACAGAAATATACAGAGAGAAAATGTTTTCAGCGTCCGAGACGCCCTAACTAAACTACACTCGTTTAGCCAAAACAAGAGCACATGGGGTGGCACGCGGCCACAACCTAAAGTACTAGACGATGACAGAATCCTGCGTGTTGTAGTGTATGTCACGTGACGTCCTTACCTGTCCATCATAACACATAACGCGTGAGGATTTACAGTGTGGGGGGAAAGGGAACGAAAAAACAATACTCACGGTGGCAAGTGACAAACATCAAAACAAATACAATACGCAAGGATAGCGAAGCAAGTAGCGAGTACGAACAGCAACAAAATGGGGGGCTCTATATGCAACATCCCAGTGAAAGATCAAGTTACATACTTAGGAATTCTAATTAATGAAGATAAAATAACAGGAAGTAAATTGACACTTTAATAGCGAAAACTCAAAAGAAGTTTAACTCATGGTTGCAAAGAGCCTTATCAACAAGAGATTTTGGTGTTAAAACAACTCTTTAAGAGTTCAATTCAACACTGGACCCGAGTGTATTTGGTCCCACTCAGATTTGGTGATAAAATGACCCTTAAAAGTGTCCAATTTTCAGAGTAAAATGAACTGAGATTGGAGTAAAAATTTAACACTGCTCAACACTGAGTAGTGTTACTGCAATTTAACGCTACAAGATATCCCATTCATTAAGTAGTTCAAAAATTAACTACAGTGCCAATATTTCACTCTCTGGTTAAAGTGCAAAGTCAACTCTTACATCGTTTTCTTAATAAAAAAAAAAAAGAATAGAAAAAATAAAGAACAGAAAACAGCTTCATTAGCGAAACATTTATTTGTCAGAACCGGGACTTGAACATGGGTCTCTAGCGCCGTAATAAGATACTCTCCACCGAAGTGTTGGACCCAAAATGCAAGACACAAAAGTCAAAAGAAGAATATCTTTTATTCCAGGGCAAAACAAAACAGTCCAAACAAAAACTACTCCAAAAGGCAAATTACTTCTCTCAAGAGTAGACAGAAAAAAATCAGGAAGTCAGAAGCCCAGGGACAAAAATTAAAAGAAAAAGAGATGATTCAAGAGAACTTACACATGAACCAAAAGGGCACCAGCAAGCAAAAATAACCAAGCACAAATGACAAAAAGAAAGCCACTTAAATAGGAAGCTAACTAGACAGGGCTGGGACTAATAAACCTAATTAGCTGAGAGAACGAAACACAGGAAAATTGTCACCATCAAGTGGCGAAAATAAGGCATGGCAGATTACAAATCCTGACAGGACCCCCCCCTTCTAGGAACGGCTCCTGACGTTCCCTCCAGCTTTGCCCCCTTTTTGAGCTCTGAATTCTCAAATCAACTCAGGATCTAGGATGTCTCTGGCGGGAACCCAGGAGCGCTCCTCCGGACCGTAGCCTTCCCAGTCCACAAGATACTGCCGGGACCCTCGAACTTGACGAACATCAAGTATCCTGTGGACTGTAAACGCGGTCGACCCCAATGACCGAGGAGGGGGAGGAGTTTTATCTGGGATAAAAGGAGAACACAACACAGGTTTTAACAAGGATACAATACATGAAATGTGGGATTAACCTTAAGTGACAGGGTAAAGTTAAACGATACGTGACAGGATTTACTTTCCTAGCTATTTTGAAGGGCCCAATGAACTTCTGACTCAGCTTATGGGACTCCACCCTAAGTGGGAGGTTCTTAGTTGAAAGCCAGACCCGTTGCCCCACACGCAGAGAAGGAGCTGCTTTCGCTTCCGATTGGCCTGGGTCTGGCGCTGGCCAGACGTCTTGGAGATGTTTAGCCCGGACAGTTCTCCAGACCCTCCTACAGCGTCTGATATGAGACTGGACTTAGGGCACGGCCACATCCATTTCTTGCTCGGAGAATAGAGTAGGGACATAGCCGAATTGGCACTGGAAGGGTGAACGGCCGGTAGATGATGAACGGAGGGTATTATGAGCATACTCAGCCCAAATCAGGTAAGAGGACCAGGATGAGGGATTGCTGTGTACCATACACCTCAGGGTGGACTCGAGATCCTGGTTGACTCTTTCGGCCTCTCTGTTGGACTCAGGATGAAAGCCTGAAGATAAACTAACTGTAGCCCCAGACACTGACAGAATGCGCTCCAGAACTGGGATGAAAACTCGGGTCCTCGATCAGACACAATGTCCTGAGGGATGCCAAACACTCGAAACACATGGGTAGTGATAAGTTGAGCAGTCTCTTTGGCGGAGGAAGTTTAGGTAGGGGAATGAACCGGGCGGCCTTGGAGAAGCAGTCGACAATAACAAAGATAGTAGTATTGCCTTGAGATGGGGCAGATCCGTTATAAAATGGAGAGAGAGATGTGACCAAGGACGATGAGGAATAGGCAGGGGTATAGGAGACCTTGAGGGGAAGATGAGATGTCTTGTTTTGACTGCACACGGACAGGCCTTGACAAAGGTTGCCACGTCAGTCTTAACAGTAGGCCACTAGAAGCGCCTTTGCAGGTACTCAAGGGTGCGTGTGATCCCAGGATGACAAGCAAATGAGGAAGTGTGGGCCCACTTGAGAACCTGAGCTCGAACAGACTTAGGGACATACAAGCAGTTCTCTGGGCCTCCATCAGGACCCGGGTCTCGTAGTTGGGCTTGACGTACTGATGTCTCCAGAGCCCAACGCAGGGGGGCCACAATTCTGGCTGCCGGAATAATAGGGCAAGGGGCATCTTCTTGGGACACACAGGCATAGACTCGAGACAGTGTGTCTGGCTTAAGATTCTTAGAGCCTGGTCGGAAGGAGAAAATAAAATTGAATCGGTTGAAAAAAAGCGACCACCGTGCCTGGCGGGGATTAAGACGCTTGGCTTGCTGGATGTATTCCAGGTTCTTATGATCAGTCAGCACCTGAAAAGGGTGTTTGGCCCCCTCAAGCCAGTGCCTCCACTCCTCCAGAGCAACCTTAACCTCCAACAGTTCCCGGTCCCCCACGTGGTAATTCCTCTCAGCAGGACTCAGCCGATGGGACAAAAAGGCACATGGGTGCAGCCTGTCATCCTTCCCTCTCTGGGACAGAACAGCTCCAACGCCAACATCTGACGCATCTACTTCTACAATAAAGGGAAGTTCAGGGTCAGGAATGGACAGAACAGAAGCAGACGTGAAGCAATGCTTGAGATTAAGAAAGGCTGCCTCGGCCTCAGGGTTCCAATTAAATTTAGTGAGACTGCCTCTAGTAAGGGCAGTGAGAGGGGCCACCACTGAGCTGAAGTTCCGAACAAACCTTCTATAAAAATTTGCAAACCCAATAAATCTTTGTACCTCCTTAACGGAGGTAGGAACTGGCCAGTCCAGTACAGCACTCACTTTCTTGGGATCCATCTGAACCTGCCCGGCTTAATGACAAAGCCCAGGAACAGGAAGGAGTGTTCGTAGTGTGGAACTCACATTTCTTGGGTTTCACATAGAGGTGGTTCTCTAGGAGGCGTCCCAAGACCTTTCTGACATGACTCACATGCTCTTAAAGAGACCTTGAAAAAATTAAGATGTCATCAAGGTACACAAAAACAAACTTGTTGAGCATGTCTCGGAGCACGTCATTAATAAGGGCCTGGAAAACAGCAGGGGCATTAGTGAGGCCAAAGGGCATAACAAGGTGCTCATAGTGTCCTGAAGGGGTGTTAAAGGCAGTTTTCCACTCATCCCCTGGCCTAATACGTACAAGGTGGTATGCATTACGCAAGTCAAGTTTAGTAAAGATCACGGCATCTTGAAGCAGCTCAAACGCAGAAGTCATAAGAGGGAGGGGATAGCGATTAAGTACCGTGATAAGGTTGAGAGCCCTATAATCAATGCAGGGCCTGAGTCCACCATCCTTTTCTCAACAAAAAAACCCCTGCTCCTGCGTGGTGATGTGGACGGCCGAATGATCCCAGCCGCAAGAGACTCCTTAATATAACTCTCCATGGCTTTCTGCTCAGGTGAGGACAGGGAGAATATACGACCACGAGGAGGGCATGAACCAGGCAGCAACTCGATAGAACAATCATAAGGTCTGTGGGGGGGCAAGACAGTGGCTCTTTCTTTGCAGAACACAGACCATAAAAGATGATATTCAGAGGGAACTCGGGAGAGATCTATGGACTTGAGGTCCTCAAGAACAATCACAGGGCATATGATTTCCAGAGTGGAGGATAGAGGGTTAACAGGTAACTGGAGATGGGAAGCAACAGTAATGTCCATAAAATTCCCAGCAGCCCCAGAATCAACTAAAGCTTGCAGCTGGTGTGACTTATTACCGTTCCTGAGAGTGACAGGAAAAAGAAAAAGACCCATATTTACTGGAGAGACTAACTGAGTTACTCCCGAGACAGCTCTCCCCCCTCTGCTCGGGAATGGGCGTTTCCCTTCAATTCTGGACACTGTGAGCGATAATGGCCCTGCAACCCACAATAGAGGCAGAGATGTGTTTCACATTTCATCTTCTAGTGATACCACACAGTTTCTAATCCAAGTTGCCTGAAGTAGAGAAATTAAAACAGCAACAATAATACGTTAATTGTGCAATTTGACCCATGTCAAGCCAATTATACGACTACACTCAGATTCATGTTCAAGATGAAAGCGCATTTAGCTTATTTTCTAATATAACGTTACGTCGTTTAAACGCGTCCATCTTTACAGCAATAAGAAACCTATAACACCAATAAAAATAAGAAAGGTTGGATAAACAAGTTAGCCTGTTTTTTCTTCCTTCGTTGCGCTACGTTGAACCATCCCCGATCGCCATTTATACGACTGAAAAATGCAATGGTGGCAATCAAATGTCTTCACAAGATTTGTTAAATGTCGTTGGACACGTTTAGTCTGTGAGCTGAACAGGTTGCAATGATTTATCCTGACAACATCTAACGTTGCTTAAAATCGACAAAACCTACAATACAGGAATTACAAGTTAAACGTTAGCATATAGTGTGAGATTTTGCCCCTGGTCCATGCATCCCTGCCTCTGCTGAATTATTTTGAATAATTTGCTATACACGGTTTGTTTAAAACCATTTCATGATGTCACATCCATTAACTTGCTTAAAAAGACAGATTATTATATTTGCGTTGTTAATAGACCTAATGTTACATTGGATTAGACTACAATTAACCTCACCTTGGAGAGAAAGGGTTTTCGAAAGCACCCCTCCCCTTCTGTTTTTTTTTTTTTCTCAAAAAAAAATCAGTATTAATGAATCCAGCAAAACAGGGGTAGAATGGACTTTGCTACATTAAACAACAAAATGTTTCTCAAAGTCCCTCTTCACTCTGTAATATTATCCCAGACTATATTTTCTCTAAAGTTGGTGGCCTGAATTTTCTACCGTTTTGTAATTGTAATGTTTCAAAGATCCTATCAAACTTTCTCATTTTCATAAAAGATGCTCTTGTCCCTCATATACAAGCTTTTTCTCCACAGCGATATTATTTATGGAATCTGAACATTTTGTATAACGGAAACATTTTCATCAGATTTTTTAGCATTCATCCAATCTTATTTTGTGAGTGACTTTTATCTTGGTTTAAGAGATGCTTTCTTAAATATTAGAGAATTAATTTGTGATTTCTGTTAGCTAAAATTCATATTCACATTCAACAAAAGTTTACTGGCTCTAAACCTCAGTTAAAATTGATTTGGACAAATATATGGAACCTATAAATACCTCTACTAATGTAAAAGCTATGAAAACTGTATCCCTGTATTCATCCTTTGTGTCTTAAGATGTACACTTATTGTTTTATGTTTTTTTTGTTAACCCTGGCAAATCTGAATGTATATTCTTTTGTTAGCAGTAGTTTTATTTTTGTATGTATTTATAATTGGTTCTACACTCTCAAAACAAACTTGTGTTATATTTTAACACATCTGTGTGTCTAGTTAAGGACAACACATTTTGTTACTTTTAACTCAATCAGTGTGTTATTATTCTTAACACAGGGAGTGACTTATGTGTCATAAATCACACAATTTGTGTCATAAATGTGCTATTTTTGACCATTTAAAATGAATGCAATACAAAATGTATATATTTTTTTAATTTATACATTTATTAAAGCTTCATGTCATCATATTCACATGTCATCGGAATTGCATACAGACATTTTTAAACAATTTTATATTTTGGATTTACAAATAGGTTTTCTTTGCAAGAAATTATGTGAAGTGGTTTTATATCAGCAGCATTGCTCAAATTCATAACTTTGTATTCATTGGTTCTTTTGACTACATAAGCATATAAGTGTGTGTGAAAATACATTTGTGATAAAACTCTAAGAAAAACTAAAACAATTCCTTTTTCACATTGTGGAACTATGCGTAGAACTTCACCAAAGAGATACTCTTCTCTTCAGTCACGGTTTAAAGCAAGTACACAACCAGTTTGAAATGTCTGACCAAACACATTAACAGAGTGAGAAACATGAACAGTGCTACATGTGTCAAGTTCATAGCCAAAGTCTTTCATGCTTTCAACAAACAGAACACTTTTTTCCAAAGATCCAACCATGACTGGAAAATCATTTGGGACGGATATTTTTTCTGTTAATGGACTTCCCAATTTCCAATGAAACATTGTTTGAACCTGACTCTTGTAGGCTAATGTCTTACTTATATTTACAAATCACTGATTCGACTACGTTTGCGTTGGTAACGACGCTGATCATCACAAAGTTTCCTCCGTAGATTTCTAAGTCTCATCTCAATAAATCCACTGTGGGAGACTGGGTCATAGAAATGTTCCTGGATGAGAGGGGAAGGACAACAACTGTAACTCAAAAACCTATGATGTGTGACAAGCAAACTAGCAGAGTGTATCTACTATTTGAGAAACTCTAATATTGGTCATTTAAAAAAATGTGCACTAAATTTTCGTTTTATTTGTAACCTGTTTGTCACACTTACTATTCCATTTGCATTTATTACAAGTGAGCTTTGTGTTTGAATAAGTACAACTTACAAATCCTTCATTCTCTTCTCCCATCTTGATCTTCAGAGAAGGAAACAGTGTTACTACACTTTCTGCCAACATCCGCTTCTCATCATTACAAGGGTAACTAAGTAAAATAAAGACAAAACATGGAATTACATAATTCAACTTTTTTCAAAAGTGAAATTATCTCAACTGTAAACTTACAATCCACTTTGTTCCACCAACGCACTGACACCTATCTTCACAAGGACTTTTCTTGATGTCTCTGAAAGCATTCCTGAAGCTTCATAATCCTTCAATATACTCAGACCTTTGCTTTCAATTAGTGCTCGCAGAGTGTCTACATCAATTCTATTACGTTGACGCTGGAAATATAAGAGACACAAAGTATTTCTAATTAGATGAGTTAATGATTCACTTACTCAAAGTCACTTCCTTATACTGTTTCAGAATGAATTTGCATCTTTGAATGAACTGGTTAAACTCACTTATGAAGACACTTGTCAACATGAACTGGCAAAATGTACAAATTTTTCTCTGGAATGGGCAAACAAAGTCAAACAGAGTAATACAAATAGTGAACAGAGTGCTGTTATTTCAGCACTTACTTACAAACCTTCTGTTGACTACTTGAACCAGGTTCTGGTATGTTCTTTGGTGCAACCTTAAAAAAAAAAACTTCAAGCATATTACTTGTATTCTATTCTTAAGTCCTCCTTGAACATACATACTTTCTATTGATGACTTGGACTGGCTGCATCGGCATCCCCTTTCCATTCTTAAAGGAAAACAAATAAGTGAAATCAATATTATTATTTAATGGTTAAGGAAAGTACAATAATTCTAGAATCTATATACATGACACACAGGTCATTTTTAGTTATATATTACAAGTGAAATTACATACCAATGCCTGTGATCCAGTTCTCTGAATTGACTTAAACAAAACTTGAAACTTATCCTTGTTTTCCACTTTTTCAGTTAGGTCAGTGTCAATAAATTCATTAAAATCAGCATTAAATTTCAAAATTCTGTGGTACTCTGCAGCACATGGTAGGAGACATTTGGAAGCATCAATTATTTCTGCTACACTCTTGAGATGCTGAAGTTTTTGCATATCTCCTTTTCATCAAGTAATACAGTCACTAGTGTTTTTGGCGTCTCCTCCATTTGAAGCTGCAAACGGCAAACAAAAACACAAATCTGTTTTATATATAAGCATAATATTCACATTCACAATGTAAAACAGTATTTAACACGCAGTGTGAGAATGAAGAATATCTATTTATTTACGAAAACGTCAAATTAGCATAAACTTCCGATACCTCTGACAAATAGGCTGCCCATCTTCAACTAAGAGTCTTGCTGAATTTCGTACTTCTACGACTTCTGCCATAAAAATAGTAAAAATAGTATGCTACAGTACACAGCTCTAAAAACAGAATCTGTTTGTCTCGTATAACAAAGATACACTCTCGAAATCTGACATTAAAATAACTGACCGTCCCTTCTCTGAAAACAACACAACCTGTGTGCTTTCTTAACCCACCTCTGTGTTTAGCTAAGGACAACACATTTTGTGTTATCCCTGCCCATTTTCTACACACCAGTGTGTTATAGTTACACAATTTGTGTCAATCACATACATAAAATGACACAAACCGTGTTAAAATAGTCAAATTAACACACCTTTTTTGAGATAGAGTACTCGAATGTGAATAAAATTTTAACGTTACCGTGATAAATCATGTTACTATTTAGGGGCATTTAACAAAACAACAATAACTTACATTCTGTTGTTTAACGAAAGAGAGGCGACAGATTGACAAAGCCTCACCGCTTTCATTGCTAACTCGTTAAGAGAATCCCCCTAATACTAGCTGTAGCATTCTATCAGACATGTAATTTACAACAAATCGAAAAAAAAAAAAAACAACAAAACAAAATGTTTATGAGAAGAAATCAAAACAATTTGTGACGCACTAACTTAACGTTAACTATCAGACGCGGTTGCTATTCTGTTCGACACGGTCTCTCACATTTGACCGTCGAAAAATAGCAATTTTACATTTGACAATTTGTAATAACAAATAAATCCAAGTACCTTACATTTGTGCATCCAAGTCATCCACCGTTGGAAAAGAAGCGCGAACTTGCTCAACTTGCGGAGTGACGAAGCAGCAATGTGATTGGATGACAGCTAACACATGTTGTGTTGGACACAGTGTGTTGTTTCTCGCTCGCTCGCTCTTTTTATTTTTCACACATGATCAACTTAAAATGACACAAAATGTGTTAAAATAGCCATAACACAAGAAATGTGTTAATAATTAACACATCCTTTTTGAGAGTGTTTGTGTCTTAAGATGTACACTTATTGTTTTATGTTTTTTGTTAACCCTGGCAAATCTGAATGTACATTCTTTTGTTAGTAGTAGTATTATTTTTGTATGTATGTATAATTGTATCTATGTTATAATGCTTGTACTTTTCAAAATAGTAATAATAAAAAAAAAAAAATCAGCGCGTGACTTCTGTGACGTCACCGAACTTTTAGAACGTGTCGCCCTACTATTTAAAGGATTCGAATTTAGAACTCATTTTGTTGGTTGAAGTTTTAGTGTAGTGTTTTTCTGAGTGGAAAAAACCTGTTGTAATGGGGCTGTTTTCAAGACTAAAGAAAGCGTTTAAACGGGAGCATGCACACGAACCCGAGCCCTGTGTGCTGCTCAAATACTCCCCCGTCAGGCCGGAACACCATCCTCATCCTCACGATGAGACGCCTGGTGCTGCTGCCGATGAGATAGGAGAGAAGAGGCAGGGAGACCAAAGTTCTGGGGATGTCGTCCTCTTCACTTTTCCGCCGAAAAGCTGGGAAATACAACCTGGCTAAGGCTGAGGAAGTCTGCCAGAAGGAGGCGGCATTGTATCGGAGACTTAATGATGGTACAATCACAGAAGATGATTGAAGTTTTGATTCAAGGAGATTCTTTAATTAGGGAATGTTTTTGTGTACAATTAAAAAAATCACTTGTTCACATACTTAAGATAGCACTGTCTAAATCGTCCATAATTGTTACTGAGCATTTTTTCCACTTCGTTATTAATATTCCATCTGTAGGTCAGACTTCTCGACAACAGGGATGTGTTGTTGTCGAGATCCATGATCATCAAGACCCTCCAGTCTCTGAAGTCCTCCCTGCTCTAGAGAAACTGCTGGAGCAGGACGTCCCCCAACAACTGGATGTCAACATTCCAGCTAGTTTGAATAAAGAGGACAAAGTGGAAGAGCTGGACAAGGGTAAGTTTACTGACATAAGCCCATTCTCACTTTCCCGGTGAAGGGATTTAGTAGGCCTCATTGCCAAGCCTGACAGTAAAAATCTTAATTCAGAAACAAAGTCATGTAATGTAATTAAAAGGTACTGTAATTTGAGTATGCGATATTTTATTCATATTACTCGTGTGTTCCCCTCTTTAGATCAGATTTGTCTGCGGGATAATCGCACTGAAGACAATGAAGTGGAGGAGCCAGACAACAGTACGAATATTAAATATATGAATATTAGAAATTGTTAGTAGAAATTCTAGAATGCGTATTTTTTGCTAACTGCATTTGTTTATCTTATAAATAGATCACGTATTCAGGCAATACGAATTTGGGCCCCAGCTGGGTGAAGGAGGCGGTGGCTGTGTATATGCAGGGACTCGCCGCAAGGATGGCCTTAAGGTTTCATTTTTTTGCTTCCTTTTTTTGTTTTTACGTATGAAACTTTCCATACTTGTTTGGTATTGGTGACTGGAATGATCTCTGTGCACCTGATAATTGACTATTCTAGCTTTGTTTGAACAGGTGGCTGTGAAGATTGCCGAAAAGACTCCAGATATGCCATATATCAGAATTGTGAATAGCCTGTGCTCTTTATAATGTTGCTTCTCAGTCGTTGTTTTCAGTTTCGAACGTCTTATATCACGTTAAATCTAAGAAACCGCCTTCAACTAAACATCATGCTTTCTTTTAGCCTGGCCATCCCAGTCGCTCCCCTTGGAGATTGGCCTTACACTCTTGGCCAATGAGGACCCCAGCGTTCCATACATAATCAAACTCCTGGATTGGCAGGACAACCCGGACAACTATGTCATGAGTTTTGGAGCGACCCATGCCTAGCATGAGTCTGTTTAGTTTCGTGGAGGTCCGTGAAAGGCTCAAAGAGGGGCTAGCACGACATTTTATGTTGCAGGTCGTTCAGGCCGCTAACATTTGCTGCAGCAGCGGGTCTTCCATAGAGACATCAAAATGGAAAACCTCCTGGTGAACCCAGACACATTGGAGGTCAAGTTGATCGACTTTGGATGCGGCGAGCTCATGAAGGACACTGAATATGTGACCTACAGTGGTAAGTTTTACCATTTGCTAGCAGGTCGTTTAGCTCCCGGAAACACATCTAGCTGCACACGCTGTAGAAATGCATTAAATATCCAAACCCCTTTCTTCCAGGTACAGAAATATTCTGTCCACCAGAGCTCTGGAGCAACGGCAGCTACTATGCAAAGCCGGCAACGGTTTGGTCTTTAGGGATCCTGCTGTTCGTTATGGTGTGTGGTTATTATCCAGACGACGAAGACCTGCAAGAGATCAGCAAGAATACGTGGTCCGAACCTGATCTGTCAAAAGGTAAGATCTTCATCAAAGAAAAAAAAAGAGGTGGATTACCAAATATGAAAGTATACTATTTAGAAACTTGATTATAAAAAAGTGGAACATACAAGTTTGTAATCATCTCTCAACTTTTTGACCAGAATGCTGCCAGATGATTTGTGATTGTCTGCAGCTGGATCCCCAGCAGAGACCTATTCTGGAGGATATGCAGCTCCATGACTGGTTTATGGTACTAAGATTAGAATTTGCTAAATGTTGTTTTTTTTCATGTTTGCTCCAAATGTCACGTATTAAGATAAATAACACTGATTTATGTTTTTGTTTCAGGTCGTGGAGTCAGAAAACTCCCTGCCCGTCTAGAAGTGCCTGGCACCTTGAAGTGGCATCATTTATATTTAGAATTTGTGTTAGATAAATATGTGTTAAGACAATTGTTTTAAAATATTATCCGAGATAAAGTATAATATAGTAACAGTTACATAAGTATAATTAAAAAAACCAAAAAAACAATCTAAAAAAAAAAAAAAAATGTATATAAGTATAAGAATAGAGCAAGTAGATATAAGTATATCTTTATAATTATTTTATTTAGATGTTAAGTATTAAGATATTTGTAGTTGTATTAAGACATGTGTTCAATGTGTTATATTACCCGAGATCTCTCTGTTGAAAAGCATTTGGAAATACCAAAAATAAAAATGAATAAAATCAACAATTCATTCAGCACTACAGTCATCCATGACACAAACAATCAGTGTAGAATGTACAGAAATATTCAGAAATGTCAAAATGACATAACTCATGTACACTTCACACAAAAACACATCCCATGTTAGCTTGACAGAATTTTGGATTGGAGTTGAATTGTTCCAAATTAGACTAAAAGATTTATAAAAACATATTTAGTCAAAACTGTGTATGCTATGTCGGTTGACAACACATACATTGTACACACATTATGACATTAGCCACTTCCACAAATTTCAGTACAACTGACTTGATTATAAAGCGGACAATTGATGTATTCCTTTGTAATGCCAACTATATATATATATATATTGGCAATTCAGGCGATTCCAAAGGTTTTCTTTCCGTATATGAAATCCCTGCTTAAGGTAAATCAGTTAAATCACCAGTGCTGCATCTTTGGAATAGGAGCCAAGCATGATTACATGTAGGCATAATAAAAATGGCAAAAATTTTATAGAAACACAGAAAACATCACATCAAAATTTCATGTAGTTGCTGCTCAGTAGTCACATTACCACGATTAACAGAAGCACCACGTCCCAGCCATAAATGAGCACAGTTTTTACAGGTTGACTACATCCAAAGTTTTTTTCCCCATTAATAGACCTGTGTCACGGTGTGTTTCAAGGAAGGAGCACTCGACGAGAATATGACATTAACAGTTTTAATCTTCTACAAACAAACTGAATATAACGAGATCGGACAAACTGAACTGAAATAAACAGGAACTATATACACAAAGTAATTGACATAATTAACACGACACCTGAATACAGTTAGACAGTTAACTGAAGGTAGGGCACACACAGCACATGATACATGAAAACAACAAATACGTGACAACCTGCTGACCATAAACAGCATTAAACTAATTCAATTAAGATATTAAATACCAAACACTCTATTACATACCAAGAGGAGTATATGAAAAATGGTAACACTTTACAAGATGTCAAGATTGTTATTGTTACGACCTACGGCGTAGGTCTAGGGGTACTGGGGTATATAACATTTAAAAAGACAGACAGTAAAGAGTGCGCGTGACGGTGTGCCGGACCAAAAAAACTCAGCAAACTAAAGTACAAGAGAATGCTTTTGTTGTTGTTTGTGATCATTAAATACTGAAAGTTTGGAGGTGACAAAACAAAAAAGGAAAATGTATATACACATGTACACTATTTACATGAACAATACACGAGAGACGGAGGGAACGGGAAGAAGAGACGAGGCCGATGGTGCTAAATCAAAGAAAATAAGTCAAAAACAGCATGCAGCTACTTAATTTCCCCTAAGCTATCTAGAAACAGAAATATACAGAGAGAAAATGTTTTCAGCGTCCCGAGACGCCCTAACTAAACTACACTCGTTTAGCCAAAACAAGAGCACATGGGGTGTACGCGCCACAACCTAAAGTACTAGACGATGACAGAATCCTGCGTGTTGTAGTGTATGTCACGTGACGTCCTTACCTGTCCATCATAACACATAACGCGTGAGGATTTACAGTGTGGGGGGAAAGGGAACGAAAAAACAATACTCACGGTGGCAAGTGACAAACATCAAAACAAATACAATACGCAAGGATAGCGAAGCAAGTAGCAATACGAACAGCAACAAAATGGGGGCTCTATATGCAACATCCCAGTGAAAGATCAAGTTACATACTTAGGAATTCTAATTAATGAAGATAAAATAACAGGAAGTAAATTGACACTTTAATAGCGAAAACTCAAAGAAGTTTAACTCTTGGTTGCAAAGAGCCTTATCAACAAGAGATTTTGGTGTTAAAACAACTCTTTAAGAGTTCAATTCAACACTGGACCCGAGTGTATTTGGTCCCACTCAGATTTGGTGATAAAATGACCCTTAAAAGTGTCCAATTTTTCAGAGTAAAATGAACTGAGATTGGAGTAAAAATTTAACACTGCTCAACACTGAGTAGTGTTACTGCAATTTAACGCTACAAGATATCCCATTCATTAAGTAGTTCAAAAATTAACTACAGTGCCAATATTTCACTCTCTGGTTAAAGTGCAAAGTCAACTCTTACATCGTTTTCTTAATAAAAAAAAAAAAGAATAGAAAAAATAAAGAACAGAAAAAAACAGCTTCATTAGCGAAACATTTATTTGTCAGAACTGGGACTTGAACATGGGTCTCTAGCGCCGTAATAAGATACTCTCCACCGAAGTGTTGGACCCAAAATGCAAGACACAAAAGTCAAAAAGAAGAATATCTTTTATTTCCAGGGCAAAACAAAACAGTCCAAACAAAAACTACTCCAAAAGGCAAATTACTTCTCTCAAGAGTAGACAGAAAAAAATCAGGAAGTCAGAAGCCCAGGGACAAAAATTAAAAGAAAAGAGATGATTCAAGAGAACTTACACATGAACCAAAAGGGCACCAGCAAGCAAAAATAACCAAGCACAAATGACAAAAAGAAAGCCACTTAAATAGGGAAGCTAACTAGACAGGGCTGGGACTAATAAACCTAATTAGCTGAGAGAACGAAACACAGGAAAATTGTCACCATCAAGTGGCGAAAATAAGGCATGGCAGATTACAAATCCTGACAGGACCCCCCCCTTCTAGGAACGGCTCCTGACGTTCCTCCAGCTTTGCCCCTTTTGAGCTCTGAATTCTCAAATCAACTCAGGATCTAGGATGTCTCTGGCGGGAACCCAGGAGCGCTCCTCCGGACCGTAGCCTTCCCAGTCCACAAGATACTGCCGGGACCCTCGAACTTGACGAACATCAAGTATCCTGTGGACTGTAAACGCGGTCGACTCCCAATGACCCGAGGAGGGGGAGGAGTTTTATCTGGGATAAAAGGAGAACACAACACAGGTTTTAACAAGGATACAATACATGAAATGTGGGATTAACCTTAAGTGACAGGGTAAAGTTAAACGATACGTGACAGGATTTACTTTCCTAGCTATTTTGAAGGGCCCCAATGAACTTCTGACTCAGCTTATGGGACTCCACCCTAAGTGGGAGGTTCTTAGTTGAAAGCCAGACCCGTTGCCCCACACGCGATTGGCCTGGGTCTGGCGCTGGCCAGACGTGCGGAGATTTTTAGCCCGACAGTTCTCCAGACCCTCCTACAGCGTCTGATATGAGACTGGACTTAGGGCACGCCACATCCATTTCTTGCTCGGAGAATAGAGTAGGGACATAGCCGAATTGGCACTGGAAGGGTGAACGGCCGGTAGATGATGAACGGAGGGTATTATGAGCATACTCAGCCCAAATCAGGTAAGAGGACCAGGATGAGGGATTGCTGTGTACCATACACCTCAGGGTGGACTCGAGATCCTGGTTGACTCTTTCGGCCTCTCTGTTGGACTCAGGATGAAAGCCTGAAGATAAACTAACTGTAGCCCCCAGAGACTGACAGAATGCGCTCCAGAACTGGGATGAAAACTCGGGTCCTCGATCAGACACAATGTCCTGAGGGATGCCAAACACTCAAAACACATGGGTAGTGATAAGTTGAGCAGTCTCTTTGGCGGAGGGAAGTTTAGGTAGGGGAATGAACCGGGCGGCCTTGGAGAAGCAGTCGACAATAACAAAGATAGTAGTATTGCCTTGAGATGGGGGCAGATCCGTTATAAAATCGAGAGAGAGAGATGTGACCAAGGACGATGAGGAATAGGCAGGGGGTATAGGAGACCTTGAGGGGGAAGATGAGATGTCTTGTTTTGACTGCACACGGGACAGGCCTTGACAAAGGTTGCCACGTCAGTCTTAACAGTAGGCCACTAGAAGCGCCTTTGCAGGTACTCAAGGGTGCGTGTGATCCCAGGATGACAAGCAAATGAGGAAGTGTGGGCCCACTTGAGAACCTGAGCTCGAACAGACTTAGGGACATACAAGCAGTTCTCTGGGCCTCCATCAGGACCCGGGTCTCGTAGTTGGGCTTGACGTACTGATGTCTCCAGAGCCCAACGCAGGGGGGCCACAATTCTGGCCGCCGGAATAATAGGGCAAGGGGCATCTTCTTGGGACACACAGGCATAGACTCGAGACAGTGTGTCTGGCTTAAGATTCTTAGAGCCTGGTCGGAAGGAGAAAATAAAATTGAATCGGTTGAAAAAGCGACCACCGTGCCTGGCGGGGATTAAGACGCTTGGCTTGCTGGATGTATTCCAGGTTCTTATGATCAGTCAGCACCTGAAAAGGGTGTTTGGCCCCCTCAAGCCAGTGCCTCCACTCCTCCAGAGCAACCTTAACCTCCAACAGTTCCCGGTCCCCACGTGGTAATTCCTCTCAGCAGGACTCAGCCGATGGGACAAAAAGGCACATGGGTGCAGCCTGTCATCCTTCCCTCTCTGGGACAGAACAGCTCCAACGCCAACATCTGACGCATCTACTTCTACAATAAAGGGAAGTTCAGGGTCAGGAATGGACAGAACAGAAGCAGACGTGAAGCAATGCTTGAGATTAAGAAAGGCTGCCTCGGCCTCAGGGTTCCAATTAAATTTAGTGAGACTGCCTCTAGTAAGGGCAGTGAGAGGGGCCACCACTGAGCTGAAGTTCCGACAAACCTTCTATAAAAATTTGCAAACCCAATAAATCTTTGTACCTCCTTAACGGAGGTAGGAACTGGCCAGTCCAGTACAGCACTCACTTTCTTGGGATCCATCTGAACCTGCCCCGGCTTAATGACAAAGCCCAGGAACAGGAAGGAGTGTTCGTAGTGTGGAACTCACATTTCTTGGGTTTCACATAGAGGTGGTTCTCTAGGAGGCGTCCCAAGACCTTTCTGACATGACTCACATGCTCTTAAAGAGACCTTGAAAAAATTAAGATGTCATCAAGGTACACAAAAACAAACTTGTTGAGCATGTCTCGAGAGCACGTCATTAATAAGGGCCTGGAAAACAGCAGGGGCATTAGTGAGGCCAAAGGGCATAACAAGGTGCTCATAGTGTCCTGAAGGGGTGTTAAAGGCAGTTTTCCACTCATCCCCTGGCCTAATACGTACAAGGTGGTATGCATTACGCAAGTCAAGTTTAGTAAAGATCACGGCATCTTGAAGCAGCTCAAACGCAGAAGTCATAAGAGGGAGGATAGCGATTAAGTACCGTGATAAGGTTGAGAGCCCTATAATCAATGCAGGGCCTGAGTCCACCATCCTTTTTCTCAACAAAAAAAACCCCCTGCTCCTGCGGGTGATGTGGACGGCCGAATGATCCCAGCCGCAAGAGACTCCTTAATATAACTCTCCATGGCTTTCTGCTCAGGTGAGGACAGGAGAATATACGACCACGAGGAGGGCATGAACCAGGCAGCAACTCGATAGAACAATCATAAGGTCTGTGGGGGGGCAAGACAGTGGCTCTTTCTTTGCAGAACACAGACCATAAAAGATGATATTCAGAGGGAACTCGGGAGAGATCTATGGACTTGAGGTCCTCAAGAACAATCACAGGGCATATGATTTCCAGAGTGGAGGATAGAGGGTTAACAGGTAACTGGAGATGGGAAGCAACAGTAATGTCCATAAAATTCCCAGCAGCCCCAGAATCAACTAAAGCTTGCAGCTGGTGTGACTTATTACCGTTCCTGAGAGTGACAGGAAAAAGAAAAAGACCCATATTTACTGGAGAGACTAACTGAGTTACTCCCGAGACAGCTCTCCCCCCTCTGCTAGGGAATGGGCGTTTCCCTTCAATTCTGGACACTGTGAGCGATAATGGCCCTGCAACCCACAATAGAGGCAGAGATGTGTTTCACATTTCATCTTCTAGTGATACCACACAGTTTCTAATCCAAGTTGCCTGAAGTAGAGAAATTAAAACAGCAACAATAATACGTTAATTGTGCAATTTGACCCATGTCAAGCCAATTATACGACTACACTCAGATTCATGTTCAAGATGAAAGCGCATTTAGCTTATTTTCTAATATAACGTTACGCGTTTAAACGCGTCCATCTTTACAGCAATAAGAAACCTATAACACCAATAAAAATAAGAAAGGTTGGATAAACAAGTTAGCCTGTTTTTTCTTCCTTCGCGCGCTTACGCTGAACCATCCCCGATCGCCATTTATACGACTGAAAAATGCAATGGTGGCAATCAAATGTCTTCACAAAATTTGTTAAATGTCGTTGGACACGCTTTAGTCTGTGAGCTGAACAGGTTGCAATGATTTATCCTGACAACATCTAACGTTGCTTAAAATCGACAAAACCTACAATACAGGAATTACAAGTTAAACGTTAGCATATAGTGTGAGATTTTGCCCCTGGTCCATGCATCCCTGCCTCTGCTGAATTATTTTGAATAATTTGCTATACACGGTTTGTTTAAAACCATTTCATGATGTCACATCCATTAACTTGCTTAAAAAGACAGATTATTATATTTGCGTTGTTAATAGACCTAATGTTACATTGGATTAGACTACAATTAACCTCACCTTGGAGAGAAAGGGTTTTCGAAAGCACCCTCCCCTTCTTCTTTTTTTTTTTCTCAAAAAAATCAGTATTAATGAATCCAGCAAAACAGGGGTAGAATGGACTTTGCTACATTAAACAACAAAATGTTTCTCAAAGGTCCTCTTCACTCTGTAATATTATCCCAGACTATATTTTCTCTAAAGTTGGTGGCCTGAATTTTCTACCGTTTTGTAATTGTAATGTTTCAAAGATCCCTATCAAACTTTCTCATTTTCATAAAAAGATGCTCTTGTCCCTCATATACAAGCTTTTTCTCCACAGCGATATTATTTATGGAATCTGAACATTTTGTATAACGGAAACATTTTCATCAGATTTTTTAGCATTCATCCAATCTTATTTTGTGAGTGACTTTTATTTTGGTTTAAGAGATGCTTTCTTAAATATTAGAGAATTAATTTGTGATTTCTGTTAGCTAAAATTCATATTCACATTCAACAAAAGTTTACTGGCTCTAAACCTCAGTTAAAATTGATTTGGACAAATATATGGAACCTATAAATACCTCTACTAATGTAAAAGCTATGAAAACTGTATCCCTGTATTCATCCTTTGTGTCTTAAGATGTACACTTATTGTTTTATGTTTTTTTTTGTTAACCCTGGCAAATCTGAATGTATATTCTTTTGTTAGCAGTAGTTTTATTTTTGTATGTATTTATAATTGGTTCTACACTCTCAAAACAAACTTGTGTTATATTTTAACACATCTGTGTGTCTAGTTAAGGACAACACATTTTGTTACTTTTAACTCAATCAGTGTGTTATTATTCTTAACACAGGGAGTGACTTATGTGTCATAAATCACACAATTTGTGTCATAAATGTGCTATTTTTGACCATTTAAAATGAATGCAATACAAAATGTATATATTTTTTTAATTTATACATTTATTAAAGCTTCATGTCATCATATTCACATGTCATCGGAATTGCATACAGACATTTTTAAACAATTTTATATTTTGGATTTACAAATAGGTTTTCTTTGCAAGAAATTATGTGAAGTGGTTTTATATCAGCAGCATTGCTCAAATTCATAACTTTGTATTCATTGGTTCTTTTGACTACATAAGCATATAAGTGTGTGTGAAAATACATTTGTGATAAAACTCTAAGAAAAACTAAAACAATTCCTTTTTCACATTGTGGAACTATGCGTAGAACTTCACCAAAGAGATACTCTTCTCTTCAGTCACGGTTTAAAGCAAGTACACAACCAGTTTGAAATGTCTGACCAAACACATTAACAGAGTGAGAAACATGAACAGTGCTACATGTGTCAAGTTCATAGCCAAAGTCTTTCATGCTTTCAACAAACAGAACACTTTTTTTCCAAAGATCCAACCATGACTGGAAAATCATTTGGGACGGATATTTTTCTGTTAATGGACTTCCCAATTTCCAATGAAACATTGTTTGAACCTGACTCTTGTAGGCTAATGTCTTACTTATATTTACAAATCACTGATTCGACTACGCTTGCGCTTGGTAACGACGCTGATCATCACAAAGTTTCCTCCGTAGATTTCTAAGTCTCATCTCAATAAATCCACTGTGGGAGACTGGGTCATAGAAATGTTCCTGGATGAGAGGGGAAGGACAACAACTGTAACTCAAAACCTATGATGTGTGACAAGCAAACTAGCAGAGTGTATCTACTATTTGAGAAACTCTAATATTGGTCATTTAAAAAAAATGTGCACTAAATTTTCGTTTTATTTGTAACCTGTTTGTCACACTTACTATTCCATTTGCATTTATTACAAGTGAGCTTTGTGTTTGAATAAGTACAACTTACAAATCCTTCATTCTCTTCTCCCATCTTGATCTTCAGAGAAGGAAACAGTGTTACTACACTTTCTGCCAACATCCGCTTCTCATCATTACAAGGGTAACTAAGTAAAATAAAGACAAAACATGGAATTACATAATTCAACTTTTTTCAAAAGTGAAATTATCTCAACTGTAAACTTACAATCCACTTTGTTCCACCAACGCACTGACACCTATCTTCACAAGGACTTTTCTTGATGTCTCTGAAAGCATTCCTGAAGCTTCATAATCCTTCAATATACTCAGACCTTTGCTTTCAATTAGTGCTCGCAGAGTGTCTACATCAATTCTATTACGTTGACGCTGGAAATATAAGAGACACAAAGTATTTCTAATTAGATGAGTTAATGATTCACTTACTCAAAGTCACTTCCTTATACTGTTTCAGAATGAATTTGCATCTTTGAATGAACTGGTTAAACTCACTTATGAAGACACTTGTCAACATGAACTGGCAAAATGTACAAATTTTCTCTGGAATGGGCAAACAAAGTCAAACAGAGTAATACAAATAGTGAACAGAGTGCTGTTATTTCAGCACTTACTTACAAACCTTCTGTTGACTACTTGAACCAGGTTCTGGTATGTTCTTTGGTGCAACCTTAAAAAAAAAAAAAACTTCAAGCATATTACTTGTATTCTATTCTTAAGTCCTCCTTGAACATACATACTTTCTATTGATGACTTGGACTGGCTGCATCGGCATCCCCCTTTCCATTCTTAAAGGAAAACAAATAAGTGAAATCAATATTATTATTTAATGGTTAAGGAAAGTACAATAATTCTAGAATCTATATACATGACACACAGGTCATTTTTAGTTATATATTACAAGTGAAATTACATACCAATGCCTGTGATCCAGTTCTCTGAATTGACTTAAACAAAACTTGAAACTTATCCTTGTTTTCCACTTTTTCAGTTAGGTCAGTGTCAATAAATTCATTAAAATCAGCATTAAATTTCAAAATTCTGTGGTACTCTGCAGCACATGGTAGGAGACATTTGGAAGCATCAATTATTTCTGCTACACTCTTGAGATGCTGAAGTTTTTTGCATATCTCCTTTTCATCAAGTAATACAGTCACTAGTGTTTTTGGCGTCTCCTCCATTTGAAGCTGCAAAACGGCAAACAAAAACACAAATCTGTTTTATATATAAGCATAATATTCACATTCACAATGTAAAACAGTATTTAACAAGCAGTGTGAGAATGAAGAATATCTATTTATTTACGAAAACGTCAAATTAGCATAAACTTCCGATACCTCTGACAAATAGGCTGCCCATCTTCAACTAAGAGTCTTGCTGAATTTCGTACTTCTACGACTTCTGCCATAAAAATAGTAAAAATAGTATGCTACAGTACACAGCTCTAAAAACAGAATCTGTTTGTCTCGTATAACAAAGATACACTCTCGAAATCTGACATTAAAATAACTGACCGTCCCTTCTCTGAAAACAACACAACCTGTGTGCTTTCTTAACCCACCTCTGTGTTTAGCTAAGGACAACACATTTTGTGTTATCCCTGCCCATTTTCTACACACCAGTGTGTTATAGTTACACAATTTGTGTCAATCACATACATAAAATGACACAAACCGTGTTAAAATAGTCAAATTAACACACCTTTTTTGAGATAGAGTACTCGAATGTGAATAAAATTTTAACGTTACCGTGATAAATCATGTTACTATTTAGGGCATTTAACAAAACAACAATAACTTACATTCTGTTGTTTAACGAAAGAGAGGCGACAGATTGACAAAGCCTCACCGCTTTCATTGCTAACTCGTTAAGAGAATCCCCCTAATACTAGCTGTAGCATTCTATCACACATGTAATTTACAACAAATCGAAAAAAAAACAAAACAAAATGTTTATGAGAAGAAATCAAAACAATTTGTGACGCACTAACTTAACGTTAACTATCAGACGCGGTTGCTATTCTGTTCGACACGGTCTCTCACATTTGACCGTCGAAAAATAGCAATTTTACATTTGACAATTTGTAATAACAAATAAATCCAAGTACCTTACATTTGTGCATCCAAGTCATCCACCGTTGGAAAAGAAGCGCGAACTTGCTCAACTTGCGGAGTGACGAAGCAGCAATGTGATTGGATGACAGCTAACACATGTTGTGTTGGACACAGTGTGTTGTTTCTCGCTCGCTCGCTCTTTTTATTTTTCACACATGATCAACTTAAAATGACACAAAATGTGTTAAAATAGCCATAACACAAGAAATGTGTTAATAATTAACACATCCTTTTTGAGAGTGTTTGTGTCTTAAGATGTACACTTATTGTTTTATGTTTTTTTGTTAACCCTGGCAAATCTGAATGTACATTCTTTTGTTAGTAGTAGTATTATTTTTGTATGTATGTATAATTGTATCTATGTTATAATGCTTGTAGCGGACCCCGTCCGAATGATGGCCGAAACTTTTACTGATGTTTCCAGACTTTTATTTCTGTTCCCTTTCGTCTTCAGAAATCACCGTAAGAGCTGAACAAAGTGATACAAAACGTATATCAACATTACCTGACATATTCAGCGATGCTGACAAAAACACTTGTATTAAATCAACAGCGTATAAAAAACACAAACCTTATGCCTTTTCGGGGGGTTGCTAAATAAACTTGTTACATCTCTTTCGTGAACGAGTTTTAAGCCGTCATGAAGCGTTCACTCTCCCATTCCCCTTTTCTCTTTAGCGTCGTGCGTTGTGAAAAGCTGATTTTGTTTCAAAATAAAAGTCCCCCATAAACAACGAAAATAATTTGGTCATTAAACATTAAATATTACAAAGGCAACACCAAACAAAATAAATTAAAATTAACTCTTATTAAAGCCTGTTACACTCCCACCAAATTATCAATGTTTCTCAAACATGACTAATTTCACTTATAACTCTTGTGTGCATCAAGTGCAATAAAGTCCTTTTGAAGATGCATTCACTCCGCTTCCAATAATAAGACCAACTTCTGAGCTGGCCTTTCTATTATTGAGGTTTTATGAACTCGTTCTCCTTTCTTGTTTAGTCTTTTGTCACCAAGTGCTATTTTGGCCTTTCTTACCAGTCCATCTGAACTCAGAACAGTCTCAGTAATCCTTCCAAGCCTCCATTCACTCCTTGGTAAGGTTTCATCAATATCCATGACTATGTCACCAATTTGAAAGTTCCTTTTTGGAGCATGCCAGCATTGTCGAGCAGCGATGTTGTGGAGATACTCTTTTTTCCATCTGCTCCAAAACTGTTCAGTAAGATACTGCACACGCCTCCATCTCTTCCTCATATACACATCCTCTCTTATGAACTTTCCTGGTGGAGGTAGGGCTGTGGTGGATTTCATGGTAATCAGATGATTAGGTGTGAGTGGTTCTAAGCTCTTGGGGTCATTCAGGTTGTCAACTGTAAGGGTCGACTATTGATTATTGCCATGGCTTCATAAAGCAAGGTGCGCAATGAAGCATCATCTAGCCTGCCTGCTGAAAGGGTGATGGTAGCACTAAGAACACTCCTTACAGTTTTGATTTGCCGCTCCCATACACCCCTGCATGACTAGAATGGGGTGCATTCAAAACGAAATCACATTGTTTGTCGGTCAAAAAAGTAGTGAGCCTTTCTGGATCGAGCTCCTGCAGTGCCAAGTTCAGTTCGTTCTTTGCACCTACGAAATTGGTACCTTGGTCACATCTGATCTGTCGTACTGTGCCTCGAATTGCGATAAAGCACCTTAGACTGTTAATAAACGCATCTGTGGACATATCTTCTAACATTTCTATATGAATAGCTCTTGAACACAGACATGTTAGAAGCAGACCATACCGTTTGTGATGTTTCCTTCCTTCTTTAGTCACAAAAGGACCAAAGCAGTCCATTCCACAATACATAAAAGGTGGAGAAGGCTCTACGCGTTCTGAGGGAAGATCGCTCATCCTTTGTCCTTCAGCAGGTCTTCTCAGTCTTCTACATGTTACACAGTTGCGAATGTAAGATGAGACCGCTCGATTTATTCCAGGTATCCAATAGCCACACGATCTGATTTCATTTGTTGTGAAACCCTTGCCTTGATGTTTTACAGTTTCATGACAGTGTGCTATTATCAACTTGGTTACATGATGCTCTTTAGGAAGGATTAGTGGATGCTTAAATGAGTCAGCGTCCGATGAGCGATTTAGTCTACCTCCCACTTTAATCATACCATCTTTGGCATCTATGAAGGCATCCAAGTAATGAAGTTTACTGTTACTTGGAAGTTGTTTTCCTTGACTCAACAGATCAATCTCTTTCTGATACGTTTGCCTTTGTACTCCTCTTAGAATCAAGCATCTAGCATCCTCTTGTTCACTTACAGAAGCCGGTGAACTTGCTTTATCCCTCTTGATCCATCTCAGAAGACGTGCAATGGCTTTGGTAGCTTTAGACCAAGAAGAGAACTTGGATAAGTGATCCACAAGATCTTTACTTTCTGTGGTCTTCGTTTGTAATGTCTGAATTTTCTTTACTTCTGGGTCTCCTACTGGGAGATCCAGCACAACATCTGAGGTTGTTATTTCCCTTTCCCACAAGAATGAGGGACCAGAGAACCAGTTAGATGAGAGCAGTTCATTTATTGTCCTTCCTCTAGAAGCAATGTCTGCTGGATTTTCATCCGTTGGGACATACAGCCATTGTTCAGGTTCTGTACTTTGACGTATTTTTTGAACTCTATTGGCTACAAACGTGTGAAAACGATTTAGCGCCATTATTTATGTAACCCAAAACCACCTTTGAGTCAGTCCAAAAGAATTCGTCAACATTAGTGAGGTTAAGCTCTTCTCTGAGCATATTGCTCATCCTGACTGATACCACAGCTGCCGTTAACTCTAGTCTCGGTATAGTAATGATCTTTGAAGGAGAGACCCGGGCTTTGCCAATGAGAAAAGTGCAATGAATTTCATTATTCTCATTTATCATTCTCAGATAGGAACACTGACCGTAACCACAGGTACTTGCATCAGAGAAATGATGCATTTCGTTTTCACAATCTTGCCGAATTCAGATGGTACATAACATCGTGGTATATTCACATTTCCCAAATTGACGAAGTCATTCTGCCATCTCTCCCACCGTGGGCTGAGAGCAGGGAGAGCGGATCATCCCAGCCTGTACCTTGGCGACACATTTCTTGCAAAATCCTCTTGCCATTCAGAACGTACGGAGCTACAAAGCCCAAAGGATCATATATGGACGCAACAGTAGACAGTATACCACGGCGTGTTGTAGGTTGACCCTTTAGTGGTATATGAAATTTAAAGCTGTCACTCTGTATGTTCCAATGGATGCCCAAAGCTCTTTCAAGCGGCATGTCATTGAAGGTGAGATCTTTTGTTTCAAAGTTTACAGCGCATTCTGATGCTGGTATATTCTGCAAAACAGTGTTGTTGTTTGATACAAACTTATGAAGTCTAAGACCACCCTTTGCACACAGCTCCGTGCTTCCTTTGTCAACTGAATGGCCTCTTCTACTGTCTCTACACTTGTAACTCCATCATCGACATAAAAATCTCTAATGATGAACTGAGCACCTAATGTGTGTGTTTGGCTGTGTTCATTGGCTAAGTATCTTAGTCCATAGTTCGCGCAACCGGGCGAAGACACTGCACCAAACAGATGCACTTTCATTCGGTAATCTTGAAGTACTGAATTTGCATCTCCATCTTTCCACCACAAAAAGCGCAGATAATCCCGATCCTTTTCTTGGACATGGAACTGGTGGAACATTTTCTCAATGTCACAAGTTACTGCTATTGGATGTCTTCTGAACCTTACAAGGACTCCTGTGAGATTGTTTATCATGTCTGGTCCTGTTAGTAAATGTTCATTGAGGCTTGTACCTTTGAATTGTGCTGAACAGTCAAAGACTACCCGTAACTTATCTGGCTTCTTTGGATGGTAGATGCCATGATGGGGTATGTACCACTTTTCACCATCGGTTGCATCATCATCCACTGCTTCTACGTCACCTCTTTCAATGATGTCATTCATATAAGTAACATAGTCTGTTTTGTACTTCTCATTTTACAGAACTTCTTGTTCAAATGATTGAGTCTGATGACTGCAAGCGCTCTGTTGTCAGGCAAGTATGGTCTCTGTTTAAATGGAAGAGGCATTTCATAATGTCCTTGAGCATTTTTCCTTATTCCTTCCTTGAGTTTATCTAGAAACTTGATATCCTCTTGAGAGACTGTCCTTTGATCTGCTGTAACATCCTTAAAGTCTGACTCAAGTATCCGAACTGCATCCACAGGTGTCAAAGCTGGTATCTCCCTTGTAGCTATTCTGTGACAAACACTGAATCCAACCGATCCATTAATGCTTGGTGCTGAGCAGCCCACAATACTCCAGCCTAAGTCTGTTAGAATAGCATATGGTTCCTCATCCTTACCTAGTATGACTTGCTTGGGAGCTAGCATTCTGGGGCAGTTATATCCGATCAGTAAACCTACTTCACAACTAAGAAGTGGTGGCATTTTGTCTGCAATTATCTTCAGATGACTCCAGTTCTCAGCTTTATCCTGTGTTGGTATGTGATCACGATTAACAGGTATACACTCCTTTGTATAAACTGGAGGAAGACTGATATGTACTGATGAATTGTAACCTCTGACACGAAGACCAGATACTCTTTTACTCTTAATGATCATGTTGTCTCCAATCATTGTGGTTAATTTGAGTTTCACTGGGTGACTGTCCGTTTGTAGCGTATTACTAACTTCTTCATCAATAAAAGTAGTGTCACTCTGTGTGTCTAGTAAAGCATACACAAGCTGTTCAATGGATGGATTTTTAACTGACGACACCCATACCGGTACAATCATAGATGTAATGACTGACTGATCTTCACTGGTGATATTAAGTGACATAGCATTTGTAGTTTCACACTCAAGTGCATGTACATTGCTTACCATGGGCAATGGTCGTTCTCTGTTTCCGTCTTTGTCATAACTGTAATCATGAAGACATGTGGGATGTCGTAATTTGCATACATCACACGTGTGTCGATTTGCGACATTCCTTTGCACAGTGGCCTGGTTTTAAACACCCATAACAGAGTTTGTTATCTTTCACATAGGCCCTTCTGTCCTTTAAAGACCTCTCCATGAATTTCAGGCACTTATGAAGCTGATGTTTGTCATCTTCACACAACATGCACTGTGCTTTTAACTGTTCTTTAACTGCTGTTTGTCTGTCATTGTTTACAATTGTTTCAGTCTTAAAGACAATTGCTTTGTTTCCTTTGATTTCCTTTGAGATCCTTCTGTCTTGAGGTAACTCACGAGAATGAAGAGCATGCAATGAAGTGATGGGATTACACATGATTTCTGCTTCTGCTGACATGAAATTGACAAAGTCATGAAAGCTTGGAAACTCCTTTCCATCCATGAGGGCTGTAGTGACCTGACGGTTCCATCTGGAAGCTGCCCAATCTGGAAGTTTCTGTATGAGCTTTTGGTTCTCTTCACAATCGTTTAATATTTCCAGACCTTTAACATGAGGTATGGCTTGCAAACAGGCATTAAGGAAGTCTGCAAATGTTCTCAGACTTTCTGCATCTTTGGATTGTATTTTCGGCCACTTGGAAAGTTTATCCCGAAACGCTCTTTGAATGACAAAGGGTTGGCCGTATCTTTGGTTTAGTTTGTCCCAAGCATCTTTATAGGCTTCTTCGTCATTTCGAAAAAAGGTGCCCTCAAGATATTTGTGTGCTGAGCCACTCACATACTTTTTTAAATAATAGAGTTTATCAGCTGCTGGGATGCCCTTTCTATCTATTAATGACATAAATGACGCTTTCCAGTTTACAAACTGAATTGGGTCTCCGCTGAACACTGCGGGTTCAGGTATGGGTAACCTGTTAATGGCTATACTGTCCTGAACTGCTTGAGCAAGATGAGTTACTTCACTTAGAGGTGTTGACTGTACAA
The DNA here is from genome assembly GCF_018831695.1 of Puntigrus tetrazona. Taxonomy (NCBI): domain Eukaryota; kingdom Metazoa; phylum Chordata; class Actinopteri; order Cypriniformes; family Cyprinidae; genus Puntigrus; species Puntigrus tetrazona. The sequence continues at coordinate 15,338,372 of NC_056705.1, read as the reverse complement.
CATTGCTTTGCTGATGTAACATTTTGTTTCTCTGCTCTTCTTGTTTATTCTGTGTTGACTCACTTCTTGTCTCTTGTTTTATTTCTTCATCATAGGATTTTACTCTGGCACGAGCAACTTCAATATCCTTTTCCACCTGCAGCCGTTCTAGCTCAAACTTTTGAGTTTCTAACTCTCTTCTGAGTTGCTCTTCTAAGGTTCTTATTCTCTCCTTTTGTTGTCTTTCCGTTTCCATCATCTTGTATTCAACCTCTTTTGCAGCCAGCTCTGCTGCAGCATCTGCACGTTTGCTTGCAGAACTAGAAGATCCAGAGTGCATGCTGACACTCATTTTTGAAGCAGTTGAACCATATATAGAGCGAGCATAACTATGTGCTTTTAGTTCACTTAGACGAACTTTTTCTCTCTCTGCATCAAACTCGCCATCTACAGTTGTCATTCTGTCATACACAAATTTGATGATATCATTGGTCACAGCTTCACATGCATCAATTTTACGTCTTAAATCAGCAGCAGGTGTAACATATTGTCTTATGTCACTGAAAAGTTTCAGAATACAGTTCCTTTTATCCTCAAGAGAGTCAGCAATTTCAGCCAGTTGCTTATCAGTTATGTCTGTTTTTAAGGTCTGTCTTGCTTTACGGGCATCTAACTTCCATTGCTCATACAAAGTTATTAACCTTTTTTCTTTCTTACAGCATTCATCTTTCTGATAAGCAAGCATTTTCTCCGTAGGCATACAAGTACGTTCGGAACGTCGAGGGAGTTCTGCACTGTCTTGTACATGACACTGGCGTTCTGCAGCAATTTTATCTTTATCTGCACCATTTAGATCCCTTTCCTTTTCTGTCTCTGTCTGAAGCAGGCTTCCAGTTATTTGTTCTTCTGTTTCAATTTCCATACTTAACTTGCCGACTACAGCACAGCGTCGCAGCTCCGTAGACCATCACGCTGATTCTGACGTACTGCCATCCATTTTCCTTTAGTCACGTTGAATCCGTCTGTCAGCACGTGCGGCGAGGATCTGAACCAGCGAAGGTAAAGCTCTTACTGTAGCGGACCCCGTCCGAATGATGGCCGAAACTTTTACTGATGTTTCCAGACTTTTATTTCTGTTCCCTTTCGTCTTCAGAAATCACCGTAAGAGCTGAACAAAGTGATACAAAACGTATATCAACATTACCTGACATATTCAGCGATGCTGACAAAAACACTTGTATTAAATCAACAGCGTATAAAAAACACAAACCTTATGCCTTTTCGGGGGGTTGCTAAATAAACTTGTTACATCTCTTTCGTGAACGAGTTTTAAGCCGTCATGAAGCGTTCACTCTCCCATTCCCCTTTTCTCTTTAGCGTCGTGCGTTGTGAAAAGCTGATTTTGTTTCAAAATAAAAGTCCCCCATAAACAACGAAAATAATTTGGTCATTAAACATTAAATATTACAAAGGCAACACCAAACAAAATAAATTAAAATTAACTCTTATTAAAGCCTGTTACAATGCTTGTACTTTTCAAAAATAGTAATAAAAAAAAAAAAAATCAGCGCGTGACTTCTGTGACGTCACCGAACTTTTAGAACGTGTCGCCCTACTATTTAAAGGATTCGAATTTAGAACTCATTTTGTTGGTTGAAGTTTTAGTGTAGTGTTTTTCTGAGTGGAAAAAAAAACCTGTTGTAATGGGGCTGTTTTCAAGACTAAAGAAAGCGTTTAAACGGGAGCATGCACACGAACCCGAGCCCTGTGTGCTGCTCAAATACTCCCCCGTCAGGCCGGAACACCATCCTCATCCTCACGATGAGACGCCTGGTGCTGCTGCCGATGAGATAGGGAGAGAAGAGGCAGGGAGACCAAAGTTCTGGGGATGTCGTTCTCGTCACTTTTTCCGCCGAAAAGCTGGGAAATACAACCTGGCTAAGGCTGAGGAAGTCTGCCAGAAGGAGGCGGCATTGTATCGGAGACTTAATGATGGTACAATCACAGAAGATGATTGAAGTTTTGATTCAAGGGAGATTCTTTAATTAGGGAATGTTTTTGTGTACAATTAAAAAAAAATCACTTGTTCACATACTTAAGATAGCACTGTCTAAATCGTCCATAATTGTTACTGAGCATTTTTTCCACTTCGTTATTAATATTCCATCTGTAGGTCAGACTTCTCGACAACAGGGATGTGTTGTTGTCGAGATCCATGATCATCAAGACCCTCCAGTCTCTGAAGTCCTCCCTGCTCTAGAGAAACTGCTGGAGCAGGACGTCCCCCAACAACTGGATGTCAACATTCCAGCTAGTTTGAATAAAGAGGACAAAGTGGAAGAGCTGGACAAGGGTAAGTTTACTGACATAAGCCCATTCTCACTTTCCCGGTGAAGGGATTTAGTAGGCCTCATTGCCAAGCCTGACAGTAAAAATCTTAATTCAGAAACAAAGTCATGTAATGTAATTAAAAGGTACTGTAATTTGAGTATGCGATATTTTATTCATATTACTCGTGTGTTCCCCTCTTTAGATCAGATTTGTCTGCATGGGATAATCGCACTGAAGACAATGAAGTGGAGGAGCCAGACAACAGTACGAATATTAAATATATGAATATTAGAAATTGTTAGTAGAAATTCTAGAATGCGTATTTTTGCTAACTGCATTTGTTTATCTTATAAATAGATCACGTATTCAGGCAATACGAATTTGGGCCCCAGCTGGGTGAAGGAGGCGGTGGCTGTGTATATGCAGGGACTCGCCACGCAAGGATGGCCTTAAGGTTTCATTTTTTTGCTTCCTTTTTTGTTTTTACGTATGAAACTTTCCATACTTGTTTGGTATTGGTGACTGGAATGATCTCTGTGCACCTGATAATTGACTATTCTAGCTTTGTTTGAACAGGTGGCTGTGAAGATTGCCGAAAAGACTCCAGATATGCCATATATCAGAATTGTGAATAGCCTGTGCTCTTTATAATGTTGCTTCTCAGTCGTTGTTTTCAGTTTCGAACGTCTTATATCACGTTAAATCTAAGAAACCGCCTTCAACTAAACATCATGCTTTCTTTTAGCCTGGCCATCCCAGTCGCCTCCCCTTGGAGATTGGCCTTACACTCTTGGCCAATGAGGACCCCAGCGTTCCATACATAATCAAACTCCTGGATTGGCAGGACAACCCGGACAACTATGTCATGGTTTTGGAGCGACCCATGCCTAGCATGAGTCTGTTTAGTTTCGTGGAGGTCCGTGAAAGGCTCAAAGAGGGGCTAGCACGACATTTTATGTTGCAGGTCGTTCAGGCCGCTAACATTTGCTGCGAGCGCGGGGTCTTCCATAGAGACATCAAAATGGAAAACCTCCTGGTGAACCCAGACACATTGGAGGTCAAGTTGATCGACTTTGGATGCGGCGAGCTCATGAAGGACACTGAATATGTGACCTACAGTGGTAAGTTTTACCATTTGCTAGCAGGTCGTTTAGCTCCCGGAAACACATCTAGCTGCACACGCTGTAGAAATGCATTAAATATCCAAACCCCTTTCTTCCAGGTACAGAAATATTCTGTCCACCAGAGCTCTGGAGCAACGGCAGCTACTATGCAAAGCCGGCAACGGTTTGGTCTTTAGGGATCCTGCTGTTCGTTATGGTGTGTGGTTATTATCCAGAGCAGACGAAGACCTGCAAGAGATCAGCAAGAATACGTGGTCCGAACCTGATCTGTCAAAAGGTAAGATCTTCATCAAAGAAAAAAAAAAGAGGTGGATTACCAAATATGAAAGTATACTATTTAGAAACTTGATTATAAAAAAGTGGAACATACAAGTTTGTAATCATCTCTCAACTTTTTGACCAGAATGCTGCCAGATGATTTGTGATTGTCTGCAGCTGGATCCCCAGCAGAGACCTATTCTGGAGGATATGCAGCTCCATGACTGGTTTATGGTACTAAGATTAGAATTTGCTAAATGTTGTTTTTTTCATGTTTGCTCCAAATGTCACGTATTAAGATAAATAACACTGATTTATGTTTTTGTTTCAGGTCGTGGAGTCAGAAAACTCCCTGCCCGTCTAGAAGTGCCTGGCACCTTGAAGTGGCATCATTTATATTTAGAATTTGTGTTAGATAAATATGTGTTAAGACAATTGTTTTAAAATATTATCCGAGATAAAGTATAATATAGTAACAGTTACATAAGTATAATTAAAAAAACAAAAAAAAAACAATCTAAAAAAAAAAAAAAAAATGTATATAAGTATAAGAATAGAGCAAGTAGATATAAGTATATCTTTATAATTATTTAATTTAGATGTTAAGTATTAAGATATTTGTAGTTGTATTAAGACATGTGTTCAATGTGTTATATTACCCGAGATCTCTCTGTTGAAAGCATTTGGAAATACCAAAAAAAAAAATGAATAAAATCAACAATTCATTCAGCACTACAGTCATCCATGACACAAACAATCAGTGTAGAATGTACAGAAATATTCAGAAATGTCAAAATGACATAACTCATGTACACTTCACACAAAAACACATCCCATGTTAGCTTGACAGAATTTTGGATTGGAGTTGAATTGTTCCAAATTAGACTAAAAGATTTATAAAATTATATATTTAGTCAAAACTGTGTATGCTATGTCGGTTGACAACACATACATTGTACACACATTATGACATTAGCCACTTCCACAAATTTCAGTACAACTGACTTGATTATAAAGCGGACAATTGATGTATTCCTTTGTGATGCCAACTATATATATATATATTGGCAATTCAGGCGATTCCAAAGGTTTTCTTTCCGTATATGAAATCCCTGCTTAAGGTAAATCAGTTAAATCACCAGTGCTGCATCTTTGGAATAGGAGCCAAGCATGATTACATGTAGGCATAATAAAAATGGCAAAAATTTTATAGAAACACAGAAAACATCACATCAAAATTTCATGTAGTTGCTGCTCAGTAGTCACATTACCACGATTAACAGAAGCACCACGTCCCAGCCATAAATGAGCACAGTTTTTACAGGTTGACTACATCCAAAGTTTTTCCCCATTAATAGACCTGTGTCACGGTGTGTTTCAAGGAAGGAGCACTCGACGAGAATATGACATTAACAGTTTTAATCTTCTACAAACAAACTGAATATAACGAGATCGGACAAACTGAACTGAAATAAACAGGAACTATATACACAAAGTAATTGACATAATTAACACGACACCTGAATACAGTTAGACAGTTAACTGAAGGTAGGGCACACACAGCACATGATACATGAAAACAACAAATACGTGACAACCTGCTGACCAAAACAGCATTAAACTAATTCAATTAAGATATTAAATACCAAACACTCTATTACATACCAAGAGGAGTATATGAAAAATGGTAACACTTTACAAGATGTCAAGATTGTTATTATTACGACCTCACGGCGTAGGTCTAGGGGTACTAGGGTATATAACATTTAAAAAGACAGACAGTAAAGAGTGCGCGTGACACGGTGTGCGGACCAAAAAAACTCAGCAAACTAAAGTACAAGAGAATGCTTTTGTTGTTGTTTGTGATCATTAAATACTGAAAGTTTGGAGGTGACAAAACAAAAAAGGAAAATGTATATACACATGTACACTATTTACATGAACAATACACGAGACGGAGGGAACGGGAAGAAGAGACGAGGCCGGTGCTAAATCAAAGAAAATAAGTCAAAAACAGCCTCCAGCTACTTAATTTCCCCTAAGCTATCTAGAAACAGAAATATACAGAGAGAAAATGTTTTCAGCGTCCGAGACGCCTAACTAAACTACACTCGTTTAGCCAAAACAGGAGCACATGGGGTGTGCACGCGCCACAACCTAAAGTACTAGACGATGACAGAATCCTGCGTGTTGTAGTGTATGTCACGTGACGTCCTTACCTGTCCATCATAACACATAACGCGCGTGAGGATTTACAGTGTGGGGAAAGGGAACGAAAAACAATACTCACGGTGGCAAGTGACAAACATCAAAACAAATACAATACGCAAGGATAGCGAAGCAAGTAGCGAAAGTCTGAACAGCAACAAAATGGGGGCTCTATATGCAACATCCCAGTGAAAGATCAAGTTACATACTTAGGAATTCTAATTAATGAAGATAAAATAACAGGAAGTAAATTGACACTTTAATAGCGAAAACTCAAAAGAAGTTTAACTCATGGTTGCAAAGAGCCTTATCAACAAGAGATTTTGGTGTTAAAACAACTCTTTAAGAGTTCAATTCAACACTGGACCCGAGTGTATTTGGTCCCACTCAGATTTGGTGATAAAATGACCCTTAAAAGTGTCCAATTTTCAGAGTAAAATGAACTGAGATTGGAGTAAAAATTTAACACTGCTCAACACTGAGTAGTGTTACTGCAATTTAACGCTACAAGATATCCCATTCATTAAGTAGTTCAAAAATTAACTACAGTGCCAATATTTCACTCTCTGGTTAAAGTGCAAAGTCAACTCTTACATCGTTTTCTTAATAAAAAAAAAAAAAAGAATAGAAAAAATAAAGAACAGAAAACAGCTTCATTAGCGAAACATTTATTTGTCAGAACCGGACTTGAACATGGGTCTCTAGCGCCGTAATAAGATACTCTCCACCGAAGTGTTGGACCCAAAATGCAAGACACAAAAGTCAAAAAGAAGAATATCTTTTATTTCCAGGGCAAAACAAAACAGTCCAAACAAAAACTACTCCAAAAGGCAAATTACTTCTCTCAAGAGTAGACAGAAAAAAAATCAGGAAGTCAGAAGCCCAGGGACAAAAATTAAAAGAAAAAGAGATGATTCAGGAGAACTTACACATGAACCAAAAGGGCACCAGCAAGCAAAAATAACCAAGCACAAATGACAAAAAGAAAGCCACTTAAATAGGGAAGCTAACTAGACAGGGCTGGGACTAATAAACCTAATTAGCTGAGAGAACGAAACACAGGAAAATTGTCACCATCAAGTGGCGAAAATAAGGCATGGCAGATTACAAATCCTGACAGGACCCCCCCCTTCTAGGAACGGCTCCTGACGTTCCCTCCAGCTTTGCCCCCTTTTTGAGCTCTGAATTCTCAAATCAACTCAGGATCTAGGATGTCTCTGGCGGGAACCCAGGAGCGCTCCTCCGGACCGTAGCCTTCCCAGTCCACAAGATACTGCCGGGACCCTCGAACTTGACGAACATCAAGTATCCTGTGGACTGTAAACGCGGGTCGACCCCCAATGACCCGAGGAGGGGGAGGAGTTTTATCTGGGATAAAAGGAGAACACAACACAGGTTTTAACAAGGATACAATACATGAAATGTGGGATTAACCTTAAGTGAACGGGGTAAAGTTAAACGATACGTGACAGGATTTACTTTCCTAGCTATTTTGAAGGGCCCAATGAACTTCTGACTCAGCTTATGGGACTCCACCCTAAGTGGGAGGTTCTTAGTTGAAAGCCAGACCCGTTGCCCCACACGCGATTGGCCTGGGTCTGGCGCTGGCCAGACGTGCGGAGATTTTTAGCCCGGACAGTTCTCCAGACCCTCCTACAGCGTCTGATATGAGACTGGACTTAGGGCACGGCCACATCCATTTCTTGCTCGGAGAATAGAGTAGGGACATAGCCGAATTGGCACTGGAAGGGTGAACGGCCGGTAGATGATGAACGGAGGGTATTATGAGCATACTCAGCCCAAATCAGGTAAGAGGACCAGGATGAGGGATTGCTGTGTACCATACACCTCAGGGTGGACTCGAGATCCTGGTTGACTCTTTCGGCCTCTCTGTTGGACTCAGGATGAAAGCCTGAAGATAAACTAACTGTAGCCCCCAGAGACTGACAGAATGCGCTCCAGAACTGGGATGAAAACTCGGGTCCTCGATCAGACACAATGTCCTGAGGGATGCCAAACACTCGAAACACATGGGTAGTGATAAGTTGAGCAGTCTCTTTGGCGGAGGGAAGTTTAGGTAGGGGAATGAACCGGGCGGCCTTGGAGAAGCAGTCGACAATAACAAAGATAGTAGTATTGCCTTGAGATGGGGGCAGATCCGTTATAAAATGGAGAGAGAGATGTGACCAAGGACGATGAGGAATAGGCAGGGGGTATAGGAGACCTTGAGGGGGAAGATGAGATGTCTTGTTTTGACTGCACACGGGACAGGCCTTGACAAAGGTTGCCACGTCAGTCTTAACAGTAGGCCACTAGAAGCGCCTTTGCAGGTACTCAAGGGTGCGTGTGATCCCAGGATGACAAGCAAATGAGGAAGTGTGGGCCCACTTGAGAACCTGAGCTCGAACAGACTTAGGGACATACAAGCAGTTCTCTGGGCCTCCATCAGGACCCGGGTCTCGTAGTTGGGCTTGACGTACTGATGTCTCCAGAGCCCAACGCAGGGGGGCCACAATTCTGGCTGCCGGAATAATAGGGCAAGGGGCATCTTCTTGGGACACACAGGCATAGACTCGAGACAGTGTGTGTTAGAGTTATGTATTGACATTTTGCAACTTTGATCCTTCAGTTACAGCTTCCATCGGGTGCCAGGCTTTGTCAGCCTGATGAGAACGGAATGTTGGAGTTAAATGTTGACAGTTATGCACCTGTGGCCTTTTAGTTTCAGTTTGATTCTTGGTCATAACATGGCCTCCGTAGAATACTGATAGGGCCACCGGAAGAATCTGAAGGAGTGAAGATTCTGACGCACAAGAAATGTGGCCAATTGTTTTCATTTACTGTATCTTGTCCTTTCCTCTATAAATAAAGTGACTTGCGATCTGAGCGTCGGAGGAGGCAAACGGAGGAGGCAAAGCAGGGAAGGAGGCAGAAGGCGGGGGCCTGCCCGGCCCCCGGCCTCAGGCGGACTGAGATCCGTCTGGAGGCAAAAGGGAGGTTAAGGAGAAACCTGCTTCTCTCCCGCTTGCAACCGACAGCCCAATCCTTGCAAGCCTTAAAATCCAGAAACTTGTCTTGTGTTTTATTTCGCCTTGAGTTGATCCTTCCTGGTAAAGAGCCGTTTGAGTGAAATAGTCTCAACATTTACTTGGTCCTTCGAGCCGGATCCCAACACGACAGAGCGGAGGAGGAGAGGACGAAGAGGAGCTGAGAGACAGTCTCTGGATCCAGAGCCAGGCAATAGCTGCCTGCAAAAATCCACCCGCGTGAATTCGAGGGGGGTCGGTGATTCTTCGTCTGGAAAAATCAACTTCTCCGGGCTGTCTGACGGGAGCCGTTGGAAGGACAACTCAACGCACTGATCAGGTGATATACCGGTATTGTTTTTTATGGGTGAAGCAAAGATTACTAGCTGCTTTGGAAGCACAGTAATCTCGACAGACGAATTCTGTCGACCAATAGTCTGGGACATTGGTTTGTATGTGGATGAGACTGCAGTATAATAGGTACCGGCTCGAGTTCGTAGCCAGTGATTTGCCTGTTGAGGTGAAGGATCTGTATCGACAGTGAAGCCAAGATTACTAGCTGCTTTGGAAGCACAGTAATCTCGACAGATCTAATTCTGTCGACCAATAGTCTGGGACATTGGTTTGTCGACAAAAATTGTTCTAAGCGCGCAGGGTATGAATGGTATGAATGTGTTGTATGAACGTCATTGTGAATCACTAGGATTTGCGGTGAATAAGGTGGTTGTTGTGGTTTAGGAATAACACAAACTGATATTTTTCCCACTAGAAGGGGAGTTGTGTTGTTCAAACATAAAATTTATATTGGGTTTGAGTCAAAATTGAAAAGTTGGTTTGTTCAGACGGCTGTATCCGCAGACAGATTAGTGTCTGTAGAAGCTTGGTGCAGTGGACGATCTGATCAGACGTGTGACTAATCGTTGACTCTTACCAAAAAGCGAAAATGGGTGCAGGAAAAAGTAAATTGATAGGAGATCCAAAGTTTATGCATGCATATTCGGCAGACAGTGTGCGATATCTCAATGAGTGGAATAAAAAATATGATTTCAGTGGTAAATTAGTCAAAAGGGACTGCGCTCTCTTAATAAACAAAATAAAGGTTGATTTATCCTTATCCAAGGGAAAAAAGGGTGATCTGTTGAAACGTCAATTGATTGAAGCAACGAGATGGCAAGAGCAGGTAGATAGAAGGTATGCGGAAGTCGAAGAGAAAGGAACAAGAAAGATTGATTGCAGTGCAGAAAGAAGAAGACCCAGCAGATTATGTTGGGAGACCAGAGGCATTGTATCGGCAAGAAAAGTTAAGTAGGGAAAGCAGCACGTGGTCGAGGTAGAGGGGGAGAGTTGTTAAGACAGAGAAACGATGACAGAGAATATGATAGGTGTTTTAATTGCCACAAGGAAGGCCATTATATCCGAGAATGCCCAGAACCGCTAAAGCCCAGAACACAGGGTAAAAGCCCAGAGGAAAGCCAAAGACCAGCCCCATATAATGATCAATTATGACTAGGTGAGACCAATAATGACCCCCTAGATGACCCAGAAGATGACTCCGATCTAGGCGAGACTGATAATGACCCCAAAACTGACCTAGACTTGCAGAGCAGTATCGAGGCTTTTTTAGCTTTGTCAGGAAATACTCGCTTACCCGAACGAGAGCTAATAGTGAGTAAAAATAATAAAATAGAGTAAAATTTCTCTGTGACTCTGGGGCAGACAGAACAGTATTACATGACATTGAGCACACTATACACAGACAGAAAAGGAAATGCTGTTTGCTCTGTGAAACTTCACAGCGGGGCACAGCGACATTTTGAAGGTCAAGACAGACCGCCACATTTATCTTTGTCTAAGGCAGATAAGATGGGTGGGAAGTGAATGAGAGGCGCTCTCTCTATTCCAAAACAGTGAACTGGATGTGTACACTTACCCCCAGAGCCCATCTGACTAAAAAAAAATAGTATGAAATGCTTTAGCTGCTGTTGAGATAGATCCTTTCTCAATGTAGTGCCAGGAAAATTTTGGTCAAAAGGGAAGACAGATGTTAGGGTTAATGACAATCTTTTCATCAGAACTAATGAGCTGTCTGTCACCACTCGCAGTTCCAACCCACAGTCAGTTTTTAGTTTATGTCGATGACGTATTGATTGCCTCAGACACACAAGAGCACAACAAAGAAGCTGCTGTAAAAGTGTTTCAGCTAAGCAAGCTGCACAAGGGAAGCTAGAGATATGTGAGATACATAAAGTAACATCATTGGAAACTCCATTAGACATGTCAGTGATACCAGACATGCAAAAGCAAGCACCAGCGTCTGAGAAACAAATGTGGTTAACAAAAGGAGCACAATTGTCAGATGACACATACAGACTTGAAGGCAAACTGTGCCTTCCACGAAGTTTGTACAAAACAGCAGCAATCTTGACACATGGGCAAGCACATGTGTCAACAGGAGGGATGGTGCATAGGGTTTTATGCACCAGGTGTTATGCACCAGGGTTTAATAACTACTAAAAAAAAAAATTTTGTGAATCTTGTTTGATCTGCTGTAAACATAACTGCAGACCTAAGAGAGGTCAATTTCCAAAGCCAGACTACCTTTTCAGTTTATCCACATGGATTTTATTGAACTGACACCTTGCCAACAGTACAAATACTGTTTGATAGACGATGTTCAGTTTACCGCTGTGTGATGATGTGTGTGAGAAACCACAAGAGCAGCATACACTAGCAGAGTGGATGAACAAAATGTTGAAATTTAAAATGTTTGAAATGTTGTGAGAGCAAATGATCTGCCAGATATACCTCTGTCCCCACAGGCCTCAAGAGTGAAACCAGGCGACAGCATCCTGATCAAAGTTATCCTGGCCACACCGACTGCAGTTAAGATCGCTGAGAGATCTACGTGGATTCATCAAAGCCATTGCAAACTGCTAACACCTTGGGAGGACGCTGAGTAAGGGTGGAAGTCGGCCGGTATCAAAACCTTTGGCTGCTGAAGAAATCAACTAATCCCTTACTCCCAGCTATAGCGCCCCCAATGGGAGCACGTGAGCACATGAGGGCTGGAGAGTTGCTCTAAACCTGACTGCAGCAGTGACGTCACACTGGTGGCCATAAGAGAGACGATTAAAGGGGAACTGAAACTAATTGAATTTTGACTGGTTCACAGAACAACATGAACTAAAGACTCATCTTGATTTGAACATGTTTGTGCATGATCTGTGTTTTACCATGTTTAAGGGCAATGATTACTAAAATGATTAGCCAGACTTTTCCAGTTTTACCATGCTTCTCCACCAAGAGAGAAACGGAGAGCTTTAAGTATCATGTGTGAAGTCTCAGTTAAAACTACAGCTGTGATATGGCTGAGTGCTGATGTTATGATACAAAAGGTACACTGATAAGCTACAGTAGCCGTGCTGAGAACAAGAGGCACCGTTTTATTTCATTCTTCCTTTTCAGTTTATTTTCACATTTTCCTCCTATGTTCATGCTTTAAATTTTATGTTGTATACATTATGATTAAGATGCAAGCCTTACAGGTGATCGCCCAGGTAACATTTTGGGGTCGGTTGGGAATTTTCCTCAGATACTGGGGTTTTCGCCCAACCTTGCTGTTTAAAGTAAGCATCGATTATTTAATCAAGTAATCAGTAGAGATGTAGGTTAATATGCATATGCTTTATTATGTTATTTTTCAGGTGCTAAACGTCAAAGAGGAGGGAGATGTTAGAGTTATGTATTGACATTTTGCAACTTTGATCCTTCAGTTACAGCTTCCATCGGGTGCCAGGCTTTGTCAGCCTGATGAGAACGGAATGTTGGAGTTAAATGTTGACAGTTATGCACCTGTGGCCTTTTAGTTTCAGTTTGATTCTTGGTCATAACATGGCCTCCGTAGAATACTGATAGGGCCACCGGAAGAATCTGAAGGAGTGAAGATTCTGACGCACAAGAAATGTGGCCAATTGTTTTCATTTACTGTATCTTGTCCTTTCCTCTATAAATAAAGTGACTTGCGATCTGAGCGTCGGAGGAGGCAAACGGAGGAGGCAAAGCAGGGAAGGAGGCAGAAGGCGGGGGCCTGCCCGGCCCCCGGCCTCAGGCGGACTGAGATCCGTCTGGAGGCAAAAGGGAGGTTAAGGAGAAACCTGCTTCTCTCCCGCTTGCAACCGACAGCCCAATCCTTGCAAGCCTTAAAATCCAGAAACTTGTCTTGTGTTTTATTTCGCCTTGAGTTGATCCTTCCTGGTAAAGAGCCGTTTGAGTGAAATAGTCTCAACAGTGTGTCTGGCTTAAGATTCTTAGAGCCTGGTCGGAAGGAGAAAATAAAATTGAATCGGTTGAATAAAAGCGACCACCGTGCCTGGCGGGGATTAAGACGCTTGGCTTGCTGGATGTATTCCAGGTTCTTATGATCAGTCAGCACCTGAAAAGGGTGTTTGGCCCCCTCAAGCCAGTGCCTCCACTCCTCCAGAGCAACCTTAACCTCCAACAGTTCCCGGTCCCCCACGTGGTAATTCCTCTCAGCAGGACTCAGCCGATGGGACAAAAAGGCACATGGGTGCAGCCTGTCATCCTTCCCTCTCTGGGACAGAACAGCTCCAATGCCAACATCTGACGCATCTACTTCTACAATAAAGGGAAGTTCAGGGTCAGGAATGGACAGAACAGAAGCAGACGTGAAGCAATGCTTGAGATTAAGAAAGGCTGCCTCGGCCTCAGGGTTCCAATTAAATTTAGTGAGACTGCCTCTAGTAAGGGCAGTGAGAGGGGCCACCACTGAGCTGAAGTTCCGAACAAACCTTCTATAAAAATTTGCAAACCCAATAAATCTTTGTACCTCCTTAACGGAGGTAGGAACTGGCCAGTCCAGTACAGCACTCACTTTCTTGGGATCCATCTGAACCTGCCCCGGCTTAATGACAAAGCCCAGGAACAGGAAGGAGTGTTCGTAGTGTGGAACTCACATTTCTTGGGTTTCACATAGAGGTGGTTCTCTAGGAGGCGTCCCAAGACCTTTCTGACATGACTCACATGCTCTTAAAGAGACCTTGAAAAAATTAAGATGTCATCAAGGTACACAAAAACAAACTTGTTGAGCATGTCTCGGAGCACGTCATTAATAAGGGCCTGGAAAACAGCAGGGGCATTAGTGAGGCCAAAGGGCATAACAAGGTGCTCATAGTGTCCTGAAGGGGTGTTAAAGGCAGTTTTCCACTCATCCCCTGGCCTAATACGTACAAGGTGGTATGCATTACATAAGTCAAGTTTAGTAAAGATCACGGCATCTTGAAGCAGCTCAAACGCAGAAGTCATAAGAGGGAGGGGATAGCGATTAAGTACCGTGATAAGGTTGAGAGCCCTATAATCAATGCAGGGCCTGAGTCCACCATCCTTTTTCTCAACAAAAAAACCCCCTGCTCCTGCGGGTGATGTGGACGGCCGAATGATCCCAGCCGCAAGAGACTCCTTAATATAACTCTCCATGGCTTTCTGCTCAGGTGAGGACAGGGAGAATATACGACCACGAGGAGGGCATGAACCAGGCAGCAACTCGATAGAACAATCATAAGGTCTGTGGGGGGGCAAGACAGTGGCTCTTTCTTTGCAGAACACAGACCATAAAAGATGATATTCAGAGGGAACTCGGGAGAGATCTATGGACTTGAGGTCCTCAAGAACAATCACAGGGCATATGATTTCCAGAGTGGAGGATAGAGGGTTAACAGGTAACTGGAGATGGGAAGCAACAGTAATGTCCATAAAATTCCCAGCAGCCCCAGAATCAACTAAAGCTTGCAGCTGGTGTGACTTATTACCGTTCCTGAGAGTGACAGGAAAAGAAAAAGACCCATATTTACTGGAGAGACTAACTGAGTTACTCCCGAGACAGCTCTCCCCCCTCTGCTCGGGAATGGGCGTTTCCCTTCAATTCTGGACACTGTGAGCGATAATGGCCCTGCAACCCACAATAGAGGCAGAGATGTGTTTCACATTTCATCTTCTAGTGATACCACACAGTTTCTAATCCAAGTTGCCTGAAGTAGAGAAATTAAAACAGCAACAATAATACGTTAATTGTGCAATTTGACCCATGTCAAGCCAATTATACGACTACACTCAGATTCATGTTCAAGATGAAAGCGCATTTAGCTTATTTTCTAATATAACGTTACGTCGTTTAAACGCGTCCATCTTTACAGCAATAAGAAACCTATAACACCAATAAAAATAAGAAAGGTTGGATAAACAAGTTAGCCTGTTTTTCTTCCTTCGTTGCGCTACGTTGAACCATCCCCGATCGCCATTTATACGACTGAAAAATGCAATGGTGGCAATCAAATGTCTTCACAAAATTTGTTAAATGTCGTTGGACACGTTTAGTCTGTGAGCTGAACAGGTTGCAATGATTTATCCTGACAACATCTAACGTTGCTTAAAATCGACAAAACCTACAATACAGGAATTACAAGTTAAACGTTAGCATATAGTGTGAGATTTTGCCCCCCTGGTCCATGCATCCCTGCCTCTGCTGAATTATTTTGAATAATTTGCTATACACGGTTTGTTTAAAACCATTTCATGATGTCACATCCATTAACTTGCTTAAAAAGACAGATTATTATATTTGCGTTGTTAATAGACCTAATGTTACATTGGAGTAGACTACAATTAACCTCACCTTGGAGAGAAAGGGTTTTCGAAAGCACCCCTCCCCTTCTGTTTTTTTTTTTTTTTTTCCTCCTCAAAAAAACCCAGTATTAATGAATCCAGCAAAACAGGGGTAGAATGGACTTTGCTACATTAAACAACAAAATGTTTCTCAAAGGTCCCTCTTCACTCTGTAATATTATCCCAGACTATATTTTCTCTAAAGTTGGTGGCCTGAATTTTCTACCGTTTTGTAATTGTAATGTTTCAAAGATCCCTATCAAACTTTCTCATTTTCATAAAAAGATGCTCTTGTCCCTCATATACAAGCTTTTTCTCCACAGTGATATTATTTATGGAATCTGAACATTTTGTATAACGGAAACATTTTCATCAGATTTTTTAGCATTCATCCAATCTTATTTTGTGAGTGACTTTTATTTTGGTTTAAGAGATGCTTTCTTAAATATTAGAGAATTAATTTGTGATTTCTGTTAGCTAAAATTCATATTCACATTCAACAAAAGTTTACTGGCTCTAAACCTCAGTTAAAATTGATTTGGACAAATATATGGAACCTATAAATACCTCTACTAATGTAAAAGCTATGAAAACTGTATCCCTGTATTCATCCTTTGTGTCTTAAGATGTACACTTATTGTTTTATGTTTTTTTTTTGTTAACCCTGGCAAATCTGAATGTATATTCTTTTGTTAGCAGTAGTTTTATTTTTGTATGTATTTATAATTGGTTCTACACTCTCAAAACAAACTTGTGTTATATTTTAACACATCTGTGTGTCTAGTTAAGGACAACACATTTTGTTACTTTTAACTCAATCAGTGTGTTATTATTCTTAACACAGGAGTGACTTATGTGTCATAAATCACACAATTTGTGTCATAAATGTGCTATTTTTGACCATTTAAAATGAATGCAATACAAAATGTATATATTTTTTTAATTTATACATTTATTAAAGCTTCATGTCATCATATTCACATGTCATCGGAATTGCATACAGACATTTTTAAACAATTTTATATTTTGGATTTACAAATAGGTTTTCTTTGCAAGAAATTATGTGAAGTGGTTTTATATCAGCAGCATTGCTCAAATTCATAACTTTGTATTCATTGGTTCTTTTGACTACATAAGCATATAAGTGTGTGTGAAAATACATTTGTGATAAAACTCTAAGAAAAACTAAAACAATTCCTTTTTCACATTGTGGAACTATGCGTAGAACTTCACCAAAGAGATACTCTTCTCTTCAGTCACGGTTTAAAGCAAGTACACAACCAGTTTGAAATGTCTGACCAAACACATTAACAGAGTGAGAAACATGAACAGTGCTACATGTGTCAAGTTCATAGCCAAAGTCTTTCATGCTTTCAACAAACAGAACACTTTTTTTCCAAAGATCCAACCATGACTGGAAAATCATTTGGGACGGATATTTTTCTGTTAATGGACTTCCCAATTTCCAATGAAACATTGTTTGAACCTGACTCTTGTAGGCTAATGTCTTACTTATATTTACAAATCACTGATTCGACTACGTTTGCGTTAGTAACGACGCTGATCATCACAAAAGTTTCCTCCGTAGATTTCTAAGTCTCATCTCAATAAATCCACTGTGGGAGACTGGGTCATAGAAATGTTCCTGGATGAGAGGGGAAGGACAACAACTGTAACTCAAAACCTATGATGTGTGACAAGCAAACTAGCAGAGTGTATCTACTATTTGAGAAACTCTAATATTGGTCATTTAAAAAATGTGCACTAAATTTTCGTTTTATTTGTAACCTGTTTGTCACACTTACTATTCCATTTGCATTTATTACAAGTGAGCTTTGTGTTTGAATAAGTACAACTTACAAATCCTTCATTCTCTTCTCCCATCTTGATCTTCAGAGAAGGAAACAGTGTTACTACACTTTCTGCCAACATCCGCTTCTCATCATTACAAGGGTAACTAAGTAAAATAAAGACAAAACATGGAATTACATAATTCAACTTTTTTCAAAAGTGAAATTATCTCAACTGTAAACTTACAATCCACTTTGTTCCACCAACGCACTGACACCTATCTTCACAAGGACTTTTCTTGATGTCTCTGAAAGCATTCCTGAAGCTTCATAATCCTTCAATATACTCAGACCTTTGCTTTCAATTAGTGCTCATGAGAGTGTCTACATCAATTCTATTACGTTGACGCTGGAAATATAAGAGACACAAAGTATTTCTAATTAGATGAGTTAATGATTCACTTACTCAAAGTCACTTCCTTATACTGTTTCAGAATGAATTTGCATCTTTGAATGAACTGGTTAAACTCACTTATGAAGACACTTGTCAACATGAACTGGCAAAATGTACAAATTTTCTCTGGAATGGGCAAACAAAGTCAAACAGAGTAATACAAATAGTGAACAGAGTGCTGTTATTTCAGCACTTACTTACAAACCTTCTGTTGACTACTTGAACCAGGTTCTGGTATGTTCTTTGGTGCAACCTTAAAAAAAAAAAAAACTTCAAGCATATTACTTGTATTCTATTCTTAAGTCCTCCTTGAACATACATACTTTCTATTGATGACTTGGACTGGCTGCATCGGCATCCCCTTTCCATTCTTAAAGGAAAACAAATAAGTGAAATCAATATTATTATTTAATGGTTAAGGAAAGTACAATAATTCTAGAATCTATATACATGACACACAGGTCATTTTTAGTTATATATTACAAGTGAAATTACATACCAATGCCTGTGATCCAGTTCTCTGAATTGACTTAAACAAAACATGAAACTTATCCTTGTTTTCCACTTTTTCAGTTAGGTCAGTGTCAATAAATTCATTAAAATCAGCATTAAATTTCAAAATTCTGTGGTACTCTGCAGCACATGGTAGGAGACATTTGGAAGCATCAATTATTTCTGCTACACTCTTGAGATGCTGAAGTTTTTTGCATATCTCCTTTTCATCAAGTAATACAGTCACTAGTGTTTTTGGCGTCTCCTCCATTTGAAGCTGCAAAACGGCAAACAAAAACACAAATCTGTTTTATATATAAGCATAATATTCACATTCACAATGTAAAACAGTATTTAACAAGCAGTGTGAGAATGAAGAATATCTATTTATTTACGAAAACGTCAAATTAGCATAAACTTCCGATACCTCTGACAAATAGGCTGCCCATCTTCAACTAAGAGTCTTGCTGAATTTCGTACTTCTACGACTTCTGCCATAAAAATAGTAAAAATAGTATGCTACAGTACACAGCTCTAAAAACAGAATCTGTTTGTCTCGTATAACAAAGATACACTCTCGAAATCTGACATTAAAATAACTGACCGTCCCTTCTCTGAAAACAACACAACCTGTGTGCTTTCTTAACCCACCTCTGTGTTTAGCTAAGGACAACACATTTTGTGTTATCCCTGCCCATTTTCTACACACCAGTGTGTTATAGTTACACAATTTGTGTCAATCACATACATAAAATGACACAAACCGTGTTAAAATGGTCAAATTAACACACCTTTTTTGAGATAGAGTACTCGAATGTGAATAAAATTTTAACGTTACCGTGATAAATCATGTTACTATTTAGGGGCATTTAACAAAACAACAATAACTTACATTCTGTTGTTTAACGAAAGAGAGGCGACAGATTGACAAAGCCTCACCGCTTTCATTGCTAACTCGTTAAGAGAATCCCCCTAATACTAGCTGTAGCATTCTATCAGACATGTAATTTACAACAAATCGAAAAAAAAAAAACAACAAAACAAAATGTTTATGAGAAGAAATCAAAACAATTTGTGACGCACTAACTTAACGTTAACTATCAGACGCGGTTGCTATTCTGTTCGACACACGGTCTCTCACATTTGACCGTCGAAAAATAGCAATTTTACATTTGACAATTTGTAATAACAAATAAATCCAAGTACCTTACATTTGTGCATCCAAGTCATCCACCGTTGGAAAAGAAGCGCGAACTTGCTCAACTTGCGGAGTGACGAAGCAGCAATGTGATTGGATGACAGCTAACACATGTTGTGTTGGACACAGTGTGTTGTTTCTCGCTCGCTCGCTCTTTTTATTTTTCACACATGATCAACTTAAAATGACACAAAATGTGTTAAAATAGCCATAACACAAGAAATGTGTTAATAATTAACACATCCTTTTTGAGAGTGTTTGTGTCTTAAGATGTACACTTATTGTTTTATGTTTTTTGTTAACCCTGGCAAATCTGAATGTACATTCTTTTGTTAGTAGTAGTATTATTTTTGTATGTATGTATAATTGTATCTATGTTATAATGCTTGTACTTTTCAAAAATAGTAATAAAAAAAAAAAAAAAAGCAGCGTGACTTCTGTGACGTCACCGAACTTTTAGAACGTGTCGCCCTACTATTTAAAGGATTCAATTTAGAACTCATTTTGTTGGTTGAAGTTTTAGTGTAGTGTTTTTCTGAGTGGAAAAAAACCTGTTGTAATGGGGCTGTTTTCAAGACTAAAGAAAGCGTTTAAACGGGAGCATGCACACGAACCCGAGCCCTGTGTGCTGCTCAAATACTCCCCGTCAGGCCGGAACACCATCCTCATCCTCACGATGAGACGCCTGGTGCTGCTGCCGATGAGATAGGGAGAGAAGAGGCAGGAGACCAAAGTTCTGGGGATGTCGTCCTCTTCACTTTTTCCGCCGAAAAGCTGGGAAATACAACCTGGCTAAGGCTGAGGAAGTCTGCCAGAAGGAGGCGGCATTGTATCGGAGACTTAATGATGGTACAATCACAGAAGATGATTGAAGTTTTGATTCAAGGGAGATTCTTTAATTAGGGAATGTTTTTGTGTACAATTAAAAAAATCACTTGTTCACATACTTAAGATAGCACTGTCTAAATCGTCCATAATTGTTACTGAGCATTTTTTCCACTTCATATTAATATTCCATCTGTAGGTCAGACTTCTAAACAACAGGGATGTGTTGTTGTCGAGATCCATGATCATCAAGACCCTCCAGTCTCTGAAGTCCTCCCTGCTCTAGAGAAACTGCTGGAGCAGGACGTCCCCCAACAACTGGATGTCAACATTCCAGCTAGTTTGAATAAAGAGGACAAAGTGGAAGAGCTGGACAAGGGTAAGTTTACTGACATAAGCCCATTCTCACTTTCCCGGTGAAGGGATTTAGTAGGCCTCATTGCCAAGCCTGACAGTAAAAATCTTAATTCAGAAACAAAGTCATGTAATGTAATTAAAAGGTACTGTAATTTGAGTATGCGATATTTTATTCATATTACTCGTGTGTTCCCCTCTTTAGATCAGATTTGTCTGCGGGATAATCGCACTGAAGACAATGAAGTGGAGGAGCCAGACAACAGTCTGAATATTAAATATATGAATATTAGAAATTGTTAGTAGAAATTCTAGAATGCGTATTTTTGCTAACTGCATTTGTTTATCTTATAAATAGATCACGTATTCAGGCAATACAATTTGGGCTAGCTGGGTGAAGGAGGCGGTGGCTGTGTATATGCAGGGACTCGCCGCAAGGATGGCCTTAAGGTTTCATTTTTTGCTTCCTTTTTTTGTTTTTACGTATGAAACTTTCCATACTTGTTTGGTATTGGTGACTGGAATGATCTCTGTGCACCTGATAATTGACTATTCTAGCTTTGTTTGAACAGGTGGCTGTGAAGATTGCGAAAAGACTCCAGATATGCCATATATCAGAATTGTGAATAGCCTGTGCTCTTTATAATGTTGCTTCTCAGTCGTTGTTTTCAGTTTCGAACGCGTCTTATATCACGTTAAATCTAAGAAACCGCCTTCAACTAAACATCATGCTTTCTTTTAGCCTGGCCATCCCAGTCGCCTCCCTTGGAGATTGGCCTTACACTCTTGGCCAATGAGGACCCCAGCGTTCCATACATAA
Source organism: Puntigrus tetrazona (assembly GCF_018831695.1). Lineage (NCBI taxonomy): Eukaryota > Metazoa > Chordata > Actinopteri > Cypriniformes > Cyprinidae > Puntigrus > Puntigrus tetrazona. The sequence continues at coordinate 15,316,835 of NC_056705.1, read as the reverse complement.
TCAAACTCCTGGATTGGCAGGACAACCCGGACAACTATGTCATGGTTTTGGAGCGACCCATGCCTAGCATGAGTCTGTTTAGTTTCGTGGAGGTCCGTGAAAGGCTCAAAGAGGGCTAGCACGACATTTTATGTTGCAGGTCGTTCAGGCCGCTAACATTTGCTGCAGCGCGCGGGGGCTTCCATAGAGACATCAAAATGGAAAACCTCCTGGTGAACCCAGACACATTGGAGGTCAAGTTGATCGACTTTGGATGCGGCGAGCTCATGAAGGACACTGAATATGTGACCTACAGTGGTAAGTTTTACCATTTGCTAGCAGGTCGTTTAGCTCCGGAAACACATCTAGCTGCTGCACACGCTGTAGAAATGCATTAAATATCAAACCCCTTTCTTCCAGGTACAGAAATATTCTGTCCGCCAGAGCTCTGGAGCAACGGCAGCTACTATGCAAAGCCGGCAACGGTTTGGTCTTTAGGGATCCTGCTGTTCGTTATGGTGTGTGGTTATTATCCAGACGACGAAGACCTGCAAGAGATCAGCAAGAATACGTGGTCCGAACCTGATCTGTCAAAAGGTAAGATCTTCATCAAAGAAAAAAAAAGGTGGATTACCAAATATGAAAGTATACTATTTAGAAACTTGATTATAAAAAAGTGGAACATACAAGTTTGTAATCATCTCTCAACTTTTTGACCAGAATGCTGCCAGATGATTTGTGATTGTCTGCAGCTGGATCCCCAGCAGAGACCTATTCTGGAGGATATGCAGCTCCATGACTGGTTTATGGTACTAAGATTAGAATTTGCTAAATGTTGTTTTTTTTCATGTTTGCTCCAAATGTCACGTATTAAGATAAATAACACTGATTTATGTTTTTGTTTCAGGTCGTGAGTCAGAAAACTCCTGCCCGTCTAGAAGTGCCTGGCACCTTGAAGTGGCATCATTTATATTTAGAATTTGTGTTAGATAAATATGTGTTAAGACAATTGTTTTAAAATATTATCCGAGATAAAGTATAATATAGTAACAGTTACATAAGTATAATTAAAAAAACAAAAAAAATCTCTAAAAAAAAAAAAATGTATATAAGTATAAGAATAGAGCAAGTAGATATAAGTATATCTTTATAATTATTTTATTTAGATGTTAAGTATTAAGATATTTGTAGTTGTATTAAGACATGTGTTCAATGTGTTATATTACCCGAGATCTCTCTGTTGAAAGCATTTGGAAATACCAAAAAAATAAAAATGAATAAAATCAACAATTCATTCAGCACTACAGTCATCCATGACACAAACAATCAGTGTAGAATGTACAGAAATATTCAGAAATGTCAAAATGACATAACTCATGTACACTTCACACAAAAACACATCCCATGTTAGCTTGACAGAATTTTGGATTGGAGTTGAATTGTTCCAAATTAGACTAAAAGATTTATAAAAACATATTTAGTCAAAACTGTGTATGCTATGTCGGTTGACAACACATACATTGTACACACATTATGACATTAGCCACTTCCACAAATTTCAGTACAACTGACTTGATTATAAAGCGGACAATTGATGTATTCCTTTGTAATGCCAACTATATATATATATATATATATTGGCAATTCAGGCGATTCCAAAGGTTTTCTTTCCGTATATGAAATCCCTGCTTAAGGTAAATCAGTTAAATCACCAGTGCTGCATCTTTGGAATAGGAGCCAAGCATGATTACATGTAGGCATAATAAAAATGGCAAAAATTTTATAGAAACACAGAAAACATCACATCAAAATTTCATGTAGTTGCTGCTCAGTAGTCACATTACCACGATTAACAGAAGCACCACGTCCCAGCCATAAATGAGCACAGTTTTTACAGGTTGACTACATCCAAAGTTTTTTCCCCATTAATAGACCTGTGTCACGGTGTGTTTCAAGGAAGGAGCACTCGACGAGAATATGACATTAACAGTTTTAATCTTCTACAAACAAACTGAATATAACGAGATCGGACAAACTGAACTGAAATAAACAGGAACTATATACACAAAGTAATTGACATAATTAACACGACACCTGAATACAGTTAGACAGTTAACTGAAGGTAGGGCACACACAGCACATGATACATGAAAACAACAAATACGTGACAACCTGCTGACCATAAACAGCATTAAACTAATTCAATTAAGATATTAAATACCAAACACTCTATTACATACCAAGAGGAGTATATGAAAAATGGTAACACTTTACAAGATGTCAAGATTGTTATTATTTACGACCTCGGCGAGGTCTAGGGGTACTAGGGGTATATAACATTTAAAAAGACAGACAGTAAAGAGTGCGCGTGCGTCACGGTGTGCGGACCAAAAAAACTCAGCAAACTAAAGTACAAGAGAATGCTTTTGTTGTTGTTTGTGATCATTAAATACTGAAAGTTTGGAGGTGACAAAACAAAAAAGGAAAATGTATATACACATGTACACTATTTACATGAACAATACACGAGACGGAGGGAACGGGAAGAAGAGAGCGAGGCCGGTGCTAAATCAAAGAAAATAAGTCAAAAACAGCCTCCAGCTACTTAATTTCCCTAAGCTATCTAGAAACAGAAATATACAGAGAGAAAATGTTTTCAGCGTCCGAGACGCCTAACTAAACTACACTCGTTTAGCCAAAACAGGAGCACATGGGGTGCACGCGGCCACAACCTAAAGTACTAGATTTATGACAGAATCCTGCGTGTTGTAGTGTATGTCACGTGACGTCCTTACCTGTCCATCATAACACATAACGCGTGAGGATTTACAGTGTGGGGGAAAGGGAACGAAAAACAATACTCACGGTGGCAAGTGACAAACATCAAAACAAATACAATACGCAAGGATAGCGAAGCAAGTAGCGAGTACAAACAGCAACAAAATGGGGGGCTCTATATGCAACATCCCAGTGAAAGATCAAGTTACATACTTAGGAATTCTAATTAATGAAGATAAAATAACAGGAAGTAAATTGACACTTTAATAGCGAAAACTCAAAAGAAGTTTAACTCATGGTTGCAAAGAGCCTTATCAACAAGAGATTTTGGTGTTAAAACAACTCTTTAAGAGTTCAATTCAACACTGGACCCGAGTGTATTTGGTCCCACTCAGATTTGGTGATAAAATGACCTTAAAAAGTGTCCAATTTTCAGAGTAAAATGAACTGAGATTGGAGTAAAATTTAACACTGCTCAACACTGAGTAGTGTTACTGCAATTTAACGCTACAAGATATCCCATTCATTAAGTAGTTCAAAATTAACTACAGTGCCAATATTTCACTCTCTGGTTAAAGTGCAAAGTCAACTCTTACATCGTTTTCTTAATAAAAAAAAAAAAAGAATAGAAAAAATAAAGAACAGAAAACAGCTTCATTAGCGAAACATTTATTTGTCAGAAGCGGGACTTGAACATGGGTCTCTAGCGCCGTAATAAGATACTCTCCACGAAGTGTTGGACCCAAAATGCAAGACACAAAAGTCAAAAGAAGAATATCTTTTATTTCCAGGGCAAAACAAAACAGTCCAAACAAAAACTACTCCAAACGGCAAATTACTTCTCTCAAGAGTAGACAGAAAAAAATCAGGAAGTCAGAAGCCCAGGGACAAAAATTAAAAGAAAAAGAGATGATTCAAGAGAACTTACACATGAACCAAAAGGGCACCAGCAAGCAAAAATAACCAAGCACAAATGACAAAAAGAAAGCCACTTAAATAGGGAAGCTAACTAGACAGGGCTGGGACTAATAAACCTAATTAGCTGAGAGAACGAAACACAGGAAAATTGTCACCATCAAGTGGCGAAAATAAGGCATGGCAGATTACAAATCCTGACAGGACCCCCTTCTAGGAACGGCTCCTGACGTTCCCTCCAGCTTTGCCCCCTTTTGAGCTCTGAATTCTCAAATCAACTCAGGATCTAGGATGTCTCTGGCGGGGAACCCAGGAGCGCTCCTCCGGACCGTAGCCTTCCCAGTCCACAAGATACTGCCGGGACCTCGAACTTGACGAACATCAAGTATCCTGTGGACTGTAAACGCGGGTCGACCCCCCAATGACCCGAGGAGGGGAGGAGTTTTATCTGGGATAAAGGAGAACACAACACAGGTTTTAACAAGGATACAATACATGAAATGTGGGATTAACCTTAAGTGAGCGAGGGTAAAGTTAAGCGATCACGTGACAGGATTTACTTTCCTAGCTATTTTGAAGGGCCCAATGAACTTCTGACTCAGCTTATGGGACTCCACCCTAAGTGGGAGGTTCTTAGTTGAAAGCCAGACCCGTTGCCCCACACGCAGAGAAGGAGCTGCTCTTCGCTTCCGATTGGCCTGGGTCTGGCGCTGGCCAGACGACGTGCGGAGATGTTTAGCCCGGACAGTTCTCCAGACCCTCCTACAGCGTCTGATATGAGACTGGACTTAGGCACGGCCACATCCATTTCTTGCTCGGAGAATAGAGTAGGGACATGGCCTGAATTGGCACTGGAAGGGTGAACGGCCGGTAGATGATGAACGGAGGGTATTATGAGCATACTCAGCCCAAATCAGGTAAGAGGACCAGGATGAGGGATTGCTGTGTACCATACACCTCAGGGTGGACTCGAGATCCTGGTTGACTCTTTCGGCCTCTCTGTTGGACTCAGGATGAAAGCCTGAAGATAAACTAACTGTAGCCCCAGAGACTGACAGAATGCGCTCCAGAACTGGGATGAAAACTCAGGTCCTCGATCAGACACAATGTCCTGAGGGATGCCAAACACTCGAAACACATGGGTAGTGATAAGTTGAGCAGTCTCTTTGGCGGAGGGAAGTTTAGGTAGGGGAATGAACCAGGCGGCCTTGGAGAAGCAGTCGACAATAACAAAGATAGTAGTATTGCCTTGAGATGGGGCAGATCCGTTATAAAATGGAGAGAGATGTGACCAAGGACGATGAGGAATAGGCAGGGGGTATAGGAGACCTTGAGGGGGAAGATGAGATGTCTTGTTTTGACTGCACACGGGACAGGCTTTGACAAAGGTTGCCACGTCAGTCTTAACAGTAGGCCACCAGAAGCGCCTTTGCAGGTACTCAAGGGTGCGTGTGATCCCAGGATGACAAGCAAATGAGGAAGTGTGGGCCCACTTGAGAACCTGAGCTCGAACAGACTTAGGGACATACAAGCAGTTCTCTGGGCCTCCATCAGGACCCGGGTCTCGTAGTTGGGCTTGACGTACTGATGTCTCCAGAGCCCAACGCAGGGGGGCCACAATTCTGGCTGCCGGAATAATAGGGCAAAGGGCATCTTCTTGGGACACACAGGCATAGACTCGAGACAGTGTGTCTGGCTTAAGATTCTTAGAGCCTGGTCGGAAGGAGAAAATAAAATTGAATCGGTTGAAAAAGCGACCACCGTGCCTGGCGGGGATTAAGGCGCTTGGCTTGCTGGATGTATTCCAGGTTCTTATGATCAGTCAGCACCTGAAAAGGGTGTTTGGCCCCCTCAAGCCAGTGCCTCCACTCCTCCAGAGCAACCTTAACCTCAACAGTTCCCGGTCCCCACGTGGTAATTCCTCTCAGCAGGACTCAGCCGATGGGACAAAAAGGCACATGGGTGCAGCCTGTCATCCTTCCCTCTCTGGGACAGAACAGCTCCAACGCCAACATCTGACGCATCTACTTCTACAATAAAGGGAAGTTCAGGGTCAGGAATGGACAGAACAGAAGCAGACGTGAAGCAATGCTTGAGATTAAGAAAGGCTGCCTCGGCCTCAGGGTTCCAATTAAATTTAGTGAGACTGCCTCTAGTAAGGGCAGTGAGAGGGGCAACCACTGAGCTGAAGTTCCGAACAAACCTTCTATAAAAATTTGCAAACCCAATAAATCTTTGTACCTCCTTAACGGAGGTAGGAACTGGCCAGTCCAGTACAGCACTCACTTTTTCTATAATCAATGCAGGGCCTGAGTCCACCATCCTTTTTCTCAACAAAAAAAAACCCCTGCTCCTGCGGGTGATGTGGACGGCCGAATGATCCCAGCCGCAAGAGACTCCTTAATATAACTCTCCATGGCTTTCTGCTCAGGTGAGGACAGGGAGAATATACGACCACGAGGAGGGCATGAACCAGGCAGCAACTCGATAGAACAATCATAAGGTCTGTGGGGGGGCAAGACAGTGGCTCTTTCTTTGCAGAACACAGACCATAAAAGATGATATTCAGAGGGAACTCGGGAGAGATCTATGGACTTGAGGTCCTCAAGAACAATCACAGGGCATATGATTTCCAGAGTGGAGGATAGAGGGTTAACAGGTAACTGGAGATGGGAAGCAACAGTAATGTCCATAAAATTCCCAGCAGCCCCAGAATCAACTAAAGCTTGCAGCTGGTGTGACTTATTACCGTTCCTGAGAGTGACAGGAAAAGAAAAGACCCATATTTACTGGAGAGACTAACTGAGTTACTCCCGAGACAGCTCTCCCCTCTGCTCGGAAATGGGCGTTTCCCTTCAATTCTGGACACTGTGAGCGATAATGGCCCTGCAACCCACAATAGAGGCAGAGATGTGTTTCACATTTCATCTTCTAGTGATACCACACAGTTTCTAATCCAAGTTGCCTGAAGTAGAGAGAAATTAAAACAGCAACAATAATACGTTAATTGTGCAATTTGACCCATGTCAAGCCAATTATCGACTACACTCAGATTCATGTTCAAGATGAAAGCGCATTTAGCTTATTTTCTAATATAACGTTACGTCGTTTAAAACGCGTCCCATCTTTACAGCAATAAGAAACCTATAACACCAATAAAAATAAGAAAGGTTGGATAAACAAGTTAGCCTGTTTTTCTTCCTTCGTTAACGCTACGTTGAACCATCCCGATCGCCATTTATACGACTGAAAAATGCAATGGTGGCAATCAAATGTCTTCACAAGATTTGTTAAATGTCGTTGGACACGTTTAGTCTGTGAGCTGAACAGGTTGCAATGATTTATCCTGACAACATCTAACGTTGCTTAAAATCGACAAAACCTACAATACAGGAATTACAAGTTAAACGTTAGCATATAGTGTGAGATTTTGCCCCCTGGTCCATGCATCCCTGCCTCTGCTGAATTATTTTGAATAATTTGCTATACACGGTTTGTTTAAAACCATTTCATGATGTCACATCCATTAACTTGCTTAAAAAGACAGATTATTATATTTATGCGTTGTTAATAGACCTAATGTTACATTGGATTAGACTACAATTAACCTCACCTTGAGAGAAAGGGTTTTCAAAGCACCTCCCCTTCTGTTTTTTTTTCAAAAAAAAAATCAGTATTAATGAATCCAGCAAAACAGGGTAGAATGGACTTTGCTACATTAAACAACAAAATGTTTCTCAAAGGTCCCTCTTCACTCTGTAATATTATCCCAGACTATATTTTCTCTAAAGTTGGTGGCCTGAATTTTCTACCGTTTTGTAATTGTAATGTTTCAAAGATCCCTATCAAACTTTCTCATTTTCATAAAAGATGCTCTTGTCCCTCATATACAAGCTTTTTCTCCACAGCGATATTATTTATGGAATCTGAACATTTTGTATAACGGAAACATTTTCATCAGATTTTTAGCATTCATCCAATCTTATTTTGTGAGTGACTTTTATTTTGGTTTAAGAGATGCTTTCTTAAATATTAGAGAATTAATTTGTGATTTCTGTTAGCTAAAATTCATATTCACATTCAACAAAAGTTTACTGGCTCTAAACCTCAGTTAAAATTGATTTGGACAAATATATGGAACCTATAAATACCTCTACTAATGTAAAAGCTATGAAAACTGTATCCCTGTATTCATCCTTTGTGTCTTAAGATGTACACTTATTGTTTTATGTTTTTTTGTTAACCTGGCAAATCTGAATGTATATTCTTTTGTTAGCAGTAGTTTTATTTTTGTATGTATTTATAATTGGTTCTACACTCTCAAAACAAACTTGTGTTATATTTTAACACATCTGTGTGTCTAGTTAAGGACAACACATTTTGTTACTTTTAACTCAATCAGTGTGTTATTATTCTTAACACAGGGAGTGACTTATGTGTCATAAATCACACAATTTGTGTCATAAATGTGCTATTTTTGACCATTTAAAATGAATGCAATACAAAATGTATATATTTTTTAATTTATACATTTATTAAAGCTTCATGTCATCATATTCACATGTCATCGGAATTGCATACAGACATTTTTAAACAATTTTATATTTTGGATTTACAAATAGGTTTTCTTTGCAAGAAATTATGTGAAGTGGTTTTATATCAGCAGCATTGCTCAAATTCATAACTTTGTATTCATTGGTTCTTTTGACTACATAAGCATATAAGTGTGTGTGAAAATACATTTGTGATAAAACTCTAAGAAAAACTAAAACAATTCCTTTTTCACATTGTGGAACTATCGTGAGAACTTCACCAAAGAGATACTTCTCTTCAGTCACGGTTTAAAGCAAGTACACAACCAGTTTGAAATGTCTGACCAAACACATTAACAGAGTGAGAAACATGAACAGTGCTACATGTGTCAAGTTCATAGCCAAAGTCTTTCATGCTTTCAACAAACAGAACACTTTTTTTCAAAGATCCAACCATGACTGGAAAATCATTTGGGACGGATATTTTTCTGTTAATGGACTTCCCAATTTCCAATGAAACATTGTTTGAACCTGACTCTTGTAGGCTAATGTCTTACTTATATTTACAAATCACTGATTCGACTACGTTTGCGTTGGTAACAGCGCTGATCATCACAAAGTTTCCTCCGTAGATTTCTAAGTCTCATCTCAATAAATCCACTGTGGGAGACTGGGTCATAGAAATGTTCCTGGATGAGAGGAAGGACAACAACTGTAACTCAAAACCTATGATGTGTGACAAGCAAACTAGCAGAGTGTATCTACTATTTGAGAAACTCTAATATTGGTCATTTAAAAAATGTGCACTAAATTTTCGTTTTATTTGTAACCTGTTTGTCACACTTACTATTCCATTTGCATTTATTACAAGTGAGCTTTGTGTTTGAATAAGTACAACTTACAAATCCTTCATTCTCTTCTCCCATCTTGATCTTCAGAGAAGGAAACAGTGTTACTACACTTTCTGCCAACATCCGCTTCTCATCATTACAAGGGTAACTAAGTAAAATAAAGACAAAACATGGAATTACATAATTCAACTTTTTTCAAAAGTGAAATTATCTCAACTGTAAACTTACAATCCACTTTGTTCCACCAACGCACTGACACCTATCTTCACAAGGACTTTTCTTGATGTCTCTGAAAGCATTCCTGAAGCTTCATAATCCTTCAATATACTCAGACCTTTGCTTTCAATTAGTGCTCGCAGAGTGTCTACATCAATTCTATTACGTTGACGCTGGAAATATAAGAGACACAAAGTATTTCTAATTAGATGAGTTAATGATTCACTTACTCAAAGTCACTTCCTTATACTGTTTCAGAATGAATTTGCATCTTTGAATGAACTGGTTAAACTCACTTATGAAGACACTTGTCAACATGAACTGGCAAAATGTACAAATTTTCTCTGGAATGGGCAAACAAAGTCAAACAGAGTAATACAAATAGTGAACAGAGTGCTGTTATTTCAGCACTTACTTACAAACCTTCTGTTGACTACTTGAACCAGGTTCTGGTATGTTCTTTGGTGCAACCTTAAAAAAAAAAAAAAACTTCAAGCATATTACTTGTATTCTATTCTTAAGTCCTCCTTGAACATACATACTTTCTATTGATGACTTGGACTGGCTGCATCGGCATCCCCTTTCCATTCTTAAAGGAAAACAAATAAGTGAAATCAATATTATTATTTAATGGTTAAGGAAAGTACAATAATTCTAGAATCTATATACATGACACACAGGTCATTTTTAGTTATATATTACAAGTGAAATTACATACCAATGCCTGTGATCCAGTTCTCTGAATTGACTTAAACAAAACTTGAAACTTATCCTTGTTTTCCACTTTTTCAGTTAGGTCAGTGTCAATAAATTCATTAAAATCAGCATTAAATTTCAAAATTCTGTGGTACTCTGCAGCACATGGTAGGAGACATTTGGAAGCATCAATTATTTCTGCTACACTCTTGAGATGCTGAAGTTTTTTGCATATCTCCTTTTCATCAAGTAATACAGTCACTAGTGTTTTTGGCGTCTCCTCCATTTGAAGCTGCAAAACGGCAAACAAAAACACAAATCTGTTTTATATATAAGCATAATATTCACATTCACAATGTAAAACAGTATTTAACAAGCAGTGTGAGAATGAAGAATATCTATTTATTTACGAAAACGTCAAATTAGCATAAACTTCCGATACCTCTGACAAATAGGCTGCCCATCTTCAACTAAGAGTCTTGCTGAATTTCGTACTTCTACGACTTCTGCCATAAAAATAGTAAAAATAGTATGCTACAGTACACAGCTCTAAAAACAGAATCTGTTTGTCTCGTATAACAAAGATACACTCTCGAAATCTGACATTAAAATAACTGACCGTCCCTTCTCTGAAAACAACACAACCTGTGTGCTTTCTTAACCCACCTCTGTGTTTAGCTAAGGACAACACATTTTGTGTTATCCCTGCCCATTTTCTACACACCAGTGTGTTATAGTTACACAATTTGTGTCAATCACATACATAAGATGACACAAACCGTGTTAAAATAGTCAAATTAACACACCTTTTTTGAGATAGAGTACTCGAATGTGAATAAAATTTTAACGTTACCGTGATAAATCATGTTACTATTTAGGGCATTTAACAAAACAACAATAACTTACATTCTGTTGTTTAACGAAAGAGAGGCGACAGATTGACAAAGCCTCACCGCTTTCATTGCTAACTCGTTAAGAGAATCCCCCTAATACTAGCTGTAGCATTCTATCAGACATGTAATTTACAACAAATCGAAAAAAACAACAAAACTAAATGTTTATGAGAAGAAATAAAAACAATTTGTGATGCACTAACTTAACGTTAACTATCAGACGCGGTTGCTATTCTGTTCGGACACGGTCTCTCACATTTGACCGTCGAAAAATAGCAATTTTACATTTGACAATTTGTAATAACAAATAAATCCAAGTACCTTACATTTGTGCATCCAAGTCATCCACCGTTGGAAAAGAAGCGCGAACTTGCTCAACTTGCGGAGTGACGAAGCAGCAATGTGATTGGATGACAGCTAACACATGTTGTGTTGGACACAGTGTGTTGTTTCGCTCGCTTCGCTCTTTTTATTTTTCACACATGATCAACTTAAAATGACACAAAATGTGTTAAAATAGCCATAACACAAGAAATGTGTTAATAATTAACACATCCTTTTTGAGAGTGTTTGTGTCTTAAGATGTACACTTATTGTTTTATGTTTTTTGTTAACCCTGGCAAATCTGAATGTACATTCTTTTGTTAGTAGTAGTATTATTTTTGTATGTATGTATAATTGTATCTATGTTATAATGCTTGTACTTTTCAAAAATAGTAATAAAAAAAAAAAAATCAGCGCGTGACTTCTGTGACGTCACCGAACTTTTAGAACGTGTCGCCCTACTATTTAAAGGATTCGAATTTAGAACTCATTTTGTTGGTTGAAGTTTTAGTGTAGTGTTTTTCTGAGTGGAAAAAAAAACCTGTTGTAATGGGGCTGTTTTCAAGACTAAAGAAAGCGTTTAAACGGGAGCATGCACACGAACCCGAGCCCTGTGTGCTGCTCAAATACTCCCCCGTCAGGCCGGAACACCATCCTCATCCTCACGATGAGACGCCTGGTGCTGCTGCCGATGAGATAGGGAGAGAAGAGGCAGGAGACCAAAGTTCTGGGGATGTCGTCCTCTTCACTTTTTCCGCCGAAAAGCTGGGAAATACAACCTGGCTAAGGCTGAGGAAGTCTGCCAGAAGGAGGCGGCATTGTATCGGAGACTTAATGATGGTACAATCACAGAAGATGATTGAAGTTTTGATTCAAGGGAGATTCTTTAATTAGGGAATGTTTTTGTGTACAATTAAAAAAATCACTTGTTCACATACTTAAGATAGCACTGTCTAAATCGTCCATAATTGTTACTGAGCATTTTTTCCACTTCAAGTATTAATATTCCATCTGTAGGTCAGACTTCTCGACAACAGGGATGTGTTGTTGTCGAGATCCATGATCATCAAGACCCTCCAGTCTCTGAAGTCCTCCCTGCTCTAGAGAAACTGCTGGAGCAGGACGTCCCCCAACAACTGGATGTCAACATTCCAGCTAGTTTGAATAAAGAGGACAAAGTGGAAGAGCTGGACAAGGGTAAGTTTACTGACATAAGCCCATTCTCACTTTCCCGGTGAAGGGATTTAGTAGGCCTCATTGCCAAGCCTGACAGTAAAAATCTTAATTCAGAAACAAAGTCATGTAATGTAATTAAAAGGTACTGTAATTTGAGTATGCGATATTTTATTCATATTACTCGTGTGTTCCCCTCTTTAGATCAGATTTGTCTGCGGGATAATCGCACTGAAGACAATGAAGTGGAGGAGCCAGACAACAGTACGAATATTAAATATATGAATATTAGAAATTGTTAGTAGAAATTCTAGAATGCGTATTTTTTGCTAACTGCATTTGTTTATCTTATAAATAGATCACGTATTCAGGCAATACGAATTTGGGCCCCAGCTGGGTGAAGGAGGCGGTGGCTGTGTATATGCAGGACTCGCCATGAAGGATGGCCTTAAGGTTTCATTTTTTGCTTCCTTTTTTTGTTTTTACGTATGAAACTTTCCATACTTGTTTGGTATTGGTGACTGGAATGATCTCTGTGCACCTGATAATTGACTATTCTAGCTTTGTTTGAACAGGTGGCTGTGAAGATTGCCGAAAAGACTCCAGATATGCCATATATCAGAATTGTGAATAGCCTGTGCTCTTTATAATGTTGCTTCTCAGTCGTTGTTTTCAGTTTCGAACGTCTTATATCACGTTAAATCTAAGAAACCGCCTTCAACTAAACATCATGCTTTCTTTTAGCCTGGCCATCCCAGTCGCCTCCCTTGGAGATTGGCCTTACACTCTTGGCCAATGAGGACCCCAGCGTTCCATACATAATCAAACTCCTGGATTGGCAGGACAACCCGGACAACTATGTCATGGTTTTGGAGCGACCCATGCCTAGCATGAGTCTGTTTAGTTTCGTGGAGGTCCGTGAAAGGCTCAAAGAGGGGCTAGCACGACATTTTATGTTGCAGGTCGTTCAGGCCGCTAACATTTGCTGCGTGAGCGCGGGTCTTCCATAGAGACATCAAAATGGAAAACCTCCTGGTGAACCCAGACACATTGGAGGTCAAGTTGATCGACTTTGGATCAAGGCGAGCTCATGAAGGACACTGAATATGTGACCTACAGTGGTAAGTTTTACCATTTGCTAGCAGGTCGTTTAGCTCCCGGAAACACATCTAGCTGCACACGCTGTAGAAATGCATTAAATATCCAAACCCCTTTCTTCCAGGTACAGAAATATTCTGTCCGCCAGAGCTCTGGAGCAACGGCAGCTACTATGCAAAGCCGGCAACGGTTTGGTCTTTAGGGATCCTGCTGTTCGTTTATGGTGTGTGGTTATTATCCAGACGATTTAAGACCTGCAAGAGATCAGCAAGAATACGTGGTCCGAACCTGATCTGTCAAAAGGTAAGATCTTCATCAAAGAAAAAAAAAGAGGTGGATTACCAAATATGAAAGTATACTATTTAGAAACTTGATTATAAAAAGTGGAACATACAAGTTTGTAATCATCTCTCAACTTTTTTGACCAGAATGCTGCCAGATGATTTGTGATTGTCTGCAGCTGGATCCCCAACAGAGACCTATTCTGGAGGATATGCAGCTCCATGACTGGTTTATGGTACTAAGATTAGAATTTGCTAAATGTTGTTTTTTTCATGTTTGCTCCAAATGTCACGTATTAAGATAAATAACACTGATTTATGTTTTTGTTTCAGGTCGTGGAGTCAGAAAACTCCTGCCCGTCTAGAAGTGCCTGGCACCTTGAAGTGGCATCATTTATATTTAGAATTTGTGTTAGATAAATATGTGTTAAGACAATTGTTTTAAAATATTATCCGAGATAAAGTATAATATAGTAACAGTTACATAAGTATAATTAAAAAAACAAAAAAAACAATCTAAAAAAAAAAAAAATGTATATAAGTATAAGAATAGAGCAAGTAGATATAAGTATATCTTTATAATTATTTTATTTAGATGTTAAGTATTAAGATATTTGTAGTTGTATTAAGACATGTGTTCAATGTGTTATATTACCGAGATCTCTCTGTTGAAAGCATTTGGAAATACCAAAAAATAAAAATGAATAAAATCAACAATTCATTCAGCACTACAGTCATCCATGACACAAACAATCAGTGTAGAATGTACAGAAATATTCAGAAATGTCAAAATGACATAACTCATGTACACTTCACACAAAAACACATCCCATGTTAGCTTGACAGAATTTTGGATTGGAGTTGAATTGTTCCAAATTAGACTAAAAGATTTATAAAAACATATTTAGTCAAAACTGTGTATGCTATGTCGGTTGACAACACATACATTGTACACACATTATGACATTAGCCACTTCCACAAATTTCAGTACAACTGACTTGATTATAAAGCGGACAATTGATGTATTCCTTTGTAATGCCAACTATATATATATATATATATATATTGGCAATTCAGGCGATTCAAAGGTTTTCTTTCCGTATATGAAATCCCTGCTTAAGGTAAATCAGTTAAATCACCAGTGCTGCATCTTTGGAATAGGAGCCAAGCATGATTACATGTAGGCATAATAAAAATGGCAAAAATTTTATAGAAACACAGAAAACATCACATCAAAATTTCATGTAGTTGCTGCTCAGTAGTCACATTACCACGATTAACAGAAGCACCACGTCCCAGCCATAAATGAGCACAGTTTTTACAGGTTGACTACATCCAAAGTTTTTTTCCCCATTAATAGACCTGTGTCACGGTGTGTTTCAAGGAAGGAGCACTCGGCGAGAATATGACATTAACAGTTTTAATCTTCTACAAACAAACTGAATATAACGAGATCGGACAAACTGAACTGAAATAAACAGGAACTATATACACAAAGTAATTGACATAATTAACACGACACCTGAATACAGTTAGACAGTTAACTGAAGGTAGGGCACACACAGCACATGATACATGAAAACAACAAATACGTGACAACCTGCTGACCATAAACAGCATTAAACTAATTCAATTAAGATATTAAATACCAAACACTCTATTACATACCAAGAGGAGTATATGAAAAATGGTAACACTTTACAAGATGTCAAGATTGTTATTATTCACGACCTACGGCGTAGGTCTAGGGGTACTGGGGTATATAACATTTAAAAAGACAGACAGTAAAGAGTGCGTGTGTGTGTGCGGACCAAAAAAACTCAGCAAACTAAAGTACAAGAGAATGCTTTTGTTGTTGTTTGTGATCATTAAATACTGAAAGTTTGGAGGTGACAAAACAAAAAAGGAAAATGTATATACACATGTACACTATTTACATGAACAATACACGAGACGGAGGGAACGGGAAGAAGAGACGAGGCCGGTGCTAAATCAAAGAAAATAAGTCAAAAACAGCCTCCAGCTACTTAATTTCCCTAAGCTATCTAGAAACAGAAATATACAGAGAGAAAATGTTTTCAGCGTCCCGAGACGCCTAACTAAACTACACTCGTTTAGCCAAAACAGGAGCACATGGGGTGTACGCGCCACAACCTAAAGTACTAGGCGATGACAGAATCCTGCGTGTTGTAGTGTATGTCACGTGGCGTCCTTACCTGTCCATCATAACACATAACGCGTGAGGATTTACAGTGTGGGGAAAGGAACGACGAAACACAATACTCACGGTGGCAAGTGACAAACATCAAAACAAATACAATACGCAAGGATAGCGAAGCAAGTAGCGAGTACGAACAGCAACAAAATGGGGGGCTCTATATGCAACATCCCAGTGAAAGATCAAGTTACATACTTAGGAATTCTAATTAATGAAGATAAAATAACAGGAAGTAAATTGACACTTTAATAGCGAAAACTCAAAAGAAGTTTAACTCATGGTTGCAAAGAGCCTTATCAACAAGAGATTTTGGTGTTAAAACAACTCTTTAAGAGTTCAATTCAACACTGGACCCGAGTGTATTTGGTCCCACTCAGATTTGGTGATAAAATGACCCTTAAAAGTGTCCAATTTTCAGAGTAAAATGAACTGAGATTGGAGTAAAAATTTAACACTGCTCAACACTGAGTAGTGTTACTGCAATTAACGCTACAAGATATCCCATTCATTAAGTAGTTCAAAATTAACTACAGTGCCAATATTTCACTCTCTGGTTAAAGTGCAAAGTCAACTCTTACATCGTTTTCTTAATAAAAAAAAAAAAGAATAGAAAAAATAAAGAACAGAAAACAGCTTCATTAGCGAAACATTTATATGTCAGAAGCGGGACTTGAACATGGGTCTCTAGCGCCGTAATAAGATACTCTCCACCGAAGTGTTGGACCCAAAATGCAAGACACAAAAGTCAAAAGAAGAATATCTTTTATTTCCAGGGCAAAACAAAACAGTCCAAACAAAAACTACTCCAAAAGGCAAATTACTTCTCTCAAGAGTAGACAGAAAAAAATCAGGAAGTCAGAAGCCCAGGGACAAAAATTAAAAGAAAAGAGATGATTCAAGAGAACTTACACATGAACCAAAAGGGCACCAGCAAGCAAAAATAACCAAGCACAAATGACAAAAGAAAGCCACTTAAATAGGGAAGCTAACTAGACAGGGCTGGGACTAATAAACCTAATTAGCTGAGAGAAACGAAACACAGGAAAATTGTCACCATCAAGTGGCGAAAATAAGGCATGGCAGATTACAAATCCTGACAGGACCCCCCCCTTCTAGGAACGGCTCCTGGCGTTCCCTCCAGCTTTGCCCCTTTTGAGCTCTGAATTCTCAAATCAACTCAGGATCTAGGATGTCTCTGGCGGAACCCAGGAGCGCTCCTCCGGACCGTAGCCTTCCCAGTCCACAAGATACTGCCGGGACCCTCGAACTTGACGAACATCAAGTATCCTGTGGACTGTAAACGCGGGTCGACCCCCAATGACCCGAGGAGGGGGAGGAGTTTTATCTGGGATAAAAGGAGAACACAACACAGGTTTTAACAAGGATACAATACATGAAATGTGGGATTAACCTTAAGTGAACGGGGTAAAGTTAAACGATACGTGACAGGATTTACTTTCCTAGCTATTTTGAAGGGCCCAATGAACTTCTGACTCAGCTTATGGGACTCCACCTAAGTGGGAGGTTCTTAGTTGAAAGCCAGACCCGTTGCCCCACACGCAGAGAAGGAGCTGCTCTTCGCTTCCGATTGGCCTGGGTCTGGCGCTGGCCAGGCGTCGCGGAGATGTTTAGCCCGACAGTTCTCCAGACCCTCCTACAGCGTCTGATATGAGACTGGACTTAGGGCACGGCCACATCCATTTCTTGCTCGGAGAATAGAGTAGGGACATAGCCGAATTGGCACTGGAAGGGTGAACGGCCGGTAGATGATGAGCGGAGGGTATTATGAGCATACTCAGCCCAAATCAGGTAAGAGGACCAGGATGAGGGATTGCTGTGTACCATACACCTCAGGGTGGACTCGAGATCCTGGTTGACTCTTTTCGGCCTCTCTGTTGGACTCAGGATGAAAGCCTGAAGATAAACTAACTGTAGCCCCCAGAGACTGACAGAATGCGCTCCAGAACTGGGATGAAAACTCGGGTCCTCGATCAGACACAATGTCCTGAGGATGCCAAACACTCAGAAACACATGGGTAGTGATAAGTTGAGCAGTCTCTTTGGCGGAGGGAAGTTTAGGTAGGGGAATGAACCGGGCGGCCTTGGAGAAGCAGTCGACAATAACAAAGATAGTAGTATTGCCTTGAGATGGGGGCAGATCCGTTATAAAATGGAGAGAGATGTGACCAAGGACGATGAGGAATAGGCAGGGGTATAGGAGACCTTGAGGGGGAAGATGAGATGTCTTGTTTTGACTGCACACGGGACAGGCTTTGACAAAGGTTGCCACGTCAGTCTTAACAGTAGGCCACCAGAAGCGCCTTTGCAGGTACTCAAGGGTGCGTGTGATCCCAGGATGACAAGCAAATGAGGAAGTGTGGGCCCACTTGAGAACCTGAGCTCGAACAGACTTAGGGACATACAAGCAGTTCTCTGGGCCTCCATCAGGACCCGGGTCTCGTAGTTGGGCTTGACGTACTGATGTCTCCAGAGCCCAACGCAGGGGGGCCACCATTCTGGCTGCCGGAATAATAGGGCAAGGGGCATCTTCTTGGGACACACAGGCATAGACTCGAGACAGTGTGTCTGGCTTAAGATTCTTAGAGTCTGGTCGGAAGGAGAGAATAAAATTGAATCGGTTGAAAAAAAGCGACCACCGTGCCTGGCGGGGATTAAGACGCTTGGCTTGCTGGATGTATTCCAGGTTCTTATGATCAGTCAGCACCTGAAAAGGGTGTTTGGCCCCCTCAAGCCAGTGCCTCCACTCCTCCAGAGCAACCTTAACCTCCAACAGTTCCCGGTCCCCCACGTGGTAATTCCTCTCAGCAGGACTCAGCCGATGGGACAAAAAGGCACATGGGTGCAGCCTGTCATCCTTCCCTCTCTGGGACAGAACAGCTCCAACGCCAACATCTGACGCATCTACTTCTACAATAAAGGGAAGTTCAGGGTCAGGAATGGACAGAACAGAAGCAGACGTGAAGCAATGCTTGAGATTAAGAAAGGCTGCCTCGGCCTCAGGGTTCCAATTAAATTTAGTGAGACTGCCTCTAGTAAGGGCAGTGAGAGGGGCCACCACTGAGCTGAAGTTCCGAACAAACCTTCTATAAAAATTTGCAAACCCAATAAATCTTTGTACCTCCTTAATGGAGGTAGGAACTGGCCAGTCCAGTACAGCACTCACTTTCTTGGGATCCATCTGAACCTGCCCCGGCTTAATGACAAAGCCCAGGAACAGGAAGGAGTGTTCGTAGTGTGGAACTCACATTTCTTGGGTTTCACATAGAGGTGGTTCTCTAGGAGGCGTCCCAAGACCTTTCTGACATGACGCACATGCTCTTGAAGAGACCTTGAAAAAATTAAGATGTCATCAAGGTACACAAAAACAAACTTGTTGAGCATGTCTCGGAGCACGTCATTAATAAGGGCCTGGAAAACAGCAGGGGCATTAGTGAGGCCAAAGGGCATAACAAGGTGCTCATAGTGTCCTGAAGGGGTGTTAAAGGCAGTTTTCCACTCATCCCTGGCCTAATACGTACAAGGTGGTATGCATTACGCAAGTCAAGTTTAGTAAAGATCACGGCATCTTGAAGCAGCTCAAGCGCAGAAGTCATAAGAGGAGGGGATAGCGATTAAGTACCGTGATAAAGGTTGAGGGCCCTATAATCAATGCAGGGCCTGAGTCCACCATCCTTTTTCTCAACAAAAAAAAACCCCTGCTCCTGCGGTGGTGATGTGGACGGCCGAATGATCCCAGCCGCAGAGAGACTCCTTAATATAACTCTCCATGGCTTTCTGCTCAGGTGAGGACAGGGAGAATATACGACCACGAGGAGGGCATGAACCAGGCAGCAACTCGATAGAACAATCATAAGGTCTGTGGGGGGGCAAGACAGTGGCTCTTTCTTTGCAGAACACAGACCATAAAAGATGATATTCAGAGGGAACTCGGGAGAGATCTATGGACTTGAGGTCCTCAAGAACAATCATAGGGCATATGATTTCCAGAGTGGAGGATAGAGGGTTAACAGGTAACTGGAGATGGGAAGCAACAGTAATGTCCATAAAATTCCCAGCAGCCCCAGAATCAACTAAAGCTTGCAGCTGGTGTGACTTATTACCGTTCCTGAGAGTGACAGGAAAAAGAAAAAGACCCATATTTACTGGAGAGACTAACTGAGTTACTCCCGAGACAGCTCTCCCCCCTCTGCTCGGGAATGGGCATTTGCCTTCAATTCTGGACACTGTGAGCGATAATTGCTCTGCAACCCACAATAGAGGCAGAGATGTGTTTCACATTTCATCTTCTAGTGATACCACACAGTTTCTATTTCAAGTTGCCTGAAGTAGAGAAATTAAAACAATAATACGTTAATTGTGCAATTTGACCCACGTCAAGCCAATTATACGACTACACTCAGATTCATGTTCAAGATGAAAGCGCATTTAGCTTATTTTCTAATATATCGTTACATCGTTTAAACGCGTCCATCTTTACAGCAATAAGAAACCTATAACACCAATAAAAATAAGAAAGGTTGGATAAACAAGTTAGCCTGTTTTTTCTTCCTTCGTTGCACTACGTTGAACCATCCCCGATCGCCATTTATACGACTGAAAAATGCAATGGTGGCAATCAAATGTCTTCACAAAATTTGTTAAATGTCGTTGGACACGTTTAGTCTGTGAACAGGTTGCAATGATTTATCCTGACAACATCTAACGTTGCTTAAAATCGACAAAACCTACAATACAGGAATTACAAGTTAAACGTTAGCATATAGTGTGAGATTTTGCCCCCCTGGTCCATGCATCCCTGCCTCTGCTGAATTATTTTGAATAATTTGCTATACACGGTTTGTTTAAAACCATTTCATGATGTCACATCCATTAACTTGCTTAAAAAGACAGATTATTATATTTGCGTTGTTAATAGACCTAATGTTACATTGGATTAGACTACAATTAACCTCACCTTGGAGAGAAAGGGTTTTCGAAAGCACCCTCCCTTCTGTTTTTTTTTTTTTTTTCTCAAAAAAAAAATCAGTATTAATGAATCCAGCAAAACAGGGGTAGAATGGACTTTGCTACATTAAACAACAAAATGTTTCTCAAAGGTCCTCTTCACTCTGTAATATTATCCCAGACTATATTTTCTCTAAAGTTGGTGGCCTGAATTTTCTACCGCTTTGTAATTGTAATGTTTCAAAGATCCCTATCAAACTTTCTCATTTTCATAAAAAGATGCTCTTGTCCCTCATATACAAGCTTTTTCTCCACAGCGATATTATTTATGGAATCTGAACATTTTGTATAACGGAAACATTTTCATCAGATTTTTTAGCATTCATCCAATCTTATTTTGTGAGTGACTTTTATTTTGGTTTAAGAGATGCTTTCTTAAATATTAGAGAATTAATTTGTGATTTCTGTTAGCTAAAATTCATATTCACATTCAACAAAAGTTTACTGGCTCTAAACCTCAGTTAAAATTGATTTGGACAAATATATGGAACCTATAAATACCTCTACTAATGTAAAAGCTATGAAAACTGTATCCCTGTATTCATCCTTTGTGTCTTAAGATGTACACTTATTGTTTTATGTTTTTTTGTTAACCCTGGCAAATCTGAATGTATATTCTTTTGTTAGCAGTAGTTTTATTTTTGTATGTATTTATAATTGGTTCTACACTCTCAAAACAAACTTGTGTTATATTTTAACACATCTGTGTGTCTAGTTAAGGACAACACATTTTGTTACTTTTAACTCAATCAGTGTGTTATTATTCTTAACACAGGGAGTGACTTATGTGTCATAAATCACACAATTTGTGTCATAAATGTGCTATTTTTGACCATTTAAAATGAATGCAATACAAAATGTATATATTTTTTAATTTATACATTTATTAAAGCTTCATGTCATCATATTCACATGTCATCGGAATTGCATACAGACATTTTTAAACAATTTTATATTTTGGATTTACAAATAGGTTTTCTTTGCAAGAAATTATGTGAAGTGGTTTTATATCAGCAGCATTGCTCAAATTCATAACTTTGTATTCATTGGTTCTTTTGACTACATAAGCATATAAGTGTGTGTGAAAATACATTTGTGATAAAACTCTAAGAAAAACTAAAACAATTCCTTTTCACATTGTGGAACTATGCGTAGAACTTCACCAAAGAGATACTCTTCTCTTCAGTCACGGTTTAAAGCAAGTACACAACCAGTTTGAAATGTCTGACCAAACACATTAACAGAGTGAGAAACATGAACAGTGCTACATGTGTCAAGTTCATAGCCAAAGTCTTTCATGCTTTCAACAAACAGAACACTTTTTTCCAAAGATCCAACCATGACTGGAAAATCATTTGGGACGGATATTTTTTCTGTTAATGGACTTCCCAATTTCCAATGAAACATTGTTTGAACCTGACTCTTGTAGGCTAATGTCTTACTTATATTTACAAATCACTGATTCGACTACGTTTGCGTTGGTAACGACGCTGATCATCACAAAAGTTTCCTCCGTAGATTTCTAAGTCTCATCTCAATAAATCCACTGTGGGAGACTGGGTCATAGAAATGTTCCTGGATGAGAGGGAAGGACAACAACTGTAACTCAAAAACCTATGATGTGTGACAAGCAAACTAGCAGAGTGTATCTACTATTTGAGAAACTCTAATATTGGTCATTTAAAAAAATGTGCACTAAATTTTCGTTTTATTTGTAACCTGTTTGTCACACTTACTATTCCATTTGCATTTATTACAAGTGAGCTTTGTGTTTGAATAAGTACAACTTACAAATCCTTCATTCTCTTCTCCCATCTTGATCTTCAGAGAAGGAAACAGTGTTACTACACTTTCTGCCAACATCCGCTTCTCATCATTACAAGGGTAACTAAGTAAAATAAAGACAAAACATGGAATTACATAATTCAACTTTTTTCAAAAGTGAAATTATCTCAACTGTAAACTTACAATCCACTTTGTTCCACCAACGCACTGACACCTATCTTCACAAGGACTTTTCTTGATGTCTCTGAAAGCATTCCTGAAGCTTCATAATCCTTCAATATACTCAGACCTTTGCTTTCAATTAGTGCTGCAGAGTGTCTACATCAATTCTATTACGTTGACGCTGGAAATATAAGAGACACAAAGTATTTCTAATTAGATGAGTTAATGATTCACTTACTCAAAGTCACTTCCTTATACTGTTTCAGAATGAATTTGCATCTTTGAATGAACTGGTTAAACTCACTTATGAAGACACTTGTCAACATGAACTGGCAAAATGTACAAATTTTCTCTGGAATGGGCAAACAAAGTCAAACAGAGTAATACAAATAGTGAACAGAGTGCTGTTATTTCAGCACTTACTTACAAACCTTCTGTTGACTACTTGAACCAGGTTCTGGTATGTTCTTTGGTGCAACCTTAAAAAAAAAAAACTTCAAGCATATTACTTGTATTCTATTCTTAAGTCCTCCTTGAACATACATACTTTCTATTGATGACTTGGACTGGCTGCATCGGCATCCCCCTTTCCATTCTTAAAGGAAAACAAATAAGTGAAATCAATATTATTATTTAATGGTTAAGGAAAGTACAATAATTCTAGAATCTATATACATGACACACAGGTCATTTTTAGTTATATATTACAAGTGAAATTACATACCAATGCCTGTGATCCAGTTCTCTGAATTGACTTAAACAAAACTTGAAACTTATCCTTGTTTTCCACTTTTTCAGTTAGGTCAGTGTCAATAAATTCATTAAAATCAGCATTAAATTTCAAAATTCTGTGGTACTCTGCAGCACATGGTAGGAGACATTTGGAAGCATCAATTATTTCTGCTACACTCTTGAGATGCTGAAGTTTTTTGCATATCTCCTTTTCATCAAGTAATACAGTCACTAGTGTTTTTGGCGTCTCCTCCATTTGAAGCTGCAAAACGGCAAACAAAAACACAAATCTGTTTTATATATAAGCATAATATTCACATTCACAATGTAAAACAGTATTTAACAAGCAGTGTGAGAATGAAGAATATCTATTTATTTACGAAAACGTCAAATTAGCATAAACTTCCGATACCTCTGACAAATAGGCTGCCCATCTTCAACTAAGAGTCTTGCTGAATTTCGTACTTCTACGACTTCTGCCATAAAAATAGTAAAAATAGTATGCTACAGTACACAGCTCTAAAAACAGAATCTGTTTGTCTCGTATAACAAAGATACACTCTCGAAATCTGACATTAAAATAACTGACCGTCCCTTCTCTGAAAACAACACAACCTGTGTGCTTTCTTAACCCACCTCTGTGTTTAGCTAAGGACAACACATTTTGTGTTATCCTGCCCATTTTCTACACACCAGTGTGTTATAGTTACACAATTTGTGTCAATCACATACATAAAATGACACAAACCGTGTTAAAATAGTCAAATTAACACACCTTTTTTGAGATAGAGTACTCGAATGTGAATAAAATTTTAACGTTACCGTGATAAATCATGTTACTATTTAGGGGCATTTAACAAAACAACAATAACTTACATTCTGTTGTTTAACGAAAGAGAGGCGACAGATTGACAAAGCCTCACCGCTTTCATTGCTAACTCGTTAAGAGAATCCCCCTAATACTAGCTGTAGCATTCTATCAGACATGTAATTTACAACAAATCGAGAAAAAAAAAACAACAAAACAAAATGTTTATGAGAAGAAATCAAAACAATTTGTGACGCACTAACTTAACGTTAACTATCAGACGCGGTTGCTATTCTGTTCGACACGGTCTCTCACATTTGACCGTCGAAAAATAGCAATTTTACATTTGACAATTTGTAATAACAAATAAATCCAAGTACCTTACATTTGTGCATCCAAGTCATCCACCGTTGGAAAAGAAGCGCGAACTTGCTCAACTTGCGGAGTGACGAAGCAGCAATGTGATTGGATGACAGCTAACACATGTTGTGTTGGACACAGTGTGTTGTTTCTCGCTCGCTCGCTCTTTTTATTTTTCACACATGATCAACTTAAAATGACACAAAATGTGTTAAAATAGCCATAACACAAGAAATGTGTTAATAATTAACACATCCTTTTTGAGAGTGTTTGTGTCTTAAGATGTACACTTATTGTTTTATGTTTTTTTGTTAACCCTGGCAAATCTGAATGTACATTCTTTTGTTAGTAGTAGTATTATTTTTTTGTATGTATGTATAATTGTATCTATGTTATAATGCTTGTACTTTTCAAAAATAGTAATAAAAAAAAAAAAAAAAATCAGCGCGTGACTTCTGTGACGTCACCGAACTTTTAGAACGTGTCGCCCTACTATTTAAAGGATTCGAATTTAGAACTCATTTTGTTGGTTGAAGTTTTAGTGTAGTGTTTTTCTGAGTGGAAAAAAAACCTGTTGTAATGGGGCTGTTTTCAAGACTAAAGAAAGCGTTTAAACGGGAGCATGCACACGAACCCGAGCCCTGTGTGCTGCTCAAATACTCCCCCGTCAGGCCGGAACACCATCCTCATCCTCACGATGAGACGCCTGGTGCTGCTGCCGATGAGATAGGAGAGAAGAGGCAGGAGACCAAAGTTCTGGGGATGTCGTCCTTCACTTTTTCCGCCGAAAAGCTGGGAAATACAACCTGGCTAAGGCTGAGGAAGTCTGCCAGAAGGAGGCGGCATTGTATCGGAGACTTAATGATGGTACAATCACAGAAGATGATTGAAGTTTTGATTCAAGGAGATTCTTTAATTAGGGAATGTTTTTGTGTACAATTAAAAAAATCACTTGTTCACATACTTAAGATAGCACTGTCTAAATCGTCCATAATTGTTACTGAGCATTTTTTCCACTTCGTTATTAATATTCCATCTGTAGGTCAGACTTCTCGACAACAGGGATGTGTTGTTGTCGAGATCCATGATCATCAAGACCCTCCAGTCTCTGAAGTCCTCCTGCTCTAGAGAAACTGCTGGAGCAGGACGTCCCCAACAACTGGATGTCAACATTCCAGCTAGTTTGAATAAAGAGGACAAAGTGGAAGAGCTGGACAAGGGTAAGTTTACTGACATAAGCCCATTCTCACTTTCCCGGTGAAGGGATTTAGTAGGCCTCATTGCCAAGCCTGACAGTAAAAATCTTAATTCAGAAACAAAGTCATGTAATGTAATTAAAAGGTACTGTAATTTGAGTATGCGATATTTTATTCATATTACTCGTGTGTTCCCCTCTTTAGATCAGATTTGTCTGCGGGATAATCGCACTGAAGACAATGAAGTGGAGGAGCCAGACAACAGTACGAAATATTAAATATATGAATATTAGAAATTGTTAGTAGAAATTCTAGAATGCGTATTTTTGCTAACTGCATTTGTTTATCTTATAAATAGATCACGTATTCAGGCAATACGCAATTTGGGCCCCAGCTGGGTGAAGGAGGCGGTGGCTGTGTATATGCAGGGACTCGCCGCAAGGATGGCCTTAAGGTTTCATTTTTTTTGCTTCCTTTTTTTGTTTTTACGTATGAAACTTTCCATACTTGTTTGGTATTGGTGACTGGAATGATCTCTGTGCACCTGATAATTGACTATTCTAGCTTTGTTTGAACAGGTGGCTGTGAAGATTGCCGAAAAGACTCCAGATATGCCATATATCAGAATTGTGAATAGCCTGTGCTCTTTATAATGTTGCTTCTCAGTCGTTGTTTTCAGTTTCAACGCCTCTTATATCACGTTAAATCTAAGAAACCGCCTTCAACTAAACATCATGCTTTCTTTTAGCCTGGCCATCCCAGTCGCCTCCCCTTGGAGATTGGCCTTACACTCTTGGCCAATGAGGACCCCAGCGTTCCATACATAATCAAACTCCTGGATTGGCAGGACAACCCGGACAACTATGTCATGGTTTTGGAGCGACCCATGCCTAGCATGAGTCTGTTTAGTTTCGTGGAGGTCCGTGAAAGGCTCAAAGAGGGGCTAGCACGACATTTTATGTTGCAGGTCGTTCAGGCCGCTAACATTTGCTGCGAGCGGGGTCTTCCATAGAGACATCAAAATGGAAAACCTCCTGGTGAACCCAGACACATTGGAGGTCAAGTTGATCGACTTTGGATGCGGCGAGCTCATGAAGGACACTGAATATGTGACCTACAGTGGTAAGTTTTACCATTTGCTAGCAGGTCGTTTAGCTCCCGGAAACACATCTAGCTGCACACGCTGTAGAAATGCATTAAATATCCAAACCCCTTTCTTCCAGGTACAGAAATATTCTGTCCACCAGAGCTCTGGAGCAACGGCAGCTACTATGCAAAGCCGGCAACGGTTTGGTCTTTAGGGATCCTGCTGTTCGTTATGGTGTGTGGTTATTATCCAGACGACGAAGACCTGCAAGAGATCAGCAAGAATACGTGGTCCGAACCTGATCTGTCAAAAGGTAAGATCTTCATCAAAGAAAAAAAAAAAAAAGAGGTGGATTACCAAATATGAAAGTATACTATTTAGAAACTTGATTATAAAAAAGTGGAACATACAAGTTTGTAATCATCTCTCAACTTTTGACCAGAATGCTGCCAGATGATTTGTGATTGTCTGCAGCTGGATCCCCAGCAGAGACCTATTCTGGAGGATATGCAGCTCCATGACTGGTTTATGGTACTAAGATTAGAATTTGCTAAATGTTGTTTTTTTTTTTTTTCATGTTTGCTCCAAATGTCACGTATTAAGATAAATAACACTGATTTATGTTTTTGTTTCAGGTCGTGGAGTCAGAAAACTCCCTGCCCGTCTAGAAGTGCCTGGCACCTTGAAGTGGCATCATTTATATTTAGAATTTGTGTTAGATAAATATGTGTTAAGACAATTGTTTTAAAATATTATCCGAGATAAAGTATAATATAGTAACAGTTACATAAGTATAATTAAAAAAACAAAAAAAACAATCTAAAAAAAAAAAAATGTATATAAGTATAAGAATAGAGCAAGTAGATATAAGTATATCTTTATAATTATTTTATTTAGATGTTAAGTATTAAGATATTTGTAGTTGTATTAAGACATGTGTTCAATGTGTTATATTACCCGAGATCTCTGTGTTGAAAGCATTTGGAAATACCAAAAATAAAAATGAATAAAATCAACAATTCATTCAGCACTACAGTCATCCATGACACAAACAATCAGTGTAGAATGTACAGAAATATTCAGAAATGTCAAAATGACATAACTCATGTACACTTCACACAAAAACACATCCCATGTTAGCTTGACAGAATTTTGGATTGGAGTTGAATTGTTCCAAATTAGACTAAAAGATTTATAAAATTACATATTTAGTCAAAACTGTGTATGCTATGTCGGTTGACAACACATACATTGTACACACATTATGACATTAGCCACTTCCACAAATTTCAGTACAACTGACTTGATTATAAAGCGGACAATTGATGTATTCTTTGTGATGCCAACTATATATATATATATATTGCAATTCAGGCGATTCAAAGGTTTTCTTTCCGTATATGAAATCCCTGCTTAAGGTAAATCAGTTAAATCACCAGTGCTGCATCTTTGGAATAGGAGCCAAGCATGATTACATGTAGGCATAATAAAATGGCAAAAATTTTATAGAAACACAGAAAACATCACATCAAAATTTCATGTAGTTGCTGCTCAGTAGTCACATTACCACGATTAACAGAAGCACCACGTCCCAGCCATAAATGAGCACAGTTTTTACAGGTTGACTACATCCAAAGTTTTTTCCCCATTAATAGACCTGTGTCACGGTGTGTTTCAAGGAAGGAGCACTCGACGAGAATATGACATTAACAGTTTTAATCTTCTACAAACAAACTGAATATAACGAGATCGGACAAACTGAACTGAAATAAACAGGAACTATATACACAAAGTAATTGACATAATTAACACGACACCCTGAATACAGTTAGACAGTTAACTGAAGGTAGGGCACACACAGCACATGATACATGAAAACAACAAATACGTGACAACCTGCTGACCATAAACAGCATTAAACTAATTCAATTAAGATATTAAATACCAAACACTCTATTACATACCAAGAGGAGTATATGAAAATGGTAACACTTTACAAGATGTCAAGATTGTTATTGTTACGACCTCACGGCGTAGGTCTAGGGGTACTGGGGTATATAACATTTAAAAAGACAGACAGTAAAGAGTGCGTGTACGGTGTGCCGGACCAAAAAAAACTCAGCAAACTAAAGTACAAGAGAATGCTTTTGTTGTTGTTTGTGATCATTAAATACTGAAAGTTTGGAGGTGACAAAACAAAAAAGGAAAATGTATATACACATGTACACTATTTACATGAACAATACACGAGACGGAGGGAACGGGAAGAAGAGACGAGGCCGGTGCTAAATCAAAGAAAATAAGTCAAAAACAGCATGCAGCTACTTAATTTCCCCTAAGCTATCTAGAAACAGAAATATACAGAGAGAAAATGTTTTCAGCGTCCGAGACGCCCTAACTAAACTACACTCGTTTAGCCAAAACAAGAGCACATGGGGTGGCACGCGGCCACAACCTAAAGTACTAGACGATGACAGAATCCTGCGTGTTGTAGTGTATGTCACGTGACGTCCTTACCTGTCCATCATAACACATAACGCGTGAGGATTTACAGTGTGGGGAAAGGAACGAAAAACAATACTCACGGTGGCAAGTGACAAACATCAAAACAAATACAATACGCAAGGATAGCGAAGCAAGTAGCGAGTACGAACAGCAACAAAATGGGGGGCTCTATATGCAACATCCCAGTGAAAGATCAAGTTACATACTTAGGAATTCTAATTAATGAAGATAAAATAACAGGAAGTAAATTGACACTTTAATAGCGAAAACTCAAAAGAAGTTTAACTCTTGGTTGCAAAGAGCCTTATCAACAAGAGATTTTGGTGTTAAAACAACTCTTTAAGAGTTCAATTCAACACTGGACCGAGTGTATTTGGTCCCACTCAGATTTGGTGATAAAATGACCCTTAAAAGTGTCCAATTTTCAGAGTAAAATGAACTGAGATTGGAGTAAAATTTAACACTGCTCAACACTGAGTAGTGTTACTGCAATTTAACGCTACAAGATATCCCATTCATTAAGTAGTTCAAAAATTAACTACAGTGCCAATATTTCACTCTCTGGTTAAAGTGCAAAGTCAACTCTTACATCGTTTTCTTAATAAAAAAAAAAAAAATAGAAAAATAAAGAACAGAAAACAGCTTCATTAGCGAAACATTTATTTGTCAGAAGCGGGACTTGAACATGGGTCTCTAGCGCCGTAATAAGATACTCTCCACCGAAGTGTTGGACCCAAAATGCAAGACACAAAAGTCAAAAGAAGAATATCTTTTATTTCCAGGGCAAAACAAAACAGTCCAAACAAAAACTACTCCAAAGGCAAATTACTTCTCTCAAGAGTAGACAGAAAAAAATCAGGAAGTCAGAAGCCCAGGGACAAAAATTAAAAGAAAAAGAGATGATTCAAGAGAACTTACACATGAACCAAAAGGGCACCAGCAAGCAAAAATAACCAAGCACAAATGACAAAAAGAAAGCCACTTAAATAGGGAAGCTAACTAGACAGGGCTGGGACTAATAAACCTAATTAGCTGAGAGAACGAAACACAGGAAAATTGTCACCATCAAGTGGCGAAAATAAGGCATGGCAGATTACAAATCCTGACAGGACAGGACCCCTTCTAGGAACGGCTCCTGACGTTCCCTCAGCTTTGCCCCTTTGAGCTCTGAATTCTCAAATCAACTCAGGATCTAGGATGTCTCTGGCGGGAACCCAGGAGCGCTCCTCCGGACCGTAGCCTTCCCAGTCCACAAGATACTGCCGGGACCCTCGAACTTGACGAACATAAGAGACGCCTGGTGCAGAGAAGGAGCTGCTCTTCGCTTCCGATTGGCCTGGGTCTGGCGCTGGCCAGACGTGCGGAGATGTTTAGCCCGGACAGTTCTCCAGACCCTCCTATAGCGTCTGATATGAGAGTAGGACATAGCCGAATTGGCACTGGAAGGGTGAACGGCCGGTAGATGATGAACGGAGGGTATTATGAGCATACTCAGCCCAAATCAGGTAAGAGGACCAGGATGAGGGATTGCTGTGTACCATACACCTCAGGGTGGACTCGAGATCCTGGTTGACTCTTTCGGCCTCTCTGTTGGACTCAGGATGAAAGCCTGAAGATAAACTAACTGTAGCCCCCAGAGACTGACAGAATGCGCTCCAGAACTGGGATGAAAACTCGGGTCCTCGATCAGACACAATGTCCTGAGGGATGCCAAACACTCGAAACACATGGGTAGTGATAAGTTGAGCAGTCTCTTTGGCGGAGGGAAGTTTAGGTAGGGGAATGAACCGGGCGGCCTTGGAGAAGCAGTCGACAATAACAAAGATAGTAGTATTGCCTTGAGATGGGGGCAGATCCGTTATAAAATCGAGAGAGAGATGTGACCAAGGACGATGAGGAATAGGCAGGGGTATAGGAGACCTTGAGGGGGAAGATGAGATGTCTTGTTTTGACTGCACACGGGACAGGCCTTGACAAAGGTTGCCACGTCAGTCTTAACAGTAGGCCACTAGAAGCGCCTTTGCAGGTACTCAAGGGTGCGTGTGATCCCAGGATGACAAGCAAATGAGGAAGTGTGGGCCCACTTGAGAACCTGAGCTCGAACAGACTTAGGGACATACAAGCAGTTCTCTGGGCCTCCATCAGGACCCGGGTCTCGTAGTTGGGCTTGACGTGCACTGATGTCTCCAGAGCCCAACGCAGGGGCCACAATTCTGGCTGCCGGAATAATAGGGCAAGGGGCATCTTCTTGGGACACACAGGCATAGACTCGAGACAGTGTGTCTGGCTTAAGATTCTTAGAGCCTGGTCGGAAGGAGAAAATAAAATTGAATCGGTTGAAAAAGCGACCACCGTGCCTGGCGGGGGATTAAGACGCTTGGCTTGCTGGATGTATTCCAGGTTCTTATGATCAGTCAGCACCTGAAAAGGGTGTTTGGCCCCCTCAAGCCAGTGCCTCCACTCCTCCAGAGCAACCTTAACCTCCAACAGTTCCCGGTCCCCCACGTGGTAATTCCTCTCAGCAGGACTCAGCCGATGGGACAAAAAGGCACATGGGTGCAGCCTGTCATCCTTCCCTCTCTGGGACAGAACAGCTCCAACGCCAACATCTGACGCATCTACTTCTACAATAAAGGGAAGTTCAGGGTCAGGAATGGACAGAACAGAAGCAGACGTGAAGCAATGCTTGAGATTAAGAAAGGCTGCCTCGGCCTCAGGGTTCCAATTAAATTTAGTGAGACTGCCTCTAGTAAGGGCAGTGAGAGGGGCCACCACTGAGCTGAAGTTCCGAACAAACCTTCTATAAAAATTTGCAAACCCAATAAATCTTTGTACCTCCTTAACGGAGGTAGGAACTGGCCAGTCCAGTACAGCACTCACTTTCTTGGGATCCATCTGAACCTGCCCCGGCTTAATGACAAAGCCCAGGAACAGGAAGGAGTGTTCGTAGTGTGGAACTCACATTTCTTGGGTTTCACATAGAGGTGGTTCTCTAGGAGGCGTCCCAAGACCTTTCTGACATGACTCACATGCTCTTAAAGAGACCTTGAAAAAATTAAGATGTCATCAAGGTACACAAAAACAAACTTGTTGAGCATGTCTCGGAGCACGTCATTAATAAGGGCCTGGAAAACAGCAGGGGCATTAGTGAGGCCAAAGGGCATAACAAGGTGCTCATAGTGTCCTGAAGGGGTGTTAAAGGCAGTTTTCCACTCATCCCCTGGCCTAATACGTACAAGGTGGTATGCATTACGCAAGTCAAGTTTAGTAAAGATCACGGCATCTTGAAGCAGCTCAAACGCAGAAGTCATAAGAGGAGGGATAGCGATTAAGTACCGTGATAAGGTTGAGAGCCCTATAATCAATGCAGGGCCTGAGTCCACCATCCTTTTTCTCAACAAAAAAAACCCCCTGCTCCTGCGGGTGATGTGGACGGCCGAATGATCCCAGCCGCAAGAGACTCCTTAATATAACTCTCCATGGCTTTCTGCTCAGGTGAGGACAGGAGAATATACGACCACGAGGAGGGCATGAACCAGGCAGCAACTCGATAGAACAATCATAAGGTCTGTGGGGCAAGACAGTGGCTCTTTCTTTGCAGAACACAGACCATAAAAGATGATATTCAGAGGGAACTCGGGAGAGATCTATGGACTTGAGGTCCTCAAGAACAATCACAGGGCATATGATTTCCAGAGTGGAGGATAGAGGGTTAACAGGTAACTGGAGATGGGAAGCAACAGTAATGTCCATAAAATTACCAGCAGCCCCAGAATCAACTAAAGCTTGCAGCTGGTGTGACTTATTACCGTTCCTGAGAGTGACAGGAAAAGAAAAAGACCCATATTTACTGGAGAGACTAACTGAGTTACTCCCGAGACAGCTCTCCCCCCTCTGCTCGGGAATGGGCGTTTCCCTTCAATTCTGGACACTGTGAGCGATAATGGCCCTGCAACCCACAATAGAGGCAGAGATGTGTTTCACATTTCATCTTCTAGTGATACCACACAGTTTCTAATCCAAGTTGCCTGAAGTAGAGAAATTAAAACAGCAACAATAATACGTTAATTGTGCAATTTGACCCATGTCAAGCCAATTATACGACTACACTCAGATTCATGTTCAAGATGAAAGCGCATTTAGCTTATTTTCTAATATAACGTTACGTCGTTTAAACGCGTCCATCTTTACAGCAATAAGAAACCTATAACACCAATAAAAATAAGAAAGGTTGGATAAACAAGTTAGCCTGTTTTTTCTTCCTTCGTTGCGCTACGTTGAACCATCCCCGATCGCCATTTATACGACTGAAAAATGCAATGGTGGCAATCAAATGTCTTCACAAGATTTGTTAAATGTCGTTGGACACGCTTTAGTCTGTGAGCTGAACAGGTTGCAATGATTTATCCTGACAACATCTAACGTTGCTTAAAATCGACAAAACCTACAATACAGGAATTACAAGTTAAACGTTAGCATATAGTGTGAGATTTTGCCCCTGGTCCATGCATCCCTGCCTCTGCTGAATTATTTTGAATAATTTGCTATACACGGTTTGTTTAAAACCATTTCATGATGTCACATCCATTAACTTGCTTAAAAGACAGATTATTATATTTGCGTTGTTAATAGACCTAATGTTACATTGGATTAGACTACAATTAACCTCACCTTGAGAGAAAGGGTTTTCAAAGCACCCTCCCTTCTTTTTTTTTTTTTTTCAAAAAAAAACCCAGTATTAATGAATCCAGCAAAACAGGGGTAGAATGGACTTTGCTACATTAAACAACAAAATGTTTCTCAAAGGTCCCTCTTCACTCTGTAATATTATCCCAGACTATATTTTCTCTAAAGTTGGTGGCCTGAATTTTCTACCGTTTGTAATTGTAATGTTTCAAAGATCCCTATCAAACTTTCTCATTTTCATAAAAAGATGCTCTTGTCCCTCATATACAAGCTTTTTCTCCACAGCGATATTATTTATGGAATCTGAACATTTTGTATAACGGAAACATTTTCATCAGATTTTTAGCATTCATCCAATCTTATTTTGTGAGTGACTTTTATTTTGGTTTAAGAGATGCTTTCTTAAATATTAGAGAATTAATTTGTGATTTCTGTTAGCTAAAATTCATATTCACATTCAACAAAAAGTTTACTGGCTCTAAACCTCAGTTAAAATTGATTTGGACAAATATATGGAACCTATAAATACCTCTACTAATGTAAAAGCTATGAAAACTGTATCCCTGTATTCATCCTTTGTGTCTTAAGATGTACACTTATTGTTTTATGTTTTTTTGTTAACCCTGGCAAATCTGAATGTATATTCTTTTGTTAGCAGTAGTTTTATTTTTGTATGTATTTATAATTGGTTCTACACTCTCAAAACAAACTTGTGTTATATTTTAACACATCTGTGTGTCTAGTTAAGGACAACACATTTTGTTACTTTTAACTCAATCAGTGTGTTATTATTCTTAACACAGGAGTGACTTATGTGTCATAAATCACACAATTTGTGTCATAAATGTGCTATTTTTGACCATTTAAAATGAATGCAATACAAAATGTATATATTTTTTAATTTATACATTTATTAAAGCTTCATGTCATCATATTCACATGTCATCGGAATTGCATACAGACATTTTTAAACAATTTTATATTTTGGATTTACAAATAGGTTTTCTTTGCAAGAAATTATGTGAAGTGGTTTTATATCAGCAGCATTGCTCAAATTCATAACTTTGTATTCATTGGTTCTTTTGACTACATAAGCATATAAGTGTGTGTGAAAATACATTTGTGATAAAACTCTAAGAAAAACTAAAACAATTCCTTTTTCACATTGTGGAACTATGCGTAGAACTTCACCAAAGAGATACTCTTCTCTTCAGTCACGGTTTAAAGCAAGTACACAACCAGTTTGAAATGTCTGACCAAACACATTAACAGAGTGAGAAACATGAACAGTGCTACATGTGTCAAGTTCATAGCCAAAGTCTTTCATGCTTTCAACAAACAGAACACTTTTTTTCCAAAGATCCAACCATGACTGGAAAATCATTTGGGACGGATATTTTTTCTGTTAATGGACTTCCCAATTTCCAATGAAACATTGTTTGAACCTGACTCTTGTAGGCTAATGTCTTACTTATATTTACAAATCACTGATTCGACTACGTTTGCGTTGGTAACGACGCTGATCATCACAAAGTTTCCTCCGTAGATTTCTAAGTCTCATCTCAATAAATCCACTGTGGGAGACTGGGTCATAGAAATGTTCCTGGATGAGAGGAAGGACAACAACTGTAACTCAAAAACCTATGATGTGTGACAAGCAAACTAGCAGAGTGTATCTACTATTTGAGAAACTCTAATATTGGTCATTTAAAAAAATGTGCACTAAATTTTCGTTTTATTACACACTTACTATTCCATTTGCATTTATTACAAGTGAGCTTTGTGTTTGAATAAGTACAACTTACAAATCCTTCATTCTCTTCTCCCATCTTGATCTTCAGAGAAGGAAACAGTGTTACTACACTTTCTGCCAACATCCGCTTCTCATCATTACAAGGGTAACTAAGTAAAATAAAGACAAAACATGGAATTACATAATTCAACTTTTTTCAAAAGTGAAATTATCTCAACTGTAAACTTACAATCCACTTTGTTCCACCAACGCACTGACACCTATCTTCACAAGGACTTTTCTTGATGTCTCTGAAAGCATTCCTGAAGCTTCATAATCCTTCAATATACTCAGACCTTTGCTTTCAATTAGTGCTCGCAGAGTGTCTACATCAATTCTATTACGTTGACGCTGGAAATATAAGAGACACAAAGTATTTCTAATTAGATGAGTTAATGATTCACTTACTCAAAGTCACTTCCTTATACTGTTTCAGAATGAATTTGCATCTTTGAATGAACTGGTTAAACTCACTTATGAAGACACTTGTCAACATGAACTGGCAAAATGTACAAATTTTCTCTGGAATGGGCAAACAAAGTCAAACAGAGTAATACAAATAGTGAACAGAGTGCTGTTATTTCAGCACTTACTTACAAACCTTCTGTTGACTACTTGAACCAGGTTCTGGTATGTTCTTTGGTGCAACCTTAAAAAAAAAAAACTTCAAGCATATTACTTGTATTCTATTCTTAAGTCCTCCTTGAACATACATACTTTCTATTGATGACTTGGACTGGCTGCATCGGCATCCCCTTTCCATTCTTAAAGGAAAACAAATAAGTGAAATCAATATTATTATTTAATGGTTAAGGAAAGTACAATAATTCTAGAATCTATATACATGACACACAGGTCATTTTTAGTTATATATTACAAGTGAAATTACATACCAATGCCTGTGATCCAGTTCTCTGAATTGACTTAAACAAAACATGAAACTTATCCTTGTTTTCCACTTTTTCAGTTAGGTCAGTGTCAATAAATTCATTAAAATCAGCATTAAATTTCAAAATTCTGTGGTACTCTGCAGCACATGGTAGGAGACATTTGGAAGCATCAATTATTTCTGCTACACTCTTGAGATGCTGAAGTTTTTGCATATCTCCTTTTCATCAAGTAATACAGTCACTAGTGTTTTTGGCGTCTCCTCCATTTGAAGCTGCAAACGGCAAACAAAAACACAAATCTGTTTTATATATAAGCATAATATTCACATTCACAATGTAAAACAGTATTTAACAAGCAGTGTGAGAATGAAGAATATCTATTTATTTACGAAAACGTCAAATTAGCATAAACTTCCGATACCTCTGACAAATAGGCTGCCCATCTTCAACTAAGAGTCTTGCTGAATTTCGTACTTCTACGACTTCTGCCATAAAAATAGTAAAAATAGTATGCTACAGTACACAGCTCTAAAAACAGAATCTGTTTGTCTCGTATAACAAAGATACACTCTCGAAATCTGACATTAAAATAACTGACCGTCCCTTCTCTGAAAACAACACAACCTGTGTGCTTTCTTAACCCACCTCTGTGTTTAGCTAAGGACAACACATTTTGTGTTATCCCTGCCCATTTTCTACACACCAGTGTGTTATAGTTACACAATTTGTGTCAATCACATACATAAAATGACACAAACCGTGTTAAAATAGTCAAATTAACACACCTTTTTTGAGATAGAGTACTCGAATGTGAATAAAATTTTAACGTTACCGTGATAAATCATGTTACTATTTAGGGCATTTAACAAAACAACAATAACTTACATTCTGTTGTTTAACGAAAGAGAGGCGACAGATTGACAAAGCCTCACCGCTTTCATTGCTAACTCGTTAAGAGAATCCCCCTAATACTAGCTGTAGCATTCTATCAGACATGTAATTTACAACAAATCGAGAAAAAAAAAACAACAAAACAAAATGTTTATGAGAAGAAATCAAAACAATTTGTGACGCACTAACTTAACGTTAACTATCAGACGCGGTTGCTTATTCTGTTCGACACGGTCTCACATTTGACCGTCGAAAAAATAGCAATTTTACATTTGACAATTTGTAATAACAAATAAATCCAAGTACCTTACATTTGTGCATCCAAGTCATCCACCGTTGGAAAAGAAGCGCGAACTTGCTCAACTTGCGGAGTGACGAAGCAGCAATGTGATTGGATGACAGCTAACACATGTTGTGTTGGACACAGTGTGTTGTTTCTCGCTCGCTCGCTCTTTTTATTTTTCACACATGATCAACTTAAAATGACACAAAATGTGTTAAAATAGCCATAACACAAGAAATGTGTTAATAATTAACACATCCTTTTTGAGAGTGTTTGTGTCTTAAGATGTACACTTATTGTTTTATGTTTTTTTGTTAACCCTGGCAAATCTGAATGTACATTCTTTTGTTAGTAGTAGTATTATTTTTGTATGTATGTATAATTGTATCTATGTTATAATGCTTGTACTTTTCAAAAATAGTAATAAAAAAAAAAATCAGCGCGTGACTTCTGTGACGTCACCGAACTTTTAGAACGTGTCGCCCTACTATTTAAAGGATTCGAATTTAGAACTCATTTTGTTGGTTGAAGTTTTAGTGTAGTGTTTTTCTGAGTGGAAAAAAAAACCTGTTGTAATGGGGCTGTTTTCAAGACTAAAGAAAGCGTTTAAACGGGAGCATGCACACGAACCCGAGCCCTGTGTGCTGCTCAAATACTCCCCCGTCAGGCCGGAACACCATCCTCATCCTCACGATGAGACGCCTGGTGCTGCTGCCGATGAGATAGGGAGAGAAGAGGCAGGGAGACCAAAGTTCTGGGGATGTCGTCCTCTTCACTTTTTCCGCCGAAAAGCTGGGAAATACAACCTGGCTAAGGCTGAGGAAGTCTGCCAGAAGGAGGCGGCATTGTATCGGAGACTTAATGATGGTACAATCACAGAAGATGATTGAAATTTTGATTCAAGGGAGATTCTTTAATTAGGGAATGTTTTTGTGTACAATTTAAAAAAATCACTTGTTCACATACTTAAGATAGCACTGTCTAAATCGTCCATAATCTTAATTCAGAAACAAAGTCATGTAATGTAATTAAAAGGTACTGTAATTTGAGTATGCGATATTTTATTCATATTACTCGTGTGTTCCCCTCTTTAGATCAGATTTGTCTGCGGGATAATCGCACTGAAGACAATGAAGTGGAGGAGCCAGACAACAGTACGAATATTAAATATATGAATATTAGAAATTGTTAGTAGAAATTCTAGAATGCGTATTTTTTGCTAACTGCATTTGTTTATCTTATAAATAGATCACGTATTCAGGCAATACGAATTTGGGCCCCAGCTGGGTGAAGGAGGCGGTGGCTGTGTATATGCAGGACTCGCCGCAAGGATGGCCTTAAGGTTTCATTTTTTGCTTCCTTTTTTGTTTTTACGTATG